>NC_081409.1:9717796-10057789 GCF_030272615.1 Cryptomeria japonica
TTTTAGAGCTATTGCGCCTATCGCCATCTCATAAAACTATCTTGGATCAAGCCCTCCAAGAGGCGTCAGTCCCTGCAAATCTAAATACAGACCAATTTCAAGCCATGGTTGGAAGTCTAAAGTCATCACCTTGTCTCACTTTTTCCGAAAGTGACAACTCTTCCTTCCAACAACCTCATAACGCTTCACTACACATTGAAGGCTTTATCAACTAGCATAGGATCAAGCGAGTCTTGATCGATAATGGAGCAGGCCTGAATATTTGTACACTACAGTTGGTCATAGCATTGGGATATGCAGTAGAATCAGTGGATCCTCGTAAGAAGATCACAATCAAAGCCTATGATGATGCAAAACGGTCATCCAAAGGAGCTATGGTGCTACCAATCCGAGTAGGCCTTGTGGTAGAGCACATCATCTGTCAAGTTCTGGACCTTCCTCTGCCATACAATCTATTGTTAGGAAGACCTTGGATACATGCCATGCAAGTCATTCCATCTACCTACCATCAATGTATCAAGTTCCCACATAACGGTGTAGAGATCACAATCCTGGGCGATGCAAATCCCTTTGCATATTGCCATAATATCAGCCATCAACCAGAGATTACCGTTCCTAATAATAGAGAAGCCATTTCCTCCACATCATATATAAGTCCCGCCTCTCTTACCAGTTTGAACACCACTATACCAAAGCAAGAAAAGCTTAAAATGAAAATAGCAGAGGAAGGCCTTGGGGAATACAACTTGAGTCAATTCTTTTGTGTGGGACAAATGCCCACTTCTCCTAGAACACATGGTAAACCACAGCAGTTACTTCAGCAACCACTAATCATGCCAGCATGTGCTTTGACGCCTTTCATCCTTGGCAAGAGTCAAGAAGAAGAAACCCAAGATGAGGACTTAACGGACTGGATCTATAAAGATCCCATCCCCACTGATATACCGCAAGTTAGACTTCCTATGGATCAGTATGGCAAAGGCCTCCTCATTATGCAAAGAATGGGATATGATGGTCAGAGTGCTTTGGGATATTGCAAATAAGGATGACATGAACCTCTGCTGCCAAAATTAAAGCCCAAAGGTAATACAGGCCTAGGCTTTGAAAAGGAGATATTTCCTAAGCTCAAGTTCAAAGGAAAACCCAGCAAACCATTAGGTCAGCCTACTGCAAAAAGGACACCTTTCATTATCAAAGTAGCCTCAAGCACCATCCTAACTGCCCCATCGAGGCCCAAAACCCCAACACAACTATCACCAATGTCAATCATCCCACCAATCGAACCAGTAATCCCATCAGCAGCACCATTAGTAGCAGCAACTGTATCAGAACCCACAACAACTTCTATAGCACCAGTAGTTCCAGCAGAAGCAACTAAGTCAATATTGCCGATACTCCCCGTATTGGATTCCTTAATCCCCATCGACCTTCCTGCAGCATCGATCATTTCATCTACAAAGGTACATCAACCAATCACACCTGCAGTATTTAACTCAACAGACATCCTAGTATGGTATAGTAATCGGATGCTGGAAAGTGACTCAGAGACCGACTCACATGAGTGGGAATTTGATTCTGTACAGCTTAACACTTTAGATGAGGAAGATGCACCACTACCTCCACCACGCAAAGACATCCCTGTTTACGGAGAAGCACAGATAAAGACTACTTGGGTTCTTAAACTGGAAACATCTTCCACAGACCCTACGTCTCATCCTACGCCTGATTTTGACAGGGAGAATACCATCAATGACCTTCACCATAACATCTTAACCCTCACTGATACATCTAACGCACTTGACCTAATCAATGAAGTAATGCCCATTATCCACCCTGAACTCATTGAATGGAACCAACCAAATCCCCCATGTCTTGACCTCTTCCAAAATGATGAGGCCATCATTGACTTTTTGGAATTAAGGGATAACCTACCAAGTGGGGATCACAAAGCTGGATTTGCCATCGAACTTAATAGCGCAGCATACTTCGGGGCGGATGCCAAACCTTTCAGCTGCAAAAATATAACAATAAAACATGGATCTTCTAGTGAAAACCACACTGTGGCACTGTTTGATCCAACAAAAGTAAAAAGAAAGAGCGTATCCAATGGTGAAAACCTCTCTGAGGCGCCTGAGGATGAAGGGTTTGACATTCTCCCTGCTAATGCACAATAGGAAAGATCAACGATTCTCATCGAGGAAACCAAAGAATACAATGTGGGGACTCTTGAAAATCCTCACATCATACATCTGGCATCTCTTCTCACTCCAGAGGAATAGCCTAAATTTATAGAGTTCTTTCAACAGTGTTAGATCAACTTTGCATGGTCATATGTAGACATGCCTGGGCTTGATCCTGATTTAGTCATGCATCACCTCACCATAGCAGAAGGAGCCAAACCTGTCAAGCAAAAGCTTTGTAAGATGCATCCTCAGATTGCAATACTAGTCAAAATAGAACTCAAGAAACTCCTAGATGTTGGTTTCATTAGACCAATTGATTATGCAGAATGGATCTCCAATATTGTTCCTGTCGGCAAACCAAAAGGGGGCATCCGCATTTGTACTGACTTCAGAGATTTGAATAAGGCCTGTCCTAAGGATGACTTCCCCCGTCCCAATATCGACATCATAGTGGATCTGACAGCAGGACATGCCATGCTTTCACTCATGGATGGCTTTTCAGGATACAATCAGATAAAGATCGCACCAGAAGATCAACATAAGACAACCTTCACCTGTCCATGGGGCACATATTGTTGGAATGTGATGCTTTTTGGTCTCAAGAATGCAGGAGCGACCTATCAAAGAGAAATGACCACCATCTTCCATGACATGATGCATACCATAATGGAAGATTATGTTGATGACTTACTAGCAAAATCACTCACTAGAGAAGGGCATCTCCACATCTTATATAAAATCTTTGATAGACTGGAACAATACCATGTTCGACTCAACCCAAAGAAATGTGTCTTTGGAGTGACCTTCGGGAAGCTTCTAGGATACATTGTCTCAAGCAAAGGTATTGAGGTCGACCCAGCAAAGGTAAAAGCAATCATGGACATGCCACCTCCAAAGAATATCAGTCAACTAAGGACATTACAAGGGCGACTTCAATCCATCCGAAGATTCATTGCACAATTGGCTGATAAGTGTCACCCATTTACACATCTGCTACACAAGAACATCCGCTTTCAGTGGGATGCCCGATGCCAACAAGCATTTCAGACGCTTAAAGACTATCTCATGAATCCACCATTGCTGATGCCACCAGATCCAAGTAGACCGTTGTTACTCTATATCTAGGCAACAAGTACAACATTGGGTGTACTACTGGCACAACATAATGTAGAAGGAAAAGAGTGTGCTATTTACTACATCTCTCACACACTGGTGGGCTATGAGCTCAATTACACCCCTATTGAGCGAGCTTGCCTAGCAGTAATCTTAGCAGCCACTAAACTGAGGCACTATCTGTTAACACACAAGGTACAACTCATTGCAAAGATTGATCCACTCAAGTATTTACTCAGCAAAGCAGCATTGATAGGTCGCTTGGCCAAATAGGTGATGATTCTAAGTGAATTTGACATCAAGTATGTAGACCGTAAAGCTATCAAAGGTCAAGTTATTGTGGATCAGTTGGTCGATGCACCTCTCATAGGCGATCATCCTCTCATTTCCAATTTTCCAGACGAAGAGATATTCATGTTCACAACAACACAACCATGGAAACTATACTTTGATGGCTCATACACTAGGCATGGCTCGGGGGCAGGAATTCTGCTTATCACACCCCAAGGTGACAGCATCCTGAAGTCTTACAGGCTCATAGTTCCATGCACCAACAACATAGTAGAGTATGAAGCCTTGATCACCGGACTTAGGCTAGTCGTACAATGGAAATTACAAGAACTGCAAGTAAATGGCGACTCCCAACTGGTCATTCAACAAGCAAAAGATGAATATCAGACCAAGGATGATAAACTCATGCCATATAAGCAAATGGTGGATACTCTAAAGACATCATTTACTACTATCACTTTTGAGCAGATACCAAGAGATCAGAATTGAGCTGCTGACGCTATGGCTACCATCGCATCTCTCCTAGATCTTCCACAAAATTCAACATGCTATGAGTTCTTGTAGAACAGCTTTGGATTCCCGCTTATGATATCCCCGAATCCAAAATGATATGTCGCCTTGTCGGTCCTAAATCCCCATGGTACGGTGAATTCTACACCTATCTCCGCGATCACACCCTTCCTCCCAACCAATCAAATAACCAACGTAAAACCTTTATTCACCAAACTGCTTGATATACCATTATTGCTGAAACCCTATACCAACGCAGTCTTGATGGTACTCTCCTTCAATGTCTGGAACAAGGTGAGATAACAAAGGCTTTGGAAGAAGTCCATGAAGGAATTTGTGGGACTCACTCAAGTGGTCCGTCACTAGCCAAGAAACTCCTGCGCAATGGATACTATTGGCCATCTATGGAAAAAGATTCCTACTACTTTGTCAGAAAATGTAAGAAATGTCAAGTTCATGGCGACCTGATACATGCACCAGCCCAAGAACTACAACCAATCACAACACCATGGCCTTTTTGTCAATGGGGCCTTGACCTTGTGGGTAAAATCCATCCATCTTCATCCAACGGCCATAAATTCATTATTACCGCCACCGAGTATTTCACAAAGTGGATTGAAGCTGTTCCACTTACCCAAGTCACCGGCAAGCAGATCGCCTCATTCATCCTCAACTACATCATTTGCCAGTATGGTGTGCCCATGTCCATCATCATAGACAACGGTCTTCCTTTCAAAAATCAGGATGTCCGTAAACTTTGTGAGAAATTTCATATCCAACACCACTTTTCCACCCCCTATTACCCACAAGGCAATGGTCAGGGCGAAGCATCAAATAAAAACATATTAAGAATCCTCAAGAAGACAGTCAATGATGCCGACCATGATTGGCATGTTCAATTGAATCTAACACTATGGGCATATCGAACTAGCATTCGAACCCCTACAAGCGCAACTCCCTACTCATTGGTCTATGGTGCCGAAGCTATTCTACCTATTGAGGTCGAGATACCATCACTACGGGTTTCCTTGCATAATCTGATAGATGACGAAGCCTACAAAGTATCCCATCTTCAGGACTTAGAGTTACTTGATGAGAAGCGACAAGCTACATACAACCATCTCAAAGCCTATCAGTAGCGCATGAGCAGAAGCTACAATCACCGAGTTAGACCTCATACATTTGAGGTAGGTGATCTTGTTCTCTGAGAGAATCCTCGCAACCAACCAAACAGAGAACATCAGGGCAAGTTTGAATCAAACTGGCTAGGCCCATATGTTGTCACTGCTGTATTCAGGTCTGGGGCATATCAGTTGGCTACATCAGAAGGAGAACCGCTCGTAGATCCAATCAATAGCATGCACCTCAAACGATTTTATACCTAAGCTGTACAGAGCATCAGGCTCCCCTGCATACCAGAAAATACCAAAAACATTGGAAAATGTCTCAACAAAATACCAAAAACATTCAAAACAATACAAAATCCAAAAACATTGAAAAACCATTGAAAAATCACACAAAAACATGGCAACACTTTGTACATACTCATCCATGTAGATACAAAACAAACATTGACATAATACTCACACAATGACCATTTACCAATAAACCACACAATCCACATCAACACTCAAAACTGTCTTCAACAAGGATGCATCCTTCCTTTCCAAAACAAAGACAAAAGTGACATTTTATTTGACAAGAAAATTATGTTAAGCTATCAAATACTTGGTTGATTTGTGAGTACAATCATTCGTTTATCTATATCGGGATCTTTCAACATTGTTTGTGTATCGTTTGCGCATTATTTTTGATGAAGTTCTGGGGCGTGTACTAATGGTGTCTACGTGGGAAGTTCACCAAGTTACATGATCATAGGCAAAAATACAGCCATAGATCATTACGGCTTGCTGACTACAATGTATACCTCGACCATATGGGCATGAACCATTACCAAGGATCCTTATTCTTTATTCTTTATGTATATACTGTTTGTTTGCAGGTACATTGCTCTTCCTTTGGTTCTTCCTCATCCAAATTGGATAAAGGTTTTTATCTCTTAGTACGGTATGCACTTGTCTCAGGATATGATCAGCCTAAGATCAAGGAGGACGATCCAAGTCATGCATGAACGGTGATAATCCTTGTCTATTCCGCAAGCAATACTCTGGTCGACTTGACCCTTATATCAAGTCGTTTGTATTAACTTGCTATATAAAATCCATGAAAGGAATACTCAAGTCATCTTGAATCATTATGTCAAGATGCTTATATTCTCTTCCAACATTTTAAAGCTCAATGATGAAAATAGAGCACTATGGATCATCATTTCATCTCATCTGTTTATATCTTCATTTTGTTGCATATCACCCATTCATTCATTCATATATAGGATTTATATGCAAATATGAAAATTAAGTTAGTCTTGGATACAATCACGACCGAGTACTCTGATACATCATCAATGCATCATGCAAAGTCTCAAAAACCTTGCATTCCTCATGGTCATCTCATCATCGCATTTAGTTGCATCTTGCATTAAGTACATTCATAACTTAACATTGCATATAGTTCATTTTTGACATTAGTTTTCATTAAATCATTTGCATCATTGCATCAATCATAAATAATTAGATTCATTCATGGGATCAAATTGTCTTTGATTATATTAAGCCATTTACTATGCATTCCTTTAGTGTCAGTTATCCATTATCATTTTATTATCCTTTATCATTTATTATTGTATACATTCATTTATCCATTTAGTGAAAAAGTGCATTCATTCATCCATTAACTAAGTATCTTATTATGCTCATTTTAGGATTCATTCACATTGCATTCATTATCCTCTTTTTAATTGCATTAAGGTGCAGTTATTAAACCATAAGTTATAGTATCATCACATTATCATTTATCCTTAAATCATATTTAAGTATTTAGAATCATAAATCCACTTGTTTATAAAACATTGGTTCATAACATTTTATATCCATTATATATATGCATTCATTTAAACATTATCATATAAACATTTGTACTTTACATTTTATTTATCCATATTACATTCATCTAAAAATCATCTAGATGCACATCCATACATAACATCATTCATTCAACCATTACATTAACATCATTGCATACCATTATCTCATCATTATAACAAAATAGGAAACACCAAAATCCTGTTCATAAATTATTATAAGCATACATCATCATCATGGCATTACATACATAAAAGCATTATATCAAAAATCAAAACAAATCATTCATATATAAACCTGCATTCATATGTCAGTATCCAACATCATAAATCATCATAAAAATATGCATATAAGAAACATCTCATCAAATGCATACATATACACATATCCATCTAGCCATAACTCATCATCCTGCATAAACATACATACATAATCAACTGCATATCATCAAAATATGGGATCTCCATATATATCTCATCTCATATATCAGAGTGCAATGATGTCTACAAAATCGGCTACCAAGAGCCATCCAAGATACAGTCCAAAAAATAAATAATGATACAATACATATATGCAAAAAATGCTCTCTCAAATGCCACTCTGGCCAGATGCTGTCCCACCACCACCATCGCCACCTGCTCTCCCACTAGTGCCTGTACCACCTGATCCATCTCTCCGTGGAGGCCTCATCGAACCACCACTCACTCCTGCATCCCCTGATCTCTCCCTCCATAGTAGACCCATCACACCCCCACTACTCTGCACCCTCTGCGATCGCTCTGATCTGGCCTATCGCATCTATGAATAGCTAAGAGCTCGCTAACTAACTGGCACCACCTGCTCATATAAACCCCGCCAGTAGTCTATCTTTGCCTGTGCTCGTCGCATCTCCCTCATCACCTCCCCGTAGGCCCCTGTGCTCCTACTCCAACCTGCACTCTCTCCAGTAGCTCTGCCAATCTCTCCACTGCACTATCCCTCTCCCGCAGCACCACCACCAACTTTGACTCCCATGCAAATAGCTGCAAATCCCTAGCTGCCAACTCCGCCTCCAAATCCTCTATCCGAGTCTGCAAATGTACTATCATATGATCTCGCAGATCAACAGTGGCTCCCTCCCCGATATCCATAGCTACCTCACCTACACCACCCTCTCCAGTGGCTCCCTCCCCGGTATCTATAGCTGCCTCACCTGCACCACCCGCTCCAGTAGTCCCCTCCCCTCTATCCATCGGGATCTCCCTCTCCATCCCCCTCCCACTCAGCTGAAATCCTCCCTGTATCAATGGTCCCTGTGATATTTGTAGAGGTAGTCCACCTCTCCCTCTCCGCTGACTCCGCATCCCCAATCCCCCACCTCCTCCACCACCTCCTCCTCCTCCTCCGTCTCCTCCACCTGCCCTCGGTCTTTGACCTCCTGCCCTCCTCCGTCTTCATCCCCTCTCATCCTCAAAAGCTGGGATCGGCTCTGCTGGATTAGAGATCCGTAAGATTGGGTGCACTGCCCGGTACTGCGTGTACTCATCTGTAACACCTGCATCCACGACCCTCGGTCGTATGTCCCACGGTCTCGCGTGCAGTGTCCGAAACTCTGCCAGTGCCTGATCATATGGTAGCACTGGCCCCCATGCGTACCTCTCCCGAATAACTCGAGCATACTCTCCTGACCCACTAGGCAGTCCCTGCTGCCGTCCAAACTGTCTCAGCACTCTCCCAGGCACCTGTCTCTCCACATGGTATGTGGTCCTCCCAATGAGGAATCGGGTCATAAAAATGTAAGGTAGTGCCTCTGCATCATCATCCCATGGCTCACACTCCAAGTATGGCCACCATATAACTGCATCCAGATCATCTAATGCCCCCCGCCACCACTCTAACTTCCCCAGGTGGGGTTGACTCATCATACCGCTATACATGAACATGTACGGCTGGTCTACTACCCGGAATCTCAGACTCATCGGTCAAGTCACTGGTAGGTGCTCCCAAGCCCAAATATGCAGCAGCGTCATGCCCACTGCTAAGGAACCCCTCTCCCGATACACCACCTCATGGAGCTCCTGGTATAGGTGCGCTAGCACACACGACCCCCACACAAATCGGGTCCCCTCGGTTATCATCATCTCTATCACCTGTCCCCATCTGACAGCTAGACCATGTGATCGCCTATCAGGACACAGTAATCCTCCCACAATGCTGGACAAAACTGCTGGAAGAGGCTCATATAATGCCGCTATCTCCTCCCAAGCAATAGAGCCATCATCAATGAAAACGTCATCATCAAAAATCCTCTGCACTGCAAGAGTCCCCTAGGATCTATCGTATGTGACCAGCTCCCCCTGAATCAGAATCCGTATGATGCGCCACACATCCTCTAGGGTCACTGTCATCTCCCCCTGTGCTAGATGGAAGGTGCATGTCTCGCTGTGCCACCGCTCTGCTAATGCTGTGATCAATCCATGATTCATACGAATCACGGGCATGTGCATCACCTCATATAGTCTAGTCGCGGCAATACAATCAATCTCCGCCTCTGTCAATCGATCCTGCAACCCCTGTGTCGCAGGATGTCACTCGCGTAACTGCAACATGCCCAGCTCCTCCTGCACATGGACATTCATCACTCACTATCAGTTGTTTTGTTTTCAAACTTTCTTAAGTTTAAACCTAGACTATCAACAAATACTTTGATCAAGTATCTTCGGGTCTCAACAGGTAAGCAATCATGGCCACCTAGACTTCAACGGGCATTTATCCTAACAAATGACCTAAGTCTCATCAGGCTGCTATGGTTCAAAACGACTCCCATTTCACATCGCCAACCATCCATCATTGGCATCGGGAGATTAGTCTTCATCCACATTGGGGCATCTCTTTATCCTAAGGCAAAAGTGCTATTTTACCAACAAAAGCGCTAGTTTCTCAACAATAGCGCTACAACCCTAACAAAAGCGCTCAATCAACTATCCAACAGCGCTCAAACTACAAATGCACTGAAAACAACCACACAGTAGCGCTACTTAAAATCAATAGCGCTCAATCAAGCCCTCAATAGCGCTTATTAATCAAAAGCGCCTAAACTTGCATACAATAGCGCTACAACAAAACAAAAGCACTCAAACAATGGGGCAATAGTGCCATTGTGGGGCAGTAGTGCTAGTTCATGGAGCAAAAGCGCCAAAACCGTAGTTCCAACGCTCTTGCTCCGACTTAACTTGGACTTAGCTAAAAACCTATAAAAAATGCATAAAAATTAAATTTTTGAATTTGCATACCACTGGTCCATAGTCGTCTGGGCGTTGGAACCGTCGAACTCGCTCAAATCTATACTTGGTAATCGGTATAGGCATCCTGACTGCTGCTCGCTCCTCCAAAATGTCCCTATCAGAGCTCTGATTTCCAACTGGTCGCGATCACAAATGATCATGTTTTCATCCCTTTCACCCCATTTATACCCTTCGCCGTCACCGTAACTTCTCCCCGCTCACCGCCGTGGTCCCCGTGAACTTCCCGAGCCCCCCATTTCTCCATTTTTTCCACCATTTTCTTCCATTCTTTTACTATTGTTGCTACTTTCTTCTATTCTACCTCCCCTCCACTTCTCATTTTTTTTCGAGAGATCACCCAATTTTTTGAAATTTTTCGGCCCATCTCTGGAGGGGGCACACCACCCATTAAATTTACATTTTATGGGGCATTTTCTTCACACCAATTTTTCTTTCTTTGAAACGACGCGATAAACTGCACCGTCTCAAAGAGGCGCAAATGTAGTCACACAAATCTGTCCATTTTAATTAAATGAATATTTCATATTTATTTGATTAAAAATCCACTAGCCACCAGTTAATTAAATTAATATTTAATTAATGCATCCCCAAACATTCTTCTATTAATTAAATAAATTATTCAATTTATTTTAATTAATTCATTAAATCAAATTCAAATCAATTAAATAAATAAAATATATTTATTTAATTAAAATCCCCTTTTCCTCTTTTAAATAAATTAAATAAAAATATTTATTTAAATCGTTATCCCCCCCCCCCCCCACTTGCATTTTCCTACAAATGCAATTTGCAAACATTTATTGAAATAAATGAATTTTTATCTTAATAAAATCCTATTTTCCCTCACCCACCAAATCCACTTGCAAAATCTAATCCCCTTCTAGATTCTTCTAACCCCTTCCTAATTAGCCTAATCCATCCCCTAATTATTGACACATTCCTAAGCAAAATGGAGTCACTTCTCAAAGACTCCAAAGTCTTTGAAAAGCATTTAATGCTTTGTGTGTTCAACAAATTAACCCCCAAAGTCTTCCAAGACCACTAATGGCTCTTACATAACCATTTATGGCTCTTACATAACCATTTATGGTTATTTCAAACTTGTCCCCCCAAACATTTATTGTTTTGACCATATTCATCCATTTCACATTTGCACAAGAGTTTATCCATTGGATAAAAGCTTTATTCTTTGAATAAAGAGTTTATTCATTCAACCAACCTTGACTTTAACTCCCAAGGTCATATCAAGCATTTAATGCTTATTCCCTCCCCTCTCAATCTATCTCACATTGACACTTGTCATCCTGGGATTGGGTTGAAAGCCATCACATGGATTTGAAATCATTCAATCCTAACCCTTGTTGAGATTGCTCAATCTCAACCATCCATTGCTCCATTTTTCCTATAAATAGAGCCCATTTCTTCATAATCCGGATCCTGAAAACTTGTATGCATTTAACCTATAGGCATTTTAAGAGAGCATTTTTAGCATAATTAACTAATATCTTGTCATTTTGGATAAAATCAATCATTTTAGTATCAATAGCTTAATATTAGCTTCTTTATTAACATTTAGAGCAATATTTCAATCTCAATCCTCCATAAGCATCCATAGTGCAAAAAGCTGTTGAGAGCTACACTATTTTGAAACTTGGAGAGGAGAGGAACAAGGGAGAAGGAGCTAAGAGCATGCTAAGAGGCATTTGGAGATGCCTCATTATCTTTGTTTCATTAGTTAGATATAATAGCATGATTTTAGTGTCTCTCTTGATATGCCTGTTTAGATTAGTTTTTGATTGAATAACACTAACGATTTTCTGTTTTTTTGTGTTGTTGGTCATTTGCTAACCTTGTCCATTTTGCAGGGCATCAGAAACTAATGAGCTGGAGCGGATCAATGATTGGTAAGCTGTGGAAGAAGTTTGTTAACGAATCTAAGGCAATGGAAAGTCGGCATGAAGATCTACAGCTCAGATTAAACCGCATTACCCTTGCAGAAGTTCCAAGACTATTATGCAAGTTCCAAGGTGGGGTAAAATGTTTTCAGATCAAAAGATGCATTGAACCTGGACAAGATTGAAGATCTGATGGCTATGATTGATCATGGGAAATGTGATCAAGGAGATTAAGCGGTTACCTAATTGTTTGTAAATAGGAAACTGTTGATAGACAATGTATGTGGGCAAGTGTATGCACAGGGATGCTACATAGTGATTATCGAGTATAGAAGCTTGAAGACCTATTAGAATAACAGAGTATAGAAGCCCAACAGATAGACAAGATTAGTTCTATGTCTAGATTGTATTGAACAAATAGGAATCTGCTTTAGCATTTTAGATGTGAAGTTGCAGATAGATTTTTATTACTGTTATTTTGTGAAAGTGACAGAAAATCTCTTAACCAAGTGGACTTAACAGTCTTATACGTAAATCCTCTAGCAAGGTGACATTCTGATTGAGTGTTTGAAATCCTTTGACAAGGTCACTTCTAACAAGGTGAAGATCGTAACAGATCTGAGGGAAATCCCTTAACCGGGTCACATCTAGCAATGTGTTTGTAATCTTTAACAGGATTTTCTTTAAATCGAGCATACTCTAGAAGAGTATATTTCTTAGTGGGTCCAAAATCCCACAGTGGTTTTTCCCTATTTGAGTTTCCACGTTAAATCTGGTGTTATAAGGTTTATATTGTTCATATGCTTTTGAGTTTACATGTTTGACAGTTTTGGATATATGACTGATATATATGTTACCGAGGTTGAATCTGATGTTTTTATGGATGATTAAGTTTGTATGATTCACCCCCCCCCTCTCATCTTGTTGGCTATTGGATCTGTACTTATATTAAGTATCAGAACTATCAGCCATTACCGAAGAGGAATCAGAAGCTCAAGAGGCGGCAATAACATTGAGTACCGAGTTGCCTAAGGGTAAAGTTTTGAAAAAGAAACAAGACATTACAAAAGCCCTACCGACTCGACAACAAAGAGACCTAACACTAGAGCATCAGCTGCATCACCGAGTAAGAAAAAAAAGAGTGTTACTGTTCCCAAGGTAACCAAGACCTACAAGAAATCTACTCAGAGACTCATTCTGAAAAAAAGATTCTAGTGATACAGAATCTTATGATGCAAACAAATTTCATATTGTAAAAAGAAAGAAGGTAAATGTTCATAGTGTTGAAAACTTTTATGCCAATCTTAAAGAATATGGTGAATTTGCAGGATTTAGATATGTCAAGTATGAGACTAGGAACAATGATGAGAAGCGACAAATTGAAGAAGCTGTCATCTTCACACTTCTAAAGTCCCGGCTAGCTCCATTAGAACTAGTAAAGTCACTTCCAAGTGAATTATACTTACATATTGATAACAGATGGAAATATGCAATGGACTCAGAGAAACAAATAAGAGAAAGAAGTCTAGTCCATCTATTTCCTAATATGTCTGTAGCAGAAATAAAGGAGCATTTGACAACATACAATTCTAAATTTATTGTCAAACAGAGAGCCTTAAAATTGATGAATGGGCAATACATTGATGTGGAAAAGGAGACAAAAGCTAAGTGGCAGGAAATCTTCAAACTAAAGGATATTGGTGAACAATCTCAAATTGAAATTGTTAATGTCACCGAACAAGATGCAGATGCTACCAAGCAAGACCCGGCTGACACTATTCAGATTGATGAAGATGTCATGGATGCAGAAGCACCGGAGCAGGAAATGATAGAAGGCACTACCTATGCAAAACTTGTCTCTAGTGAATCTGTCTTAGAACAAGTTCAGCCTTATACACTAGTCAAGCCACCTGTCTCTACCAAAGCTCCTAAGGATACAGAACAAGGCACTAAAGCTCACAAGTCTGAAGCAGTAGAAGATACAACTAAAGATCAGACGTCTCAAGCAGCATCTAGCACTGAAAATGTTACAGCTGAGACCCCTAGTACCGAGACACCCAAGGTCACTACAACGGCTACAGGAACTGACCAAAGTGTTGCATCTACCAAGCAACCTACCAAAGGTCAGCAAGTCTCACAAGCACTTGTCTTAGTGCAACCGACCAAAGGTAAAGAGAAGAAGGTGAGAAAGCATAATTTCAAAGTTGATTTGACTAAACCGATAGTGTTGCCCAATGTGGATATTTCAAAATTAAAAGGGCAAGCACTTATTGATTTCGGTGAACTATGCAAAGACAAGGCCGAACAAGAGAAACAATTGGCTATTCAAACAAAGAATAAAGTACTACAGAAGGTAAAGACACTGCTAATAGATATGCTACCTTCAGCAATAGTGTCAACTGATGCAGCCATCCACACTCAACTGGATGAACTCCTTACTCAAATAGAAACATCTGGAGTTGATGCATCTGAGTATTTGAGCAAACTAAAAGATAAAGAGCTTACAGCAAAGATGATTAAAGAGGTAAAAAAAGCTCTGGCTATTGGAAAGGTTAAGTTTGTCAAATTCATTGCTTAGTTGTCCCATCAACTCAAGCATATTCTTTATTTATTTCAGAAACTTTGTACATTTTCCTCATTCATTAAAGATATCAAGAATAAAAATGATGCAAATGAGAAAGAGATCACCGATCTCTCAACTAAGTTGACCACCGAGCCTAATTCAATTCAAAATTTTTACACCAAGCTTCAACAACTCATGGCTCAATAGTTAGAGCTAAGAAATGAAGAGCATAAAATCAAGATGGATATAATGACCCTTCAGACATTATTCCTTCCTCATCTCTCATCAATATAGGAATAGATCAACTAAGCTACATGCCTATCCACTACACAAGAGGGAAGCACTCTTGATGGCTTAATATCACTATTAGCTGATATTCAAGCACATAATTCATTAATGGAAAGTGTAAAGGATGCACTCTCAGTCGCACTCACCGATGCTCGGAACAAGTATAAATCTATTTTTGATCGGTTACCACCCCCAGATGGAAATTAAGTTTTTGATGTTTGTCAAAAAGGGGGAGAATACTACATAGGGGGAGTAATACCAGATAAAGGGAGAGTAATACTATATTTGGAGAGTGATACAGTTTTGAGTATTGTATACAAGGGGAGTATACCGAGCAGAATATACAGAGTATGCAGAGCAAGCAAAGCACACAAGCACAAAACCGAGCATGCAAAATCAGAGTTATGGACAGTATAATGACAAGGGGAGTATATCTGCATATACTATTTCATTGACTATTGTATATATTGTCAAGTGTAGTCATTTTGCAAAGTATATAGATTTTTTTTGAATTATGACTTTGAAAGTAGTTTTTGTCAAACATCTCAACTAATGTCAAAAGGGGAGATTGTTACTACTTATCAAATTGCCATTAGTTTTTATATTCAAAGTCATACTTTATATATTCTAGTCAGTTAGCACTACCAAATCATGCAGTTGATATAAACAGAGAAGTCGGTATGAACAGTCTAGTCGGTTATAGAAGAAAGCAGTCACAGAACACAGTATTCACTGAGCTGTTTACCGAGTATCTTTTTATGGATACTGAGCAATTAAGATAACACACAGAGTGAAATGTGTTACCAGATACATTGAACCTGGACATGCATATGAAAAGGTGTTACAAGATCGAGGCACATCTAACCGTTATTACATTGGAAATTGCACTAGAAGATTGTGTATGATTGCGAGGTCAATCTAACCAATGAAATATTTTGTTTAGTTATTCATTCAAGGAATCTTGTTTGTAAAATCAAAGTAATGAATTAGATCACTGTTTTAAGGGATCTATTTATACAGCATGAGTTAAAGAGCAAAAAAGAGTGTGCATGCATGAGAAAAGACTGTTACAGAGATAGAGAGCTCACCGAGAAGGTTTTCAGAGAATAGTCAAAGAACAGAGTAAATAGAAGGGTTTACCGAGTTACTATATGGGTTACCGAGGTATGGTATAAGCAAGGTAATCTTATTCTGAGCACATAGAATCTGCTATAACATTTTAGATGTAAAGTTGCAGATATTTGTAATGATTTTATTGTAATATTGTGAAGATTGAAAGAGAAACCTCTAACAGGGTAAAAGACTCTAACCAAGTCTATAAATTATAAATCCTCTAACCAGGTGCAACATTCAGATTAAATGTTGTAAAATCCTTTAGCAAGGTAGATCTAATTGATCTTGTTACTCCTAACAGGGTAAGCTATCAGAAATAGCTAAATGTAGCTCTAACCGAGCAATCTTTATTATTGCAGTGTTTATGCATAACAACAGAGTTATTATTCAAGAAAAGTTTTGGAGTACTGATTCACCCCTCCCCTCTCAGTACATTAGCTTTCCATATCGGGCCTAACAATTGGTATTAGAGCTTGAATCTTGGAAAAAGGTTTAACTACCTAAAGAGAAAGATCTTATCAATGGAAGGCTATAAGCAATCTTAGAGGATTGTGTATCTACAAAAAGAGCTGGATCATGCAAATCAAGTAATTGCAGACATGCAAAGGCAAATGCAAAAATCTCTGAAAGTAAGAAGAATATTATCTAATGACTTGCAGGATTCTCAAGAGTTAGGGGAACAAATTGAGACATCATCTGAGAATAGTATATCTGAAGAGACTAAAGAAATCATTGGAGTATCGAAAGAAAAGAACAAAGCATTGGCTGATCAACTAAAAGCAATGAAAAGAGAACATGAACATTTTAGTACATAGATGACTAAAAATCTAGATGCATTGAGGACAGCAGAGGATAAAGCAAGAGATCTACAAAGAGAGAAACAACAACTTGAAGTCTTAGTATCTAAGAAGAATGATGAAATCATAAGGTCAACTAGGATTCAACAAAATATGACAAATCAACTAGGTTATGCACATCATGAAGCAATCCTAAAGAATGATGAAAATCAAGCATTGAAACTTGAAGTATTAAGGTTGACTAATGAACTTGAAACAGAGAAGAAATCCAAGGAAACATTGAAGAAGGGTTATGATGCATCAAAGATGTTGGAAGAGCAACTGAATACAAGAAGACCCAACAAAGATGCAGGACTTGGTTACAAAGGAAAAAATCAACCGAGAAAGAAATTCATACTACCGAGAGATGAGAATCATCAAAGTAAGCTGGAAAAAGGAGTAACATCAAAAGGAAGAAGTCTATTTGCTACTACTATGGAAATCAAGGTCATACTGCCAACATATGCCAGATCAGAAAAGGTAAGCAACCGAATATCACTAAGTCCAATGGATATTGTTACAATTGCAATAAATATGGTCACACATCTAATCAATGTAGGACAAAGTCTGTTAACAACTATCAGAAGGCAAAATTCAAAGGATTTTGTAAAAACTGCAATAGATATGGACATAGTACCGAGAAGTGCTGGTGTAAGCAAAAGAACTACATACGGTGTCCACACCGAGCAAACACTAGAGATTACGGAACTCACACAGATCCTTACCGACAATATGTAGTAGTACCATGGGATTACAATACAAGGATATGGTGTGAATGTTATGGAAGATATGGACATATTAGTGCAAACTATTTTATAAGATTTGGAATGAACAACCAAATATCATGGAGAAATCCTGGTATGGCATGTTTTCATTTTTACAAAGCTAGACATTTAGCTGGAGATTGTAGAGATCAACCGAGAAGAGACACTGAAGAGATGAAAGAAAAATTTAAGATGATTTGGAAAAAGAAGGAAATCATGTCAGACGAAGAAAGAACCTTACCTACCGAGTTAGGTGCACCTATTCCAAATTAATCAAAAAAGGTATGAAGGGACTGCATTCTCTAAAGGTTAATCATAACAGTTCCTATTCTATTATGGACAAAATTCAAAATCTGCATAGTTAAGATGCATTAGTAGGTTTGAAATTCTATCAAAAGTACTTTACAGGAAGCCAGTCAAGTCAGTAAATGAAGGAAAATTGTTTACTCGGTTAATACGAAAGAAAAGGGAGTATATCGGTTAAAGGTAAATTGAGTGCATTTAATGTTTTGACCTAACCTGTACGGAGCCCGATAAGGTATTTTGAGTACTTAAAGCTATTTTCGTGGTCATTCTCATTCACCAAGTTTTCAAGAGAGAAGTGCAGAGCGAATCAAGACAATCAAACTTCATTCAGAGCGAATTTTAAGGTGTTTACATCAAATCTCATTGCATTGTTAAGTTGGTTTCCGATCTTGTCAAATTACTATTATCTACTAAGTGTGAAGCGTCAGTTGTTTGTAAACCGTCAAACCCTAAGGATAGTTTGCTAAGCTTTTATCTGAATTCTATAATGGCACCCAAGATCCAAGATCCCATAGTTGTCAAAAATGTGGAGAAACCCTCACTGAAATACACTTTGACTCCTAAAGTCGCCTCTGAACCGGATGACAAAACTGCATTTTCCCTCATCTTGGATCGAGTCTTGTTAGTCAAAGATGTTAGATGCTTCACCAAATGCCGTGTTGAGGAACTCGGTCATGTTGAGATTAGTGACACATATGATGAACTATGTACCGATGGAAAAATGGATAGCAAGTACAAACATATCAAAATCAAGGGATTAATTGAAGCCCTAGCCTATCTCCATGTGTTCAAACCCTAGTGCGTTAAGTTTGTCTTGAGCAAAGTACATGATGATTTTATGTGGCTAGAAGAGCAACCATTCAAAATCACTAAGGAAATCATTCATCTGATCACCGAGTATCCTATCTATGATCATGCACAAGCACAGAAAATGATATCACAGAAGGAGTTAATCAGTCTAACTGGAGTAGAATCTGATTACTGAGGGCTGAAATTGAACAATGTCACTGATGCAGAACTTAAATTTGCAATTAGAGTAATTGGTTACTGTTTCTTCCAATCTGCAAGGGAAAATAGTGTACCATGCGCAGCAGTTGACTTAGCCTACAAAATAGTGAAAAAGGGAATGAAAATAGATATATGTGAAGTACTACTGAAGAACTTGTTTGAGAACCTGAACACAATAAGGATTTCAAAGAAAAACAACTCGGCAAACACACTAAAGTTTGGTTCACTTCTTGTATGCATGTTTTTCTACTTTGAGAAGTCCTTTCCCTCAGTCGGTAAAGTAGTTTCGGAGCTACACCGACCTCTCACCCATCAAATCAATGATTTTATCAAAAAGCTGGGAGATAATTTTAATGATATCATGGATGACTATTTCAGCAAATTTCAAGAGAAGATGCACAACAAGTACCGGATTCCACCACAGCTGGTAGAGAAATATAAGGATGATATATGTTTTAAGGTTGACACTAATTAGTGCTATGTGAATGCTGTTGAACCAAGGACTCAATCTTTGCCACCAATGGGTTATGAGATTTACTATGATATCACACAACAACAGATTGATGCCTATCTTTCATTACCAAGGCATGCTATCGAGTTAAGGTATGGAACTTATGAAGAAGTGAAAGAAAAGGTGAAAATGAGCATTGTAGTACCTAAAGCTACAAGAAAGGCTACAAATATGATCAAGGTTTTATCTGAGAAATTCGGAGAAGAATCCTCCTCTACACCTGTTAAAGGCACTCTTGCCATTGTTGGCAATATTGCATTATAACAGACAATGAAAGATTGTTGGCATTTCTTAAGGATATTGAGAAGGTTGTTGATGATCATGGACATAATTGATTAAAGATTTTTTACTATCTTGATATTATTATTTTGTCATTGATGTCAAGAAATTGATTTTCTAATTCAGTTTGATGTTGCAATATCTTGAGAAGTATGATATGAAGATTATAAAGAAGTCGGTGAAAGACATAGGAAAGGATATGATGAATAAAGGGATGAATAAGGTATTCAATGGGCAACTACTACTGAGTCAGACAATGATGAGATCAGGATGTTTTAGATTGTTTTAACATCATACATATGTTGTAAAATGTAAAGGTTAATGCTATACTATGTTATCAGGTAAAGAACCTAGTCGGTAAACCCTAAGGTTATTGCTATCGGTTAATGAAGGCCGAATGTCTATCGAGTGAAGTTTAGTATTCACCAAGTTGTTATCGAGTTGTAACCAAGCTATAAGAGAATGCATTAAATGTTTACATGTGGTATTTAATGAAAGAAGCTAATGAGCTGGAGTGGATCAATGATTGGTAAGGCATGGAAGAAGTTTGTTAACGAATCTAAGGCGGAAAGTCGGCATGAACATCTACAGCTCAGATTGAACCGCAATACCCTGGCACAAGTTCCAAGGCAGGGTAAAACATTTTTAGATCGAAAGATGCATTGAACCTAGACAATATTGAAGATCTGATGGCTATGATCGATCATGGGAAATGTGATCAAGGAGATTAAGCGGTTACCTAATTGTTTATAAATAGGAAACTGTTGATAAACAATGTATGCAGGCAAGTGTATGCATAGGGATGCTACATAGTGATTACCGAGCACAGAAGTTTGAAGACCTATTAGAATAACAGAGTATAGAAGCCCAGCAGATAGACAAGATTAGTTCTATGTCTAGATTGTATTGAACAAATAGGAATCTACTTTAGCATTTTAGATGTGAAGCTGTAGATAGATTTTTATTACTATTATTTTGTGAAAGTGACATAAAATATTTTAACCGAGTGGACTTAACAGTCTTATATGTAAATCGTCTAGCAAGGTGACATTCTGATTGAGTGTTTGAAATCCTTTGACAAGGTCACTTCTAACAAAGTGAAGATCCTAACAGATCTGAGGGAAATCCCTGAATCGGGTCACATCTAGCAATGTGTTTGTAATCTTTAATAGGATTTGCTTTTAACCAAGCATACTCCTGAAGAGTATATTTCTTAGTGGGTCCGAAATCCCACAGTGGTTTTTCCCTATTTGGGTTTCCACGTTAAATTTGGTGTTATGAGGTTTATATTGTTCATATGCTTTTGAGTTTACATGTTTGACAGTTTTGGATATATGACTGATATATATGTTACTGAGGTTGAATCTGATATTTTTATGCATGATTAAGTTTGTATGATTCAGCCCACCCCCCCGCCCCCCCCCCTCACATCTTGTTGGTTATTGGATCTATACTTATATTAAGTATTAGAACTATCAATTGGTATTAAAGCTTTGGACTTTGGAAGAAATGTTTAAAGGCACTTGAGTTAAAGATCCAAAGATGTATAAGAGGGATGCACCAAAGTTGAACAAGTCAAGTTTCTCTACATGGCAGAAAAGGATGAAGCTACATCTATCAGGAGTTGAAGAATATGTTGTATACTTCCTCGAGAATGATTTTGTCACACCGAGCACCTATCCATTGACTATGGAAGAGATAAAAGCAAAGCAAGAACATATTCAAGCAGTGATTGAAATAACATCTGCATTGACCGATTCAGAGTTTAATGATCTAGAAGGCTGCAATGATGCAAAGGCAATGTAGAATAAGCTCATATCAGTATATGGAGGAGATGAACATGTTCAAAGAGAAAAAGTAGACAGTTTAAGAGGACAACTTGAATCTATGAGGATGAATGAAGGTGAGAACATAACTCAGTACAACACAAGACTAAAGGAGATTGTCAATTAAATCAAAGTAGCAGGTGGAACTATTTATGAAAAGGATATAACAAGTAAGTTGTTAAGAACCCTTCTACCAGCTTATGCAATCTAAGTCTCAGCAGTCAATGAATTGAGGTCTGTACCTAATATGCCAGTTTCTTTGGATGCTACTATTGGTAAGCTACATTCATTTGAGTTAAGTAATTTTGATAACAGTGGATCTTCGGTAAATAAAGTTGAATCTACATTTAGTTCTTTTCATCTTGATGAATCTAATGATTACAATGAAAGAAAGTATAAGTACTTAGAAGGAGATCACAGTGGAGCAAGTGAAAGATTTTGGTAGAACATGGAAGCAGTACACAAACTGTATGAAGAAATCAGAAAGCAAGAAGAGTTTGAAGCACTATTGGCCAAAAAGCTACCGAGAGGCAAAGGTAAGTATAAAGGAAAACTACCTTTGAAATGTTTCAATTGTGATAAGATTGGACATATGGCTTCTAATTGTCCTGACAAAGATTTTATTGAAAAAGAGATTATCGAGATGATAGATAGAAAGATAACCATTACAGAAGACACCGAGACTTTAGAAGAAGAGATAGAAAGACATGCTTAATAGATGATGAGGAATCTAACGATGATAAATCAGATGAGACTAATACAGAGGAAGTTGTTTATGTGGCTATCAAGGATAGATCAGATGAAGAAAGGTATGAAGAAAAAGCCCTAATATCTCACATAAACACTAATGATTCATGGATTATAGATAGTGGATGCTCACATCATATGACAGGAGATAAACAAAAGTTTGTTATGTTAGAAGATTATGATGTTAGATTTGGTAATGATGCACCATGTTCGGTAAGAGGTAAAGGATCTATAACACTTCTTGATAATGCAAGATGCAATGATGTCTATTGGGTTGAAGGTTTGAAATACAATTTGTTGAGTGTAGCACAACTAAACAACACATGTTACCGAATATAATTTCAGAAAGGAATTGTCAAAGTTCATGACAAGAATGGAAAGTTAGCTGCTATCAAGACACAAACAAAAGGTAATACATTTCACCTTGACTCAACTCAGAATAAGTGTTTGCATGCAAAGATTGATGATACTTGGCTATGGCATAAGAGGTTTTGTCATGTAAATCTTGATAACCCGATCAAGATAAGTAAGAAGCACAGATTAAGAGGTCTACCGAGTCTTGAAAAACCTGAGAATGCTATGTGCCAAGGATGCCAGATGGGTAAGATGACAAGATCAAGCTTTACAAGTAAGTCTTACACTTCTAAGGGAATTTTAGATCTAGTGCACACTGATCTTTGTGGTCCTATGAAAGTTCAAAGTTATTATGGTGCTAAGTATTTCATATTATTTGTGGATGACTATTCAAGGATGATGTCAGGAATGATTTTAAAAGAAAAATCAGAAGCTTTTCAAATGTTTAAATGGTACAAGGCAAGATTTGAAAATGAAACAGGAAGACAACTGAAATTTCTTAGATCAGATAGAGGAGGAGAGTTCACATCTGATGAATTAAACTTATTCTGCAATGATCATGGTATTAGAAGACAAGTCTCTGCACCGAGAACTCCACAGCAAAATGGAATAGCTGAAAGAAGAAATAGATCTATTGTGGATTGTGCTAGAACACTGATGATTGAGAAGAAGGTGCGACAAACATTTTGGAGAGAAGCAATAAGCATAGTTGTTTACACATTGAACCAAGTTCAATTGAAGAAAGGTACTTTGAAGGCACCATATGAGATCTAGTATGATAAGAAACCTAATGTTAGTTACTTTAAAATCTTTGGAAGTAGATGCTACGTTCATAAAGATGATAGAAATGACAAGTTTGATCAGAAAAGTTAAGAAGGGACATTTCTAGGTTATTCTTCTAGAAGCAAAGCATTTAAATGTCTGATCAAATCATCTAACAAAATAGTAGAAAGTGCAAATGTGAAAATTGATGAATTTACAGAAAGAAATGATGAAGGAAATTCCAAAGAAACAGAAGACTATGATGAATTTGTCTATGTGCAATCGAGAAGTCCTACCGAGAAAACTGTTGAAGAAAATGAAGAAAATATCCAGTTACCGAGTGATGAAGAAGATCATACAGAGCCTACCAAGCCTGTATTAGCCAAGTATGTCAGAAGACATCATGCACCAAGTCAGATTAGAGGAGATAAGGATGATCCAGTGATGACAAGGAACAAACTGAGACAGAACACATGTTTGATATCTGAATTTGAACCGAGAATAGTAAAAGAGGCATTTAACAGTGAAGATTGGGTAAATGCTATGATAGAAGAGATTGATGAAATCAAGAAGAATGACACATGGACACTAATCCCAAGACCAAAGGACAAAAATGTAATTGGTACGAAGTGGATTTTTAGAAACAAGCTAAATGAAAAAGGGGAGGTCATTCAAAACAAAGCAAGATTAGTTTGCAAAGGTTATGCACAAGAAGAAGGAATTAATTATGGTGAAACTTTTGCACCTGTTGCTAGACTTGACGGAGTAAGAACATTGTTGGCCTATGTTGCTTTCAAGAACTTCAAGGTATATCAAATGGATGTCAAATTTGCAATTCTGAATGGAATATTAGAGGAAGAAGTTTTCATTGAACAACTTGAAGGATTTGTTGAAGACAATAATAAAGATTAGGTATATAAGTTGAACAAAGCTTTATATGGTTTGAAACAAGCACCAAGAGCATAGTATGAAAGATTGCACTCTTATTTGATTAAGATTGGTTTTATAAGGACAAATGAGAACAACAATATGTACATGAAGAATGATGAAAATGGAATACTGATCTCAGCCATATTTGTTGATGATATTATATTTTGTGGAAATGACTCTTTATGCAAGAACTTTGGAAATGAAATGAGCAAAGATTTTGAGATGTCATTAATCGG
Organism: Cryptomeria japonica; assembly: GCF_030272615.1. Lineage (NCBI taxonomy): Eukaryota > Viridiplantae > Streptophyta > Pinopsida > Cupressales > Cupressaceae > Cryptomeria > Cryptomeria japonica. The sequence continues at coordinate 9,742,577 of NC_081409.1, forward strand.
TGAGATAAAGTATTTTATAGGTTTACAGATATTTGTAATGATTTTATTGTAATATTGTGAAGATTGAAAGAGAAATCTCTAATAGAGTAAAAGACTCTAACCAAGTCTATAAATTGTAAATCCTCTAACTAGGTGCAGCATTCAGATTAAATGTTGTAAAATCCTTTAGCAAGGTAGATCTAACTGATCTTGTTACTCCTAATAGGGTAAGCTATCAGAAATAGCTAAATGTAGCTCTAACCGAGAAATCTTTATTATTGCAGTAGTGAAGTTGTGGGTGCCATCCCCACCATAGTTTTTCTCTCTAACCAAGAGTTTCTGCATAACCAAAATATATGTGTTATGGAGTGAATCATGTATGATTGTTATCTATTTGTTTTAACTTTATTTTATGTTACTGCACTATTCTATTTATGCATAACAATAGAGTTATTATTCAAGAAAAGTTTTGGAGTACTGATTCACCCCTCCCCTCTCAGTACATTAGCTTTCCATATTGGGCCTAACAGTGAAAAACATCTAAGTACCAAGAAATGCCAAACAAATCTCCCCCTGTGGAAGACAACCAACAATCTCTTGTATATAGCTCTGAATATCAATAACTCTCCCCCTGTGAATAATATCTCTGTAAAGTTTTGAATTTATTTTTCACATGACTATCTCTCCCCCTTTGACATCAATGCCAAAAATCTGACAAAAATATCAAAGCAAGAATATAAACCTTTGAATCTCAAAGCTGACTACTCCCCCTGAGTAGTAGCACCACTCATCAGTGCCGAAATGAATAATATCTTTGATAATGCATGTCAGACTGATGAAAAATTGCATCAATCAAGTCTCTACTGAAGGGGAAAAAACCCGTAACTTGTCTCTCAAATACTCAAATGATTCCTTAGACAACGGTTTAGTGAATATATTTGCAATCTGCTCTTTAGTGTTCACATAAACTAATTTGACTTCCGTTTCTTCTACCTTGTCCTTTAGAAAGTTATATTTTATTGATATGTGCTTAGTCTTAGAGTGAAATACCAGATTCTTAGACATGTCAATAGCTACAGAGTTATCACAGTAGATAACTACCAGTTCACTAAAATTTACCTTGATATCCTTCAATATTTGCTTCATCCATAAGACTTGAGTGCAATTATTTGCTGCTATAACATACTCAGCTTCTGTAGTAGATAAAGAAATGCATGACTATTTTTTGTTGATCCATGAAACCAGTTTCTTTCCAAGAAAGAAAACTCCACCAGAAGTGCTCTTCTTGTCATCAGTATCTCCTGCCCAATCTGAATCAGTATATGCACACAAAGTAAAATCATCATCTATAGAATACCATAAGCCATATTTTGTTATTCCTTGCAAATATCGGAATATCCTCTTTATTGCACATTCATGATTTTCTTTAGGATTACATTGATATCTTGAAATAATACTTACTACATTCATAATATTCAGTCTAGTCTGAGTTAGATATAACAAGCCACCAATCATAGACTTATACCTTGTCGGATTTACCATTGTAGATGTATCTTTGATAGATAATTTCTCACTTGTCACCATAGGAGTACTTATCGGTTTGGAATTATCCATACCAAACTTCTTCAACAATTCCCTCAGATACTTAGTTTGACAGATAAAAATTCCTTTGTTAGTTTGAGTAATCTACAAACCTAAGAAAAATTTTATCTCACCAATCATGGACATTTCAAATTCATTCTTCATATAATTAGAAAATTCCATACCCAATTTATCTTCTCCTCCAAAAATGATATCATCAAAAAATACTTTAATAATCAGAATATCATCATCAGTGATCTTATAATACAAATTACTATAAACATTGCCTTTAGTAAAACCAAGCTTCAAAAGATATTTATCCAACCTTGCATACCAAGCTCTAGGAGCTTGTTTCAATCCATATCAAGTTTTTCTCAATCTGCAAACCATATCTTTATCATCTTTCAATGAAAATCCATCAGGTTGTTCAATGAATACTTCTTCCTCAAGTTCACCATTCAAAAATGCACATTTAACATCCATTTGATAGACCTTATAGTTCTTATAAGCTACATAGGCAAGAAATAGTCTAACAAATTTAATTCTAGCTATAGGTGCAAATGTCTCACCATAATCAATTCCTTCCATTTGAGAATATCCTTTACAAACCAATCTATCCTTGTTTCTTACAACTTGACCATCCTCATTCAGTTTATATCTAAAAACCCATTTAGTTCCAATAACATTCTTATTTTTAGGTCGGGGACCTAAAGTCCAAGTCTCATTTTTCTCTATCTGATCTAATTCATCTTCCATAACCTTTAACCAATGTTTATCTTTACAAGCTTCAATAACAAATGTCAGTTCAATTTGAGAAATAAGACATACCTCTTCATTTGCCAGTCTTCTTCTTATCATAACTCCCTTGTTCCTATCTCTAATAATTTGATCTTCGGAATGATTTAATCTTACACACCTTGGTGTCTTCTAAACTTTAGGAAAACTGCTCTGATCATCAGTCACAGTTGAATTTTCTGATTGTACTGCTGTAACTGTCTCAGTTTCCTGTACCAGTTGAGGCATTGTCGGTTCAGTTATGATCATTTCCACTGTCGGTTCCCTGTCACATGATATAGATGGATTTCTGTATTTCTCATCCACTTTCACATTAGCGCTCTCCACAATTTTCTGCAATCTTTTGTTATAACATCTATATGCTTTTCTTTGAATTTAATAACCAAGAAATATCCCTTCATCACATCTAGGATCAAACTTCCCAATTGAATCATCCCTTTTGATATAGAATTTACTTCCAAAAATTTTGAAATATTTAACATTAGGTGTATGTCCAAACCATAATTCATAAGCGATCTTACCGGTTTCACCTTTGATGTGAACTTTGTTGAATGTGTAGACTGTTGCACTTGTTGGTGTAAATAAATATTCATCTTGGATATTATTACACCTTACTTAAGTTTACTTAGGAAATGCATTTCATAGTAATTCGGGTATGAGACACATGGGTGTTTGTGTCACATTGGGATAGTGTGTGTAGGAGAATTTCCACCTTTTATGGTGTGATCTTGTTGTTACACTCCACATTCAGTGGGTGATCCACCTCATGTGGATTATTATATTGTTTCTCCTACCTACCCACACCTATTTCCTACCTACCCTTGTTTCTTATTGAGCCATATGTCATGTTTGTGTGCTCACATATCCATATAGCCTTGCCTAATAAGAAGGCTCATATTCATTGTATGTAATGATTGATGATCTAGTTGATCAGTATTTTCATCTTGATAGAATATAGAGCCTATAGGGCTTCATTGATTAGTCTTTTGGAGACATTTTGGAGGTTTCAATTTTGGATTTGGGGATATTCATTTTTTGGGGGCGTTATATAGCGGTTTGGACATCATGGTTGAATCCGGGAGGCCGTTTCCATGAATTTTGGCTATAAAGTCGGCCTATTTTGGTGAGAATTTTTTTTTGCCCATATTGGCTATTATTGTACAGATTTCGATTTTTTTTTTAGTATTTTCCGAAAAAAAAAAAAAAAAAATTATTGTTTTGTGGGTCCGCAGACCCCCCCCTGTAATCTTCATACCTTTCTGCAAGTTCTGTAGAGCTTTTTCAGGTCCCGCAGAAGTCTGTCGTACCCTTGCAGATCTTCTCGACACCTCTCGGTGTTGCCTGCAGGTCTGCCCGCCGACACCCGTGCAGTACCTTGCGCTCTCCCTATTGCTCCCTTTACGATGAACCCGACTTCTAGCGCAACCCCATGGTTTCTTCTGGTGCTACTGCTGCAGACCCGACTCCCACCGTCGACACTGTCCCTCACTTTTCGGCACCGGCCCCGGACTCCTTACTGCCCGTGCCGACACTGCCTCCTTTAGCGATCGTGCTTCCCAAACCAGCCCCATGCGACCTCTACCACCACTGCCACTGCTGCAGGCCCTACCATCTCTGGGTTCCGGGCCCCAACCCCACCGCCAGTAGAGCCCCTGTCGACCCTCTGACACGACTGTCGGCCCTCCGGCCCAACGCTTCCTGTCGGCCCCTCTGTCGGGCCCCTCCGCCACCTGAACGGTTTGCAATTCCTGATAGTCTTTAAACTTGATGGGACCCACGTCTGCCACATGGCAGGCGGCCACTGGCCCGTGGTCAACATCCGTACGCCCAGTCACACAGTGCCACATAACTTTTCCATACGGTACAGACTTCGAATGGGCAGGGAGGCGACATTTTTTTTACGGCCAGACGGGCATAAAATTTAAGCTCGTCATTTGCTGAAATCAGCACTACGTCAGCAATATTCTAGAAATTTTTTGCAGGCCCCTCTCATTAAGCTTTTTAGTTTTGCAGTTCAACTTTGGAAGGCCATATCTTGCTCATTTTTGCTCCTTTTTTGGTGCAATTTTTTTTGAAATGGGCTAGAATTTTGTGCTTTTCGCAGTGGTGGAATAATTTTCTGATTTTGATGGATAGAGTTTTCAGAAATTGCAGATCTCCATGACTGTACCTGTCTAATCCCCAATTTTGTAACTTCAGAGTCTTCGTTTGGGGTCATACGACCTCCTTTTCAGGTGCCATTTTTTTTGAAAGTGCATATTTCTTCATCTACTTTCATAATATTCCATTTGTTTGCAATGGATTTGAGTAGAAATTATACTTTCAGTATATGGCCATTCTTGGCATATTTGGTACTTGCATTTTGCTTGGATCTTAGTTTAGATCACTAGCAGTATTTGTTGAAGTCTCTTAGATCTCATTTTGATAAGTTGTAAATTGAAATCAGAAGTCCACTTTTCCTTGTTTTGCAAGTGGCCCATTGTATACGCACTAAGTATAAAGTGCCAAATCACCATTTTGGGGGAGGTTTCTTGATTGAGATTTTTTGGGGGGTGTCTTGTGTGATTGTGCCTCTCTCTATCTTATGTTTTTTTCATTTTGGTGCTATGGGTTTTCTGAAATTTCCACTTTTAACTCATAATTATGCATCATGGAAGATTAAGGCATGGAGTAAACTAATGGAAAAAAGACTCATTCATTATGTAAATGAAACTATAACAACACCACCTGATCCTAAGGTTGATCCTAATGCTCAAATTGAATGGCTTACTAAGAATGCTATGGCACTTGGAACTCTTAGAAAGTATGTATCAAATGACCTCATTTTTCACATTGATAAGTGTACAACAATTAAAGAGGCTTGGGATATTTTTAAGAAATTGTATGGCCAAGTTGATGAGATTAAGGGATACAAGATTGATAGTGAACTCACAACTTTGGATCCCAAGGATTTTGATACAATCCAAGATTATGTCACAAAAGCAACTGAGCTAAGAGCAAAGCTAAAGGATTGTGGAATTGACAAAAATGATGCTCAATTGGTTTATAATTTGTTGGACAAGCTTCCTTCAGAGTATGCAGCCTTTGTATCTAGCTTTCACACCCATAGGTTAGCTCAAGGTTCCTCATACACTTCTCCCTCATTTGATTCATTAATGAAGATGTTGATAATTGAGCAATCTAAGTTGACCACGATGGGGATTCTCAAATCTTCAAAGTCACAAGCTTTGGTGGCTAATAAAGGGAATCAAAGTAATCAAGGAAAAGGCAAGAATCAAAAGCAACCTAAGTCAAAACCACAACAAGATGAAGCACAATCTTCCTCTTCACAATAAGGTGATTCACCATTCTCACCTAAGAGGAAATCATATAAGGACAATCTTTTTTGTGGATATTGCAAGAAGTCAGGACATGATGAACATCATTGTTATAAGAAGGATATTGATGAGCTGAAGAATCTTCTTGAGAAGAATAGAATCAAGCTACCTTCTAGAATGCCTACATCGGCTTCTTTTTCCAAGGATAAAGGAAAGGATCACTCTTTTGGGATAGATAAAGGAAAGAGACAAGCTCTTTGTGCTACTACAAGTCCTGATTTAGGGAGATGGCTTCTAGATTCAGGGGCTTCTCATCATATGGCATCTTCGTAGTCTATGTTTTCTACATTTGAGCCTTGCCACATGCTGCAGATTTTGATGGGCAATCATACGTACATGGATGTGATTGGGAAACGATCCATTGCCATTGGGGATATCTCCTTCAATGATGTGTTGTGTGTACCCCACCTGAATAATAATCTTCTTTCCATCTATCAAATCACACATGGGGCAACTAAGAAAACTATGGAGTTCAAACCTGATTCAGTTATCATTAGAGACTTGGAGAGTGGAGATATCATTGCGACTGGGGTGGTTGATCATGCATCTCAGTTGTACTCTTTTTTATATTTTGGTCTTATTGATGAGGTTGATTCTTCCTATGTTGATGATTCATATTTTGAGGAGAACATTGGGCAATTGAACTTGGGGATTCTCACATGTGACCCCGTTCTTGAGCCTTGCATTTCATCTCCTTCTCTTGATATCACACCACCTATTGCACCTGATGATGTAGCTAGTACGATAGTTTTGCCTTCTTGTGATTCAATGCAGCAGGATATTCCATGTCTTCCAACTTCATTTGATTGGGATGCCTACTTTACAAACATTATAGGTTTGTTTGTGGAGTCCTACATTGCAGATTTGGGAGACATCATTGATGACATTCATCTTCTCTTTGATGAAGATTATCCTTCTTCGATTGTTGTGAGGGATCACTCTGACCCTCTTGTTTATTATGTGCACGATCATTCTTTCGAGGTTGATATGAATGTGGATTCTTATGTATAAAATTTGGAGGAGGTCTCTTTATCCTTAGAGGAGACATGTGAGTCTTTGGATCATGTTCTATATTCATCTCCACTATATCTTGGATTGCCTTTTTCAGTAGTGTGGACCAATACACCTGATTTGGAGGGGGAGATACCATCATTACGGGTTTCCTTGCACAATCTCATCGATGACGAAGCCTACAAAGTATCCCGTCTTCAGGACTTAGAGTTACTAGATGAGAAGCGACAAGCTGCATACAACCATCTCAAAGCCTATCAGCAGCGCATGAGCAGAAGCTACAATCACCGAGTTAGACCTCGTACATTTGAGGTAGGTGATCTTGTTCTCTGAGAGAATCCTCGCAACCAACCAAACAAAGAACATCAGGGCAAGTTTGAATCAAATTGGCTGGGCCCATATGTTGTCACTGCTGTATTCGGGTCCAGGGCATATTAGTTGGCTACTTCAGAAGGAGAACCTTTAGCAGATCCGATCAATAGCATGCACCTCAAACGGTTTTACACATAAACTGCACAGAGTATCAGGCTCCCATATATACTAGCAAAAATACCAAAAACATCCAGATAAATGACCTGAAGAAAACACAAAAACATCAAAAGAGTAAAGAAAAATCATGCATCCAAACGGTGAACAACCACTCTGGTGGCACCTTGGGTAAGTGCGATGGTGAAAACCTGGCAAACAGGCGCCACTCGTAAAGACAATGGCTCCAGTATCTTTCAGGTTCATTGTGATCACATCTACTTCATACATACATCCATCCATTCATCCATCCATCAACCATAGCTTGTTATAAATCTACAAATCCAAGAAAGTACTACATGCATCCTGCATCCCGCTTTTTTATAGTCATGTCTAAAAACTGGGGGCAATTCCCTTAAACTATTGATGGAAGTGGATTCTACATTACTGGTGATTCATTGACAAAAACATTCAAAAAAGTCTCACAAAATCCAAAAATATTCAAAAAACGTCTCACAAAATCCAAAAACATCAAAAATAAAACAAAAACATGGCAACACATTGTACATACTCATCCGCACAAATACCAAACAAACATTGTGATATACTCCACAAAATGACCACTTATCAATCGACCACACAATCAACATCAACACTCAAAACTGTCTTCAACAAGGATGCATCCTTCCTTACCAAAACAAAGACAAGATGACATTTTCTTTGACAAGAAAATTCTGTTTACGCTATCAAATACTTGGTTGATTTATGGTCTAGTAATTTATATCAGGTTCCTACAGCATTGTTTGTGTATCTTCGACACATTATTCCGATGAAGTTCTAGGGCATGTACTAATGGTGTCTACGTGGGAAGTTCAGTAAGCTATGTGATCATAGGCAAAAATACAGTCATAGATCACTACGGCTTGCTGACTACAGCGTATACCTCGACCATATGAGCATGAACCATTACCAAGGATCCATATTCTTTAATCTTTATGTATATATTGTTTGTTTGCAGGTACAATTCTCTTTCTTTGGTTCCTCCTACCTCATCCAAACTGGATAAAGGTTTTATCTCTTATTACGGTATGCACTTGTCTCAGGATATGATCAGCCTAAGATCAAGGAGGACGATCCAAGTCATGCATGAAAGGAGATAATCCTTGTCTATTCCGCAAGCAATACTTAGGTCAACTTGATCCATTATATCAAGTTTCTTGTATTAACTTGCTATATAAAATCCATGTAAGAAATACTCTGGTCATCTTGAATCTTTATGTCAAGTTGCTTGTATTTTCTTACAACATTTTAAAGCTCAATGATGAAAAATAAAGCACCATGGATCGTCATTCCATCTCATCTGTATATATTGCATTTCATTGCATTCCACCCATCCATACATTCATAATAGCTGCATATCATGCATACATAGTCATAATAATGCATACTCTATTTTACTCATCTTCTTGCATAGGACTCGGTCCTAGTCCTCCATATCTTCTATCTAACATCAAATCCCCCCTCACCCTCCCTATCTTGATCATCAACATCATCCTAATCCCTTCATCACTTCCCATCCTCACTCATCCACAAAATTAAGCCAGTTACTCTGTCTACACAGATACATCGACTCCCACACACCTAGACTATCAACAGATACTCTGATCAAGTATCTTCGGGTCTCAACAGGTAATCGATTATGGTAATCCTAGACTACATCAGACATTTATCACAATGACCTAGTCTCAACGGGGTTGCCATGATTCCCCACAACCATCCATCACACGCACACACTATCAATTGATCAACCAATCAAACACAATCCAACGGACAATTACATCAATTGTCTACGTCTCAACGAGTATTTTGCTTCATATACCTTGACTTCATCAAGCAATTATATCAATTGTCTAAGTCACATCAAGTCACTTTGATTCACGTACTCAGACTTTATCATGTCCAAGCGACCAACTGACATCAACTATCACGCTTTGACTTGACTGGGGCAATTAAACTGATTGCACCAAATTGTCCAACCAATTTTGATCAATTGTATAGCATCAATCCAAACCCCACACTACATCTACTATGTATCTCTTGCATGACCTCAGGGTACTTGTTGGCTTGTTGTTTCTTCATATTCACTCCATTTTCTCTCATTCTTTCATCATTAGTTCTAATTTCTTCTATTCTACATCCCCTCCACTTTTCATTCTTTTTCGAGAGACCGCCCGATTTTTCAAAAAAAAATAAAAAAAATTCGGCCCATCTCTCGAGGGGGCATACCACTCATTAAATTTACTTTTTATGGGGCATTTCTTCACACCTATTTTTCTTTCTTTGAAATGATGCGATAAACTGCACCATCTCAAAGAGGGGCAAATGTAGTCACATAAATCTGTCCACTTAATTAAATGAATACTTAGTATTTATTTGATTATTTAACCATCAATTAATAATTAATTAAATTAATATTTAATTAATTCATCTTAACCCTCTTCTCCTATTAATTAAATAAATTATTCAATTTATTTGATTTAATTCACCTAACCAAATTCAGACCATTAATTAAATAAATAAATCATATTTATTTAATTAAATTTTCTCACACATTTAAATAAATTAATATTTATTTAAATCCCCCAAAATCCCACCTCTCACATTTAAATAAATTAACATTTATTTAAATCACCTTTATCCTCCACCCACTTGTATTTTCCTACAAAAGCAAGTTGCACAACTATTTTAAATAAATCCTATTTATCCTCACCCACTTGAAACCTTTAATGGTTTCCCTTAAAGTCTACAAACTTGATGGCTTTAAAGTCTTCAAACTTGATGGCTTCCTTCTATAGTCTTCTTAAGCCTTTAATGGTTTCCCTTAAAGTCTTCAAACTTGATGGCTTTAAAGTCTTCAAACTTAATGGCTTCCCTTAAAGTCTTCTTAAGACTTTAATGGTTTTCCTTAAAGTCTTCAAGCCTTTAATGGTTTCCCTCAAAGTCTTCAAGCATTTTAATGTTTTATCTTCCTTTTTCTCATTTAAATAAATTAATATTTATTTGAATATTTATCCAAATGCAAATTACACCATTTAATTGAAATAAATGATTTTATTTTAATTGAAAATACCAAAATTTCTCCCACTTGCATTTTCCTACAAAATCCACTTGCATGCCTAAAACCCCTTCTAGATTCTTCTAAACCTTTCCTAATTAACCTAATCCATCCCCTAAATATTGTCACATTCTTAAGCAAATTGGAGTCACTTCTCAAAGACTCCAAAGTCTTTGAAAAGCAATTAATGCTTTGTGTGTTCAACAAATTAACCTCTAAAGTCTTCCAAACCACTTATGGCTCTTACATGACCATTAATGGTTAATTCCACTTGCACCCATGGTTAAGGACTTTGACTCCTAACTTAACCCTCATGTAACCCATGTGTCTATTCAAAGCATTTATTTCTTTGACTAGGGTAACCATCATGTCCCCTCAAGCATTTAATGCTCCTTATCACTCCTCTCAAGCCTCCTCATGGTGACACTTGTCAACATGGGATTGGGTTGAAAGTCTCACATGGATTGAATATCTTTCAATCCTAACCCTTGTTAAGATTACTCAATCTTAACCCTTCATTTTCCCATTTCTTCTATAAATAGAACCCTTCTCCTCAAGTAAAAAGAAGCATTAGAGTATTGTTGTTATACTAGCATTAGCATAGAGATTTCTCATAGCATCACTATCTACACTTGCATAGCATTTGCTTATCATATTCAACTATCTTGAATCTCCATATGGCATCCATGGCTAGTGCTAAAAGCTGAGAGCTACACTCATTTGGGACTTGGAGAGGAGAGGAACAAGGGAGGAGCAACTATGAGCATCTTGATTAGCTATTTTATTCTATGTTTATATGATTTCTATTTCATGCTTAATATCTCTCTTGATATGCTTGTTTAGGATAATCTTTTGTTGCTAACACTAACGTTTGTTTCTTGTGCTCTTGTGTGTGTTGCCATCAAAGGTTTTCTAATCCTTTTTGCAGAGCATCAGTAATGATTGATAATCCAGCCGATCAGTATTTTCATCTTGATAGAATACAATTTATTCCTATCAATATTTTATCTCTCTATTGTATTTTTCATTGACCCCTAGATCTTGGAAAAATCTCACAGTACTCACTGCTTCTCTCCAACAGATGTGAGGCAATTTGGCTTCCATCATCATGGATCTTGCTGCATCCAAAATGGTTCTATTCTTCCTTCCACTACTCCATTATGTTGAGGAGTCCTAGGTGTAGATAACTGCCTCCTAATTCCATTTGTCTCACAATAACTGTTAAATTCATGAGAAGTAAATTCACTGCGTTGATTTGATCTTAGACATTTGATTTTTAATCCAGTTTTTGTTTCAGCCTTTTCTTTAAAGATCTTGAGCTTCTCAAAAGCTTCAGACTTCTCCCTAAGAAAAGTCACCCACGTCATTCTAGAATAATCATCAATTATTAGCATGAAATACCTATCACCTTCAAAGCTTCTAGTCCTTGCTGGACCACATACGTCAGTGTGAATCAAATCAAGCACATCATTAGATTTATCATGTATGCTCATAAAATAAGTTCTAACTTGTTTTCCCAATTGACATTCCTTACATACCAGATTATGAGGCTTCATAATCTTAGGTATATCTCTAACTACCTTTATTGAATTGATTTTAACAATACAATAAAAATTAACATGACACAACCTTGTATGCCATAGCCAACTCTCATCAATATGAGCAATCAAACATGTCTTATTACCAGTGTTCAAGTGAAAGATATTACCTCCAGTCTGAATACCGGTTGCAATATCCAAACCAGTTTTGTTAATATTTTTGCATTTTCTATCTTTGAACTAAAGTTGGAAACCCTTATCCACCAATTGACCAACACTTAAGAGATTATGCTTTAAACCTTCTACATAATAGACATTATCAGTATTATGCTTGTCATCCAGAGAAATAATACCTCTACCTTTGATCATACATGCTTTGCCATCTCCAAATCTGACTTGACGCCATTGTATTCTTCCAAGGACAGAAATTTTCTTTTATCTCCAGTCATATGATGCAAGAATCCACTATCAATTACCCATTCATCCTTATCTTCAACTTTTTCTACCATGGCCTTTTCTTCATTCATGATAGCCGGTTCCAGTTCATCTTCCTTTAAAGCATAGAACACCCATTCCTTTCCATTGCCAGATCCACTAGTAGAGTCTGTTGTCGGTTCATCCTCAGAGTCATCACTTACTCCTTCCTCATCCGCTATGTAGCACTGTTTGCTTTTATTAAATCTATATTTGTTCTGATTAGGCTTAAATGATTTCTTAACTCTTTCTTCAAATCTTGCATTCCTTTCAAGTCATCTAGATGCAAAATGACCAATCTTATTACATGTAAAACATTTAAAAGGTGCTTTTCCTTCATACTTACTTCCCGCGGGTCCTTCAGGTACTCTTCTAGCAAATAAGGCTTCCAGTTGCTCAAATTCTTCATCTTCTTTTCTCACATCTTCCAATTCTTTTGCATATAAGGCATTCCAATCACTTTTGCTGGTAGATGATGATGATGCATGAAAAGCAGGTTCAGACTTTGCAGCTCCTGAAGGTCCAAATTCTTCAAACTCAAAAGAAGATAATTTCCCAATCAAAATGTCTCTGTTAACTAAAGTGTTTGCCATTGTTCTCAGCTCATTAATTGCAATTGCCTTCATCTTGTCAGTCGGTGGAAGGGCTCTCAAGACTTTGGAAACTATTTCATCTTCACTCAGAGATCCTCCACAATATTGAATTCCCATGACAATCTCATTTACTCTTTCCATAAACACAACAATTCTTTCATTATCTTCCATCTTCAAGTTTAGCAATTTTGACAATTTATCTTCATTCAGAGTTTCCAATTTATCCCACATAACCTTTGCCAATGATTTATCAGTCAATCCCATGATTTCTTGATCGATAAGTGCACACAAGAGGGATTTTCTAGCTCTACAATCATTTTCAATATTCTTGTCCAGGTCTGCAGGAGCAAGATTGCCAGATGCGAGATCATAAGGTGTGTATCCTTTCTTAGTGATCTCCCAAATATCCTTGCCAAGACATCTAAGATGAGTCTCCATTCAAATTTTCCATATCCCATAATTTGTTCCATCAAGCTTAGGGATTTCTCTTCTGAAAATAGTTGTCGATGGATTTGAAGTGTTAGCTGCCATAGGATCTACCTCAAGCAATTAAGCTTCTGCAAAAGAGGACCAAAGCTCTGATACCAATTGTTAGGATAACCGGTGAACAACTGAGAGGGGGGGTGAATCATTTGTTAACAAATTATATCAATTAAACCACTTAATAACCTTTAACCGGATCACATAAACATTAAGTACCAGAATAGCAGAAATAGATACCGGTAAGCAATAAAACTTAACAATAAAACAGATAATCAACACAATGCAACCATACCACATAACACCATGATTTGTATGTGGAAAACCCAGAAAGGGAAAAAACATGGTGGGAAGCCTACCCACAGTCAAATGATACTTCTGCAGAAAGTATGTGATATAATGAGGGGCCTCCACATGCAGGTGTGTGTGTGAAAAGTGGACCTGTATCTGTATCTTGAATACACAACACTTTAATTAAGTCATTAGATGCATGGTTAGTAAATCAATAATCAATGAATAATAAAGCATTACAGAGCGACCCGTTGCCTTCTAGTAGATGCGAGTTTAGATTGCTCTCAGATTGCTAAGCTATCCAGTGACTAGACAACACCTAAATGAAGGATTTTTAAATCTATATGAGCATGAATATGAGCTAAATGGATGCAAGATTTAAGCTAGATATGCAAGATTAATATAACATGATTTAAGAAATATATGAATATTTAAGCTAAATGATTTAAGCAATATGAAATAACTAATATGCAATATCTCAATGCAAATTCCCAATGAACCTAGAGCAAAAACAACATAATAACAATATATTCTCCAGCATTTTTGAATGAGAGATGAGAGCCTGAATTTATAGAAAATTCAGAAAGAAACCAAAGGCTGAGATCAAATGATGATGAACGGTCAATATTTTCCAAGAGGAAGCACAATCCAGGTGAATTGATCTGATTGGATGCTTTTCTCAGTTTTAAAGGAAATTGAACTAAAATTAAGATAAAATCAGAAAAAAATGATTTATTCTCTATTTCATTCAATTTTAATATTTAAATGTTTTAATTACTTTGTTTGAGATTATCAATCAATTTTTAATTTGTTTTTCAAGATTATCTCCAATTGATTTCTTTTCTCAAATTTTTAATTCTTTTTTTGTCAATTAATTCATTTTTGATTTATTTCCTTTTTTGAAGATTTGTGCTCATAATTTCCAATTCCTCTTTGTTGATTTGTTTCTTTTTTTGAAGATTTGATGGCAAATTGATTTATTTAATTAAATATGCAAAAGATATTTAATAAAATAAATAAGATAATTGTGTAAATGATTTACTTGGAACGATCAATTAATTAAATAAATATTTAATTAATATTGGCTGATTAATTTTGCCATGTGACATTTGATGATTAAAGAATTAACTGTGTGCTCAAGATTTATTTAATTGCCTTTGGTTAGGACCTTGGTGATGTTGTCGAGATTAGGGGCTCATGGTTTAGATAACTATTTTTAGGGTATTACATTTTCCCCTCTTTGAATTAATGTGCGAGCAACGCGTTGGTTCAAAGAATAGTTGATGTCTAGGAGATACCAGTTCTGAACTTGATTGATCACGAACTAGATGAAGAGCGAGGTGTTTAGCTTGATTTGAAGCGATGAAGCTAAACAAAGTTGATTAAAGTGATATCGATCCTGAACTTGATTGAACTAGGAATGATAGAGAGCAAAGATACCGAACTTGAATTTGATTGATCAAGAAGCGGATCTTACTGATCTAGAACTTGATTGAACTAGACACAATGAGTGAAGATAAAATCGAGCTTGAACTTGATTGATCAAGATACGATGAGCGAAGATAAACTGTCCAGCTTGATTCGATGCAATGAAACTAAACACCTGCTTAGATTGAGTGTGATTGAAGATACTCTTTAAACCCTTGATTGAGTTTAAACGAATAATCAGCTTGATGAAAATTGATGAAACTGATTAATGTTAAGAGATTGATTCAGACGAAGACAAATATCAGCTTGATATGAAGCGATGAAACTGATATGCTCCTAGCGATGAGGTCTTACTTGATTGTCTTTAGTTGAATATATATATATTTTTTGCTCAACTTTTGATGAAGATTTGAAAATTTTCTCAACATTGAAGATGTGAGGTCATAAGGTCACGAGTATGCCCCCCTCAGGAGCAAAATCGAAAGATAGTGAGGGTACATGATGATAGGAAATTTAGAGCGATGATAATGAATTGAGCACAAATGATTCAAAGGAATTTTTCAAAATTAAGCGTGATGAGAAAAGTGAGCGCAAAGTTGATTTGTAAAATAAATTGAGATTCAACGTTGATTTTCAAGAAATTGAGCGCAAATTGGAGAAAGAGTGAGTTTTTTATGAAAAGCGCTAAGTGGTCCAAATTTGATGAAATTGACTAGAAGAATGATCTTGAATTTCAATTTTGATCTCGAAAATGGAATTAGGATGGGCAAATTAGCTAAGGGTACAATTTTCAAGTCCATCAGAGCAAGTTGAAAAATTAGGGTTTTGGCTATATATGAGTAAAAAGTGTCATTTTCAATTCATTTTAACCCTCCAAGTTTGAAAATTCAAAAAGCCTTCTATGAAGAAAAATGGTAGTTCCCACTCATATGCATCGATTCGAGCGCCAAAGACGACATAATTGACCTCGAAACTATGAGCCAATGGTAAGTGATAGATCTTAAGCCTGTTAATCATTTCATTTTTAATTTTTTTGTTGATTTTTCAAGTTTTTAGCATGTTGAAGTCGGGTTTTTACATTTTGTCGTGTGAGACAGGATCCTATCTCATACAACAAACTGTTAAATTTTATTTTTTCGTTTAGAGTCATTAGTTTTGTCGTTCTAACCCCACCCTTCTATCGTACGAAAACATTCATAAGAGACCATTTTGTCATCCGAGGTCTAATCTTTTGTCGTATAGGAGTCTTTTGTCGTAAAGGGCCTAATCCTGACTCGTACGAGTTGCTGCCCTTCTGTGTTTTGTCATTTGGAAACTAGTGAGCATTTTTGAAGGTCTAAACTTGAAAATTTGATTTTGCAATTGATGTAGTTGGATTTGCGTGATGTTTTACTTCTCTTGCAGGCTTATTTAGGATGTTTTATGATGCTTCATTGTTTGATTTTTGTAGGTTCAATTGCCTCATGTGCTCTTCAAGTGTGTTTATCCACCTACGATGACCTTATTTCAACAACATTCAGAGGTTGAGCAAGCACATATTGATTTGTGCAGTTTGACGGACCTTCTTAGATTACTAGATATCCGTGTGAATCATGGTATGCTCATAGCATTAGTTGAGCGATTTCATTCAGATCATAATACCTTTCATTTTATAGTTGGGGAGATGACCATCACTCCCGAGAATGTTTATAGGATTCTCCGTATCCCTTTCCCTGGGGGTAGGGTGGGTTACGATGCAACACAGCTTCCTGGATTGCAGGCAGTCAAACATGTATTCAAGGATCCTCATATCTTGACACGTTCCATCAGTTGGGACGTCATGATGAGAAGGTACAATGGGGAGTTTCCTCTTGCTTGTGTTCTAGTAGGTTTTATTGGCTGCTTTCTAATGCCAGATAGGAGACAACAGGGATTCCAGTGTGGATGGGGCAGGATGCTGGAGAGGTTGATAGAGACCCCTAAGAGACTAGGTTGGGGTTCATGTATATTAGCACACATGTATCGTGAGATGCATGAGATTATGCATAGAGAGGAGAAGATCATGGCTGTAGGTGTCTTGATCTTAGAGTTATGGGCTTGGGAGCACCTCCCATTATGTCGGTCGATTGTAGATGATAGCAGAGAGCATGGTCAGCTGATTGTGTACAGGTATTCATGTTATGTTACATAGCCCCATCTGGGTAAGACCAATTATTGGAGATGATAGCTAGACGACTTGATAGTTGTCATACGGAGACCTTACAAGGGCTTAGAGCCATGGGATGACTAGAGGATCATACGCAGGGATCTTTTTGTTACACGCCCACTCATTGGCAGATTGCAGATTGTAGTGGAGCGATTTGTGGTATCTCAAGTGATGAGGCAATATGGTAGGCCTTAGGGGATCTCACAGGAGTGCACAACATACATGAGATATGCTAATGAAGAGAGGCGGGGATGGTCATCGAGGTTATCATACACCTTGAGTAGTCAGGAGTTGACTGGATTGTAGAGACTCCGATGGGATTACATGGATGATTTTGCAGATGCGGGGGTATTGCCCCAGTACAAGGATTGGTTCTAGAAGCATCCATTCCCTAGATTCACAGATCTAGCTAAGCAGGCTCCTCATATAGAGGAGGTAGAGGATGATGCCCCTGCACAGGGACAAAGACAGAGATTCAAGGCTATGAGGCGGGCAGGTGGCAATCCTAGCACTAGTAGCAGCACGATACCAACTGGTGGTAGGCAGCAGAGAGGAGAGGGTGGATCCCTAGGGACTGTTGGAGTGAGGCTTGGCAGAGTGAGGGTGCTAGAGGGTGGAGGAGAGGAGGAGAGAGCAGCACTGAGACAAGTCCAGCAGAGGAGAGAGGAGCAGGGGGGAGCCAAAGATAGAGATGGAGGAGGGGATGGAGGAGGGGATGGAGGTGGAGATGGAGGTGGAGAGCCTGTGAGGGATGAGGGGACCGACATAGCGTGGTCGATGAGAGCACGTGTAGCTAGGTTACAGTCATAATTCACAATGGCACAGACTCAGCTGGTGGAGCGAGATCGACAGCTTGTAGAGATTAGAACAGAGAGAGATCGTCAGGTCTTAGAGATGAGAGCAGAGAGGAGAGCAGAGATAAATGCTTTGCGGCATGAGGTTTTGCACCAGACCAGTCGGGTGGCTTATTACGTTGTAGCTTACAGCATAGTTGTTCTTGTAGCGCAACAGGTTGTACCATACTCGCATTATATGGTGCGATTGGAGGGAGATCGGGCACCTCGTCAGGATCCCAGCCAGCAGGCTCCACCTCCTCCACCAGGCGATGAGGGAGAGGTTGAGAGCTAGATATTCTTTTTGTAGCTCTGATATTTTTTTGTAGAGACACCCATTTTTCGTAGCCTATATGATTCTTGCTCTGATGGGAGTTTGTATATGTCAACTAACATCATTTTGTACTCTGAGACTTTATACAATATATATATATACGAGATCTAATTTGACTTCATTGTACTTGTGTTGATTCTATTATGAGATGCTTTCTATATGTTTTATTCTATATGTATGCTTTTTTCAGTATGGATGAATGAATGCAAATGGAATATGGGTGTTTATTTTTGTTTCTTTTTATGCAAATAAATGAGGAGAATGAGTAACTAGTAATGCAAATGTTTATTTTTCTTCATGCAATAATATGAATGCAAAAAAGTGTAAAATGAAATGTATGGATCTATATAAGATGCTCATTTATGCAGCTAACATCTCAATACACAAGTACTCGATTGGAGAAATGATGATGAAGAAACCACTTAGCGAAGAAATGATGAAGCTTCAAACCCTCATTTAGAAGTTAAAGAGATCATTGTTACCATACCAAAATCACTCTAAATTCACGAGATGCAGAATGAAATGCAAGATGAGATGCAAAATGAGATGCAACCTAAACCTAGTCACTGGATTTGAAAAGCTTAATTTTCATCATTGAGTGTTTTACAACCACAACAGGTAGATTAGAGTTCCTTTCTTTTCATGTGCAATAATAATTATCTTGTCCGCAATGACCCTTTTTTCGTTCATATCCTTGGACAGATTTCACAGGGACCTGGATTGCATGATAAAGAAATTCCCTCCAAATAGACAAAGAAATGATGGGAACCTCCCTTTAGCATTCAAATAAGTGGAGTCAAGGTATGTGTGGCGATTTCACCTTAATGTGAAGGCACTTATCACATACACCCAGCTGATTAGATGTTTTTAGATCATCGGAATCATTCCTACAAGAAGAAAAACAAAGAAAATATTATGCCCCCAATCCTTGCTCCTCTTAGTCAAGATAGACTTCCTCAAGTTACTCAGAGGGAATAATAATCAAAAACCAATATAAAAGACAACACACAAAAAAAAATTTCATACATATCTCAAACAATTTAGTGATTGTTTTTAGTTTTGTTTTGCTTGTGTACTCAGTGATAAAACTCTTCAGTAGTCAGGAGACAGGTGACTGACTCGGAGTGGATGATCGGGTATCACTGACGTAAAGATTACTTGGTGGATACTTCTTAGGACATGTAAATTGCTCAGTCGATTAACCTAAGACTAGGACATTAATTAGTTTCAAGCCATGAGGGTTCCAATGAACCAGGATGTCACTAAAGTGACTAAAAGATATGTACAAGCAAAATCAAAGAATTGCATGAAAGCGGGAATGCCAACGTTGCATTGATAGATGGAGCACTTGAGTACAAGAGGCGCCTATTTGCTAGGTTTTCACTTGCTTGGCAGAGATTCATTTTTTTTCTTACCGAGGTGCCTGTTTACTAGGTTTTTGCCAAGGTATTTTCTCTCTTTTTCCTTTTTTTTTCTTTTTCTTTTTTTTTTCAGAACTTTTTCTAATTTTTTAGGATTTCTTCAAGACTTTTTCTAATTTTTAGGATTTCTTTAGGACTTTTTAGCTGTATAGGTTACTGGATCAGAGAATATTTAGGTGAAGAATTTCTTCAGATGGATGGTGTTGATCGATTCGCGGAGCTGTTCTCCTTCCGATGTTGAGAGTTGATAGGCACCATAGCCAAAAGCTATAGTAATGACATAGGGACCCAACCAGTTGGGTTCAAACTTCCCTTTTTTGTCTTGAAACTATTGATTTTTAGGATTTTCTCTTAGAACTAGGTCACCAACTTGAAATTCTCTTTGTCGAACCTTCTTGTTATATCCTCTGGACATTCTCTTTTGATATATTCAAAGATGATCAAATGCCACTTGCCAACACTCATCCAGTAATTCAAGCTCTTGCAATCTAGATATTCTATAGTTTTCATCAATAACAAGACCTTGCAAAGAAACTCTTAGAGATGGTATTTCCACCTCAATAGGTAATACTACTTTGGACCCATACACCAAAAAAAAAGGTGTAGCCCCAGTAGGTGTTCTGACACTTGTTCTATAAGCCCATAGGGAAGGATTGAGTTGCAGATGCCAATCCTTTCTAGATTTATTGACTGTCCTGTGTAAGATAGTCAACAGATTCTTGTTAGATGCTTTGGCTTGTCCATTACCTTGAGGGTAGTATGTAGATGACCAGTGTTGTTTTATTTTGAATTTTTCACAGAGTTCATTTAGATCTTTATTTTTGAACTATCCTCCATTGTCAGTTATAATGGATGAAGTTATACCATACCTGCAGATGATATAATTAAGAATAAATAGAGCTACTTGTTTACCGGTTTCTTTGATGAGAGGAACCACTTCTACCCACTTAGTGAAGTACTTAGAGGCAGTGATAATAAATTTGTGTCTATTAGATGATGCAGGATATATTTGGCCAATTAGATCAAACACCCACTGTTGAAAGGGCCAATGTGTCACAAAGGGTATGAGATCCCTTGCTAGAACATGGATAAGGTGCCCATGCAGTTGACACGTTTCACAAGTTTTAGCAAATTTTATAGCTTCTTTCTCCATGTATGGCCAGTAGTAGCGAGCCCTTAGTAGTTTTCGTGCTAAAGTTAGACCGTTCGAATGGGATCCACAAACACCTTCATGAACCTCAGATAATGTGCATTGGGACTCCTCAATTTCTAGACATCTAAGAATAGTATTATCTAAACCTAGCCTAAATAGGTCGTTAGAAATGACGACGTATCGTGACGCATTTCAGATTAGGTTCCGTTTTTCATTTCAGGAAAGATTAGCAGGGACAACTTGGTCATGCAGGTAAGAGTAAATGTGGCTATAGCGAGATGAGTCATGTCCAATAATAGAACAAACCATCTGGGACTCGGGAGAATCATAGGCGGGATAATGTAACTCTTCCACCAAGAATTCAAAGTGAAAATTAGATTCCTGTAGCTTTGGTATAGATGCCAAAGTGGCCATTGCATCCATTGCTCTATTTGTTGATCTGGGGATCTGCTGAAATGATACGAAGGTAAAGTATTTCTTGAGATCATCCACCATTCTCTTATAAGGCACCATTTTCTCATCTCTTGTCTAATATAGATCATTGATTTGGTTGATAATGAGTTGAGAATCTCCATAGATGTGTAATTCAACAATCTTCCACTCGATGGCTAGCTTGATCCCGTTTACCAAAGCTTCATATTCTGCAATGTTGTTTGTGCAAGGGAAGAGAATCTTGTAAGCTTTTGGGATTGAATATTTTTGGGGAGTAATAAAAATTATTCAGACACCAGAACCATGTTGAGTGAAAGACCCATCAAAGAACATCTTCCATGATTATTGAGTAAGGTGCACGATTGATTCATCCAGGAATTCTATATGCAGAGGTTGACTGTCTTCAAGTGGAGCATCAGCAAGTTGGTCTGCAATAACCCGTCCTTTCATGGCTTTACGTTCCACATATTCAATATCAAATTCCGGAAGAACCATGACCCATTTGGCCAGTCATCTTATAAGCATTGCTTTATTGAGAAGATATTTGAGCGGATCAATCTTGGCTACCAGCTTAATAAAGTGTTCTAACATATAGCGCCTTAATTTTTGTGATGCAAAGACCAATGCCAAGCATTCCTTATCTATTATAGTGTAGTTTATTTCATAAGACACCAATGTTCTGCTAATATAATATATAACTCTCTCTTTTTTATTTTCATCCTATTGTGCTAGGAGTGCTCCGAGTGAAGTATTTGTAGCTAATATGTATAGAATCAATAGATTACCTTGAATCGGTGACATTAATATGGGTGGATTAGAAAGATAATCTTTGATTTGTTTTAAATGTTGTTCACAATCTTTATCACAGTTGTATTGAACTCCTTTCCTTAATACCTTTGTGAAGGGTTGAGCTTTGTCTGCTAGCTGAGATATAAAGTGCCTTATTGACTGAAGACGGTCCTGTAAGCTTCTCATTTGACTAATATTATTGGGTGGAGGCATTTCCATTATAGCTTGGACCTTTTCAGGGTCAACCTAAATTCCTTTTTTTGAAATTATGTAACCAAGCAATTTTCCTGATGTTACTCCAAATGCACACTTTTTAGGATTTAACCGAAGCTTGAATCTTTCCATTCTATCTAGTATGAGGCCTAGTTCTTGAATATGCATAGATCTCTTCATGGTTTTTACTAGGGTGTCATCAACATAATCTTCCATGTTTTTATGCATCATATCGTGGAAGATAGTGGTTACTGTTGTTTGGTAAGTTGCTCCTGCATTCTTTAGTAGAAGGTTCCCCATGCACACGTGAAAGTTGTCTTCTCTTAATCTTCAGGCACTATCTTGATCTGATTGTAACCAAAGAATCCATTTATTAATGAATACATCTCATATCCAACAGTCATATCTACTATAATGCCAATGTTGGGCAATAAAAAATCATCTTTCGAACATGCTTTGTTGAGATCCTTGAAGTCTGTGCAAACTAATAGATTTGTCTGCCTTTGATACAGATACTATGTTTGATATCCATTATGTGTAGTCTATAGCTCTGATAAATCCAACTTTTAGCAATTTTTCTAATTCAGCCTTGACTAGCAGTGCCACATGAGGATGCATCTTACAGAGTTTTTTCTTGACTGGTTTAACTCCTAGTGTAATAGAGAGATGATGCATGATGAGATCAAGATCTAGTCCTGACATATTTGAGTATGTCCATGCAAAGTTGATCTTCTTTTCTAAAGAAAGGTTGCTGAAATCTTTTAACTCTTCTGCTGATAGTGATTGAGCTAAATGAATGATATGTGGCATTTCTTGACTCCCAATGTTCATTGGTTGAGTTGGCTCGATCAATATAGAAGACCTCTCCTGGAAATGACTTGGTAGTATATCAAGTATCTCAGCTTCAGGTGCCTTAGAGAGGTTTTCACCCTTGGGTACGTCCTTTATTTTTATCATTTTTGATTCTGACTCTGCCACAATGTGGTTTTCGCCATTAGATCTCTTATTTTTCTTTTTTTGATTTTTATGACTAAGATACTTGATGTCTGTTTCAGTCATGTTCTCGCTTTGCTCACTGGTGGAAGAGTTCATTGGTTCCACTGCATTAAGATATCAGGATAGTGTGTAGTCATTAGTGAAGGTGGGTATATTCAAGGGTTGGTTATAAAGATTACAATCAATCAATTTCGGATGTGTAGCGTCCTAAAATTGTGACACTTGCAATTTTGACTGCATTTCGGTCTTCACGATGGCGACGCAACACGCAACCTGAATGGAGACCCCGAAACCTGATTATGACACCAAAAACTGCATTTTCTCGCACCTTGGCCTGAACCTCCTTTGCACCCTGCTGTCCCGGGAGGTGGGACCAGAGCGCCCAGCGCCCTGGTCCTTCAGGACCAGGGCGCCCAGTGCCCTGGTCCCCCAGGACCATGGCGCCCAGTGCCCTGGTCCCCCAGGACCATGGCGCCCAGTGCCCTAGTCCCTGGGTCCTATTTTGGGCCCGGTCTCTTTTGGACTTCGGGTCTTTATGTTTGCAAATTGGAAAATTATCTTTCCTGGTCGGCCTAAGGTCGAGAAAATCAGTCTATCAGCCCTAATTGGCAAGTATATAAACTACATTTTCCTCTTTCATTCAATATGATGGAAAAAGCGTGGAAACTATACTCAAGCATTCAAGCATTCAAGCATTCCTTCAAGCAATTGATCATTCTAAGTCTCCATTCAAGGCTAAGTGTTACATTCAAGACAAGGATTCAACCATTGAAGAGGAGATCACATACTAAATGCTACATACAACATACAACAATACAACAAACAACAACATCTATACCTTCGCACATAAGGATACAAACATCCTTACAACAAAGTATTAGTACTTGTTTTACATTACATTTACAGCAATTTCTCATTTCTTGGTTAATTCCAAAATCGGGGTTTGACCTAAGGGCAAACCCCTAATCCCTAACCCCCCAATCATCTTCGCTTTTCTGTGTGTAGGTTGCAGGTACGCGGCTGAAATTGAAGATCTGGAATCCTTGTGCAAAGACGAACAGATCCCCCTTCGTTTCGTGGATTTTTCGGAGGACCGTGTGCACGCCGGGCGCCATCGTCCAGTCAACTTTTGCTCAAATTTGCAGGACAGTACCGTATCGACATTTTACTACTAATTCTAGGTCCGCAGCTTCATCCTATATCCCTATCTCAGTTTATAAGCGAATCTTTGTCACTTTCTATGCATTCCTAGCTTAATTCTTCTATCAACATTCTTTACAAAAGAGGGTAGCCTTGCTTTCTTAACCCTTGAAACTCATTTAGCATCCAATCTTGCATTGTGTGGGATTGGATCTTGTGGGTTTCAACCCCTCTTTTGAATGTAAAGTCTCTCCCCTAAGTGAAAACCATCAACCCTAGTGAATCTCCCTTCTCTCTCCTTGGAGTTGGAAGAGGGGAGAGCAACTAGGGTTCGATCGCGATTTTCCGCTTTACATTTTGGTGAACCCGACATGAACATCCTTTCTGATTATTCATAGTTAGATCTGAAAATTGGATTCCTTGATTACATTTCCATGTTTGATCTTTTGCAAAATTTTAGAGGTTAGTTGCATAAAAACCCTAAATTTTCTTTTTAAGTAATTAAACTTGTGAAATGTTTAATTGTTAATGCTTGTTTCAGATCTGCCCTTCTATTACAAATTATCAATTCATATTTGTGCTTTAATTTTGAAAATTAAGTGGTTAAGTGTCAAAACCCTAATTTTTGAAACCCTCTTGATTCAACCTTTGTCCGACAATTTCACTAATCAAAACATTTCCAAATCAGCTGTAACTTTGGATTCCGCAATAAAATCACAATATCTTTCATCTCTGAAAATTTGGAAAAAAGTTGTGAGGACCGTGTGCACCCCGAGCGCCATCATCCCCGACATTTTTTCTGAAATTTCGGGAGCTAGATCTTACTGTATTTTTCTGCTAAAATCCAGAATTTTGGCTGATTTTATCAATTTTAACACCTTCAAAATTACAGTCAAAGTTGGTCTAGCGATTGCTTGGATTGAGGCTTCTAATCATTCAAAAATTGTTGAAATTGAAATTTGTGTCAAAATTGTGTTTCTTACAGTCCTAAATCTGAAAAGTGTGTTATCATTCATTCGAAATTTCAGTGATTCATTCAAATTTTTGCAATTTGTGACTTTTGAAATTAAGTGCTTAATTACAACAACTTTGATTTCCGCTTTCAAAATCGAATTTTGCGTGAAATTAAGTCAATTTTTAAAATCCAAAACTTGCATTGCTTTTGGTATTCCCTCTAAAATCATAAAATTCAAAATTTCAGTTTCCCTCTCTTTTTCAAAATTCAAATTTTGCATTTTTCGACAATCTTGGTAGGGTTCAATTTTGGGATTGCAACTTTAATTTGGCCTATCTACAGATCGTAAAATCACTCAATTTTTTCAGGTTAGCTGTAAAATCATCATAACTTTCATCCCGACAAATTTCAAAAAAAGTTGCGAGGACCGTGTGCACTCCGAGGGCCATGGTCCCGGACATTTTTTTCCGAAATTTCGGGAGATTGTCCTGATTGTATTTAACAGCTTAAATCTGGAAGATTGGCTGGTTTTACTGAAATTTGCTACCTCTAAAATTCAAAATCTTCTCTCTCTCTTTAGTGCATGAGTTTTACAACAATAAGCCCTACTTACACTATTCCCATTAGGCGAAGCCTTAGAATTAAGTCCTTCCAAGGTTTAATTACTGAGGAGATGGAACCTAATTTGAATGGTCTTTTTAACGAGGACATGGGTAATTCCTCTAATCCTCTTAATGATGAAGAAGCTCTCCATGAGGTTTCTGTAGAACAACTTTCAAAATTGGATAACCAATTTGACGATTTTCGACAGTGGATGTCTCAAGAATACCCTGATAGTCAAGCTCTTCCTTTAATTGAGGGTCTAAAACGTATGCTTCAAAGTGATAAGAATGGAATTGATATTTTGCATGGTATTGCACACATTGTGGATTCAAATGTGATGCCTATGAAAATTTGTGCTGAAACCTTAGGTTATACACAACCTCCTACTCAAGACAATCATT
The DNA here is from genome assembly GCF_030272615.1 of Cryptomeria japonica. Lineage (NCBI taxonomy): Eukaryota > Viridiplantae > Streptophyta > Pinopsida > Cupressales > Cupressaceae > Cryptomeria > Cryptomeria japonica. Next base: position 9,769,159 of record NC_081409.1, read on the forward strand.
CTATTCCTTTGACGACTTCTATTGCTAGCATACCTACTTTTACATCAAATATAATGACTACTTCAACACAAGACATTCCTCCTATGATCACTAGTCATGGGGGCAATCCTTCTTCTTCAATTAACCCTCTTCCTTCATTCAATCCAACTTCTTCATTCATTCCTTCAGTAAGTGTTCCTATTATATCTCCACAAATGAACATGACGCAAGGGGGCAATTCATTTAACCATTCCATTCCTCCTTGTAGTGTTCCTCCTTTCCAATCATCTCCTATGACTAACTATCATAGTGTCCCACCACCTTACTCTCTACCTTCTTTCAATAACATAACACCTCCATCACAATCTAACACGTCTAATATGAACTCTTTGACTGAAGCGACCATTAACAATCTTGCACAAACTATCTCTTCTTTACAACAACAAATTGCTTCTATGAATCAATCTAAGTTTAGTGTGCCTACATTTGATGTTGCGAGCCCACTTTCTCTTGACATTGTTCGAGCTATCCCCCCTAAACATGTTGAAATTCCGCATTTGGAGCTTTATAATGGTAAAGGTGATCCTCTAACACATGTTAAGACATTTCAAACAATATGTACCGATTTTGCTTATGACCAAAGGTTGCTTGCAAAATTGTTTACTAGAACATTAAGAGACAAAGCCCTACAATGGTATTGCTCGTTGCCTTCCTATTCTATTACTTCTTTCGAACAACTTGCAAATGCTTTCATTCAACAATTTCAAAACAATATAAGTCCTAAAGTTACTTTGATTGATTTAATGCATTGTAAACAAGGTGTTAAAGAAAAAGTGACTGATTTCATTGGTAGATATAAGCATTTGTATGCTCAAATTTCTTTTCCAGTGCCTGACAATGATATTCAAAGAATTTTTATTTCTAATTTACAAAAAGATATTAGAGAAAAACTCCTGTTTTCTGAGTTTACTTCTTTCCAACAGTTGTGCGCAACTCTTCACAATTATCAACTGACTGTGAGTCAAATGGAACAATCACATCCTATGGCTCCGAGTGATAAGGGTGATAGTAGTCAACAACCATTTGGGAAGTTTAAACCGAACAGAGAGTCCATTAAATTCAATGAAAACATCATCAACAACAATGTGAATGCAGCATCAGGTGTGTCTCCTATTTCTAAGTTTTTCAAGAGAGAAAGAAAGTTTACTCCTTTGAATGACTCATTGCATAGTATTATGAATAAGTTATTGGAACAAAATGTGCTTACTCTTCCTCCTATAAGGCAAATTGATCCTGCAAAGATTAATTCACCCTATTTTGATAACAAATCTTTTTGTCAATTTCATCGTCAACCTAGGCATGATACTGAAAAATGTTTTGCTTTAAAGGGGAAAATTCAAGATTTGATTGATAATAATACTATCTCTGTTTCTGGCGTGAATGATAAAGGCAACAAATCTGTAGCTCTTCCTAACCAAAATCTTCAGATTTTTACTAATCCATTGCCTTCTCATACCTCTAATGCGATTGATACTACTGATTCCTCTGTCTCACCTGATGATCTTGTGTCTATGGCTCTGAATGTGATTAACTTTGTAGAGTAGCAGAAAATCCCTAAAGAACCTTCCATCACATTTGATTCCAATGAAACTATCAGGGCACCTGATGGTCCTTTATATATAGTTGCAAAAGTCAAAAATACACCTTGCCGTGGAGTGCTTATTGATCCTTCTTGTATGGTTAATATCATTACTGAAGAATTTCTTTTTACTTTGCAATTGAATCAAGTGATCTATGATGAAACAGATGTGATTGTGAAATTATTTGATGCATTTTCTTCTCCTGCAATTGGTTCTATTACATTACCTATTGAAGTTCATAACAAATCCCTTGATGTGAACTTTGCTATTATTCCATCTTTCGAACAATTTCGTGTGAAGCTTGGCTATCCTTGGCTATCTTCCATGAAAGCTATTGCTTCTCCTATCCACAAGTGTTTGAAATTTCCCCATAATGGTGAAGTTGTTACTGTCAATCATAGTCTCTTTAAACCAGCTGAAAGAACCTCTAGTGTTCCTATTGATTATTTTTGGCCTAAACAATTGCAATCTCTTCCTCCACGAAGTGATCATCTTTTCAAATCTTATCAAAAGTGGAAAACAGATATGATCCTATCTCTAAGTGAACCTAGAACACCCAAACTTGACATTCCTATCATTCTTGAGAAGGAAGTTCTTCCTTTGAAAGATAAAACCAATGTCTTTCCTCAAGAAAATTCCCAACTCATTCCTATGGATGTGACTACGCCTATATCTAATAAACTTCCTAAGAGTAGACCTATACCTCCTCGTCATGATGGACTTGGTCTCCTTCCTAAACCAAATATTCCCCCCTTATATGGAGCAGTTCCTCCTCCTTCCTTTTATAGAGAGAAGAGACCTTCCTCTTCTCCTATTATCCAGCCTAAGAGACCACAACCTAAACACCCAAGTGATAAGGATGAGAACATTCCTCCTCCTCAATCTTCTCCACTTCCTACTAAGACTAGATGTAATCGTTCTGCATGTGAACGCCGGTGAAAGCGTCGTCTTAGAGCTCAGGCAGCTGCTTCTCAAACTTTGCAATCCCCAAAAACACCTTCAACAAGCATTATTCCATTTTCTCCTCAACCGATGATTGAGCCGAAATCTCCTAAACATAAGATGCATGATGGTCTTGATCCTGTGTGAGTTAAAGATCCTATTTTTATAAATCCTGATGATGATATGGATGAAAATGTTATTCATGATGAACATGTTACTCCTGTTCATTCTGATAGTGAATACGAACTTGTTGATATTGATAACCATTTATCTAATGAATTTTCTAAAGCACTTATCCTAGCTCCTAGATAAGAACAACGTGGCTTGGAACATGAACATAGCCCTGGTTTGGATCTTGTGATAGCTCCATCTGCTGTGTTGGATGTTCCTCCTCTAGCGTGTTCCCTACCTTCCCGAGACATTGATCAGCAAGATCGGGGGGTAGATGACGTGCTAGACTAGTTTCATTAGCATAGCAGATTCTCTCCCCCTCTCTTTTGTTACTTCCTCTATATGTTACTCTCATTCTTCTATTTGTTGTCCTTAGTGTTGTCTACTTGAGGACGATGCAAAGCATTGAGATCTCTCGATCTCTCTCATGTTGACTCAAAAGACACATGTGTTCCCTTCTTCTAGGTGACCTTCCTTGATTGGGGAATGAAGAACAATTATGCATACATACATATGATATACATGAATTATCATACAACATACTGACCCCGAGGAAAGCAAAGTCACCTTGTGCTTTGTGTTTTGTGTCTATTATCCTTGGGCTTATCTCACACTTGGGGGCTAAATCCTTGTGATAACGTGCTCCTTTCTCATTTCTTATATGTATCACTACCTTAAAGCAATCACCCCCGGTGAGGCGTGTGCAATCGCTTTAACGTAGGGGGGCATACATCTCGTATATATCTTTCCAAGATACTTGAAAATTTCTTGACAAATTTAACTTTGCCTTGAAAATTTTTGATATCTTTCTTGCATGACTCATAGTGAGGGAACCTTACTACTGACAGTCATGGTTCTCCCTTGTGATCTTCCCTTTTACTTTGTCAATCGAAGTCGTAAGATCTTTAGTCCACTAGGGGCTTGGCGTATCTTGCCTCCTTGACGTGGTGAAAGTCTTTCAATGTTGTTTCCTTGTACTTTACCGGAAGTATGAGCATACATACTCCCGCTAAAGTGGGGGCTAAATGTAGCATCCTAAAATTGTGACACTTGCAATTTCGACTGCATTTGGGTCTTCACGATGGCGACGCAACACGCAACCTGAATGGAGACCCCGAAACCTGATTATGACACCAAAAACTGCATTTTCTCGCACCCTGGCCTGAACCTCCTTTGCACCCTGTTGTCCCGTGAGGTGGGACCAGAGCGCCCAGCGCCCTGGTCCCCTAGGACCATGGCGCCCAGTGCCCTGGTCCCTGGGTCCTATTTTGGGCCCGGTCTCTTTTGGACTTCGGGTCTTTGTGTTTGCAAATTGGAAAATTATCTTTCCTGGTCGGCCTAAGGTCGGGAAAATCAGTCTATCAGCCCTAATTGACAAGTATATAAACTACATTTTCCTCTTTCATTCGATATGATGGAAAAAGCATGGAAACTATACTCAAGCATTCAAGCATTCAAGCATTCCTTCAAGCAATTGATCATTCTAAGTCTCCATTCAAGGCTAAGTGTTGCATTCAAGACAAGGATTCAACCATTGAAGAGGAGATCACATACTACATGCTACATACAACATACAACAATACAACAAACAACAACATCTATACCTTCGCACATAAGGATACAAACATCCTTACAACAAGGTATTAGTACTTGTTTTACATTACATTTACAGCAATTTCTCATTTCTTGGTTAATTCCAAAACCGGGGTTTGACCTAAGGGCAAACCCCTAATCCCTAACCCCCCAATCGTCTTCGCTTTTCTGTGTGTAGGTTGCAGGTACGCGGCTGAAATTGAAGATCTGGAATCCTTGTGCAGAGACGAACAGATCCCCCTTTGTTTCGCGGATTTTTCGGAGGACCATGTGCACGTCGGGCGCCATCGTCCAGTCAAATTTTGCTCAAATTTGCAGGACAGCACCATATCGACATTTTACTGCTAATTCTAGGTCCGCAGCTTCATCCTATATCCCTATCTCAGTTTATAAGCGAATCTTTGTCACTTTCTATGCATTCCTAGCTTAATTCTTCTATCAACATTCTTTACAAAAGAGGGTAGCCTTGCTTTCTTAACCCTTGAAACTCATTTAGCATCCAATCTTGCATTGTGTGGGATTGGATCTTGTGGGTTTCAACCCCTCTTTTGAATGTAAAGTCTCTCCCCTAAGTGAAAACCATCAACCCTAGTGAATCTCCCTTCTCTCTCCTTGGAGTTGGAAGAGGGGAGAGCAACTAGGGTTCGATCGCGATTTTCCGCTTTACAGGATGTATTAAGGATAATGTTTGAATAGGCTCAAGGGAGTTCACGGTATTATCATCATGGCTTCAGACCAACCAGTCGAGTTCCAGAAGACTACCTTGCGTATGTGTCTCGAGACCAGGAAGAGTTACAATACAATTATCAAAATTCATGTTAGTATTTATTGGACCTAACCCAACAGACCTACTTCTAGCATCGTCACCTACTTCAGACTGGACTACATACCGCGGTGTGATAGTAACAGGGTCAGCAGACAACATCTCAACATTCATGACAGAGTAGTCATAATGCGTTGTTGAATAGTTGTTGTTATAAATAGAGCTCCTGTCTAAATTATCAGAGTCATAAGATGAAGTTTCTAACTCATCTTCAAGTGGCTTAGTAAAAGTATATATAGTATCAATACCTACATCTTTGATGCTGCAAGTTCCTTTGTGATTTGATTCATTGATCACTTGTATTTGACACACTTGTGGACATAACCTTGATGGTTTTGTTGATCCCTGTCTTATGTTCCATTCAGCTTCCTCTGGACTGATGACTGGTTCTGTTTCTGTAGCTTCTAATTCTTCTTTTGTAGTTTCGTACCTGATTTGTCCTATCTCATTAGAGGGAGAGTTAGTAGGTGAAGAAATTGCTTATGTCCTTTCTTCCTCCAATTGTTGTTCATAGTCTTCTTGTCCTTTTAGTCTGATTACTTCTATTTCCTTTTGCATTTTTAGGCGTATCATCTCTTGTGCGTCATCTATGATATCACTAGATTCTTGAGGGGTTTCTGTAGTAGATGTATCTGAGAGGTGATCTGGACCCCACTCATACTCATTTGAATCAGTATCTGAATCATCTACTTGTTGTCTACCAGTATATGTTACCGGAATGTCCAGTGGTGCAAATTGTAGACACTTAAAATTGTCATGTCTAAATAAATAAATTTCAATATTTATTTAATTACTTTAGCCTAATTCTTCTATTAATTAAATAAATCTTTATTTATTTAATTAATTCATTTATCCTCTTCTAGCCTTATTTCTCATTTAAATAAATACATTTATTTATTTAAATTACCCTTTTCCTAAATTAAATAAATATCTTATTTATTTAATTGATCCCACTTCTTCTATTAATTAAATAAATCTTTATTTATTTAATTAATTCATTAACCTTTTCTACCCATGACACATGTCATTCATCTCCTAATTCATACACTACCTACCCTTTCATTATTTTATTATTTTCTCTACCTACCCTCTAATCATAGCCGACCTCTTTTACACCTCTCAATCTTATCCCTCCATTTCTTATAGTGTCTTCTATATAAGGAGATGCTTCCTTCATTATCAAACCCCAACTGACTGACTAACTACTTGATTACTCGACTACACTACACTTTTGCACTTTCATATGCGATCCTACTTGCAACCACATTTCCGTTCTTTGTTGAGCTCTTGTGCACATATAAATCTGAGAGAAAATATATCAAGCAAGATCAATGGAGATAGGAAGAATGGAGATCCAAACCCTATTGGACATGTGATGGTATAATCTTTGTGATTTCATTTGATTTGCATTGTCTTAGGTAATCTTCATATGTTATGGTGGATCTTTGTTGTTGTTATGCTAGGGTTTTGTGGTTGAATCCATTTAGTCTTTCAACATTGTTGTTATCCATTTTCACCATAGAGATTATGGCACGCTCGATGGGACTCTTGTCCCTTTTGCATTTAACATCTTTTGTTGCAAATTTTGTTTTGAGGTTGCAGATCTGACATTTCCGACAACATTTTGATATTTCGCGTCTGCACACTTTCGGATCGCATTTTTAATTTTCTGCCGCGTTTGTGACAATTGGAACTGCGTTTGCGTATTTGACAATATTTTTTTTTTTGGCAGATTTTGAGAAACGCGTTTGTATTCCATAGTCACGTCTGTGAAGTCTTTAGGCACGTCTACATTAGGAAAACGCGTCTATGATTAGGGAGCCACATCTATGTCAGATCTAGGCACGTTTGTGTGTTCTGGCAATGTCCGTGTCTATGAAAACTGCATTTGTGTTCGGTTGTTGTGTTTTTTGTTTCATTGATTCAGTTTTTCATCATTTGGATTTTAGATCTGGTTTATTTTGAGCTAATATTTTCAGATCTAGCTAACAAAAGTGGTGTAGCTTGTTTTGGAAGCAAAATCGTTTTGTTGAAGGCCCCTATTTCACAAAGTCTTTTGGATCTAAAATTTAGCTAACTTGTGTGCTTGCAGGAAGGGGTGATTATTTCAAACAATCCAAAATACTAATAAATCTTTGTTGCAGGTCCTTGGCAAGGTTTTTTGACTTTTATTGTGTGCCTTGTTTTCATAGACTAGCAAACACTTCAATTGGTGCACTAAAATTGAACCATTGTCTTTTGTGTTTTGAGTAATAGGCTCTTTTTGTTTAATCTTTGGAGGGCCTGTCTCCCCGTGTGGTCATTAGGACTACTAGTGAGGAGAGAATGACCCAAGTGGTAGCAAAAGAAAAGCCATCTTCTTCCAAACCACTATAAATAACTATATTCATGGTGAAAACTATGAATAACGTGTGCTGATTAGTTCATACCGACACTATGTCTCCCCATAAACCCGTTTGATCAAATTTATTTGATCATTTGTAGGGCGTAACCCCTACCAGCTAGGAGCCTTCTGTATTTACAGAGCTGAAAGTGCCGCATGTATGGCCACACGAGCGGATGCCCTTACTAGAACCTTTTTGTTTTAGAAGCCAAAATCCTTCTAGTTGTTGGGGCAGGAGGTCGGACCTCTGGTAGCGGCCCACACACATATGGTTCTTAGTAGAGATACAAAGTTCACCACGGGGAGTTTTCGTGGGGACTGATGCTTGGCTGCCTCGAGGAGTGAGTGCCGAGGGTGGAGCTAGTGGGGTCAAACATCTAAGTATCCGCTCTAAATAGCGTAGCCTTGGGGGAAACTCCATGTGGGATCAGCAACTATTGTCTTGGCCAGCCATAAGAATTGTGCTTGACTTATTTTGAACAATCAAACATTCAAGACCAAACACCAAAACATTGTGTCTTTTGTGCCTTCAAGTGTATGCAAAACAATTTTACATCAAACAACACACTTGTCTTTGTGTCATTTTGGGAGTCTAAACACTTGCAAACATTGAGTCCTCATCAACACTGTGTCCTCTTGTCACAGAAAAACAGTCAAACATTCAGATTTGGTCACAACAAAACAACTTCATAGATTGGAAAAATTGCACAAATTTTGCAGAAACGCGTTTGTGTCTGACAGACCCACGTCTGTGTCATCTAAACGCGTTTATGAAGGGCAGAATAGCATATGTGTCTTTTGAGCAACATTGCAGCATCTTAGAAACACGTATGTGTCTAACAGACCCACGTCTGTGTCTGACAGAATAGCGTCTGTGTCCTTTTAGCACGTCTGTGAAGTATATAGGCACATCTGTGTTCAGGATTGAAAACTTTCATAATTCAACAAACAAGAACAGTCAGTTTCAAACTTATTGAGCTTCCTAGGTTATTTCTCTGGGTTTTCATCTAGCATTCAACCTATTTTTGGGTCTCAAAAATTCCATCATTGCTTTACACCTTTCATTACATTCACATCTATCTAAACTTGAGTCAAAAGGTCACTTTCTTGTCCTTATCTTTCTTTGTAAACACACTACATAAGACAACATTTTGCTAAGTGGTCCCTCATCAAGGTCTATCACCTTTGGGTCTCATTTGGTCTTACTTAGAGTCAAGGTCAACTTACCTCATCAAGAGAAACTATCATCTCTTTGGAAGCCACACCTACTCTACTACATACATACTTGGTCTTACACTTTGGACATTGCAAGTAAACCTCAGATTCATTTACATTCCATCCAACTCTTGGTCTTCCATACTCTTTCCATTTCCATCTAGTCTCACACATCTTGGTCAAGACCTAGTTCATGGTGGAAACCCGTTCCCAAAAATCTAGGAGAGAAACTAAAGAGGCTCAAGAATTTGCAAACATGAGTTCCTATGAGTATGACAATGATATCTTTTTCAATTCTGATCATACTACATTGCCTGACATGGATGCTTATAGAAACATTCCAAATGTTGAGAACATGGACACTACAAACAACAATGATACACACAATGACAATATGGACAACTTCTCCATACATTCAGCAGAAGTGGAAGACACCATTATGAATCCCCATTTCAATCGATTGGTTGAGGAAATAATGAGGAGAGATAGACAATACTTTCTACAAGTGATGGCACAAAGTGGAGCCAAGATCCCTCATGATTTTGACATGTCTCAAATAATGGAAAATCGACCTTTGCAACAAACTCACTCCAACATGGATCAAAAGAGGCCTAATAGTGGAGGAAATAGAGGACCACATATGGTTCCTGAATCACCATCATCTTTGTTTCAAAAACCAGAGGTCCCATACACACAAGGACAAGCATATGATACTCACCTTCACAGACCATTATGGAAGTCTTATGCAGAAAAATATACTCAATCACATACCAATGCCAAGGAGCAACCACCAAAGCAATTGGATATTCAAAGACATGCTCAAAATTTGGACCCAAGGAAACCCCACATCAAATTTGGGGGTAACACACTAGAACAAACTCATGAAATTCCCATAGAGTATGGTATACATGGACAAAGTAGATATTCCATTCCTCAACATGACTCTATACCAAGTGGTCCATATACACAACATCATTATAGACCTCCTCCATATGAGCATGTGTATGATCAATATCATCCATATATGCAACATGCTCCTCCTCCACACATTGGTTTAGGCATGGGGTATGGTCCAAGAAGTCGATCTCCACCTAAGAACAATTTGGAACAGCAAATCAAGGACTTACAAAAGAAAATGGAGGATATAAATGCACCGAAGCCAACTTACACAATGAGAGACATATGTCCTTATCCTTTTGACAAAAACATTCCAATGCCTCCATTTCCTACACACTTTGTGACACCTAATTTTGATAAGTACAAAGGAAAAGGGGATCCTAAGGCACATATAGGACAATTTTTCACATCTTACATTGAGGTAGCAGTAGAAGAGACATATTTGATGAGATTATTCCCACAAAGCTTAGGTGATCAAGCTATGGAATGGTTCTCCCAACTCCCACCTGGTATTAAGTAATGGGGTGATTTAGCAGAGGCATTTATCCAACATTTCTCATACAACATAGAGATGGGCATATCAGTCACTACCTTCTGCAACACCAAGCAAAAGGATGGAGAATCTTTTTCATCATTTTTACAAAGATGGAGGAATCTAGCCAGCAGATGTTCTTGTGAAATTCCACAAAAACAAATGGTAGAAATGTTCACCTAGAATGTTAATAAAGACATTGGTTATGACCTAAGAAAAGCTTGTTTGTCCACCTTCAAGGATGTCATTGAAAAAGGCTTAGCAACAGAGAAGGTCCTAATTGAATAAGGAGTCATTAAGATATTCAAAGAAAACAAAGATGACTTCAAAGGAAAACATAAGCCAAGATTTTGGAACAAAAACAAGAACACGGTCAATGATGGTGTTGTTAATGCCAATACAGTGCGACCCAAAATTGTTTTTTCTAGATCAAGTTCTACAAACAATCAAGTGAATACTCAAACAGCTTCCAGATCACGAAGAAAGTACACCCCATTGGGAGAACCACTAGAATCAGTTTTCAAAAAGCTAGTGGCAAACAAAGTAATCACAGTTCCAAATTTTCCTCCATATGAACCAAAGGTTAAGCCAAATTGGTGGAATGATGATGAATAATATGAATTTCATAAGAGCAAAGGACATAAAATAGGAAATTGTCATCGACTGAAGAACATTATACAAGATCTTATTGATAGACGTGACATTGAGATCGAGGGACACTCATCCAACCAAGAACATGAAATGTTTAAGGAACCATTCCCAAAGCATGACAAGGGAAAGTCTAAAGCCACAGATGACCAAAACAACTATACAAGAGCATCTTATAACTATGATTCAACTATCAATCACATTTTGATGGACAATTATGTCTCTACCATTATCATCAAGGACAAAACACCTGAGAATTCTACCCAAAGACCCAAGATTGTCCTAAAAGGTGTTGGATCTTATTCCGAACCTACCTTTGAATGTAATGTCACAACTCATCAAGGTAAATTCACTTTGCAAGGTGCTCTAGCTCAAAATGTCGCTTCCTCATCAACCAAGCCTGAGTATGACCTTGTAGAATAGTTAGGGAAGACACCCGCGCTCATCTCCATCCTTGAGCTCTTATGCATATCCCCCACACATAAAGCCATTCTTGATAAAATCTTGAGAGACACTGCTATCCCTACTGATCTAAACGTGGACCAGTCTCAAGCCATGGTGGGATACCTTTCTGTTCCACACTCACTTACATTCACAAAAGCTGATGATGCCTGTGTAAGTCAGCCACATAACGCACCTCTACACATTGAAGCCTTCATACACAAACATCGAATAAAATGAGTCCTGATAGATGGAGGAGCAGGTCTAAACATTTGTACATTGAACACTATTAAACAATTGGGATATTCTGATAAATCTATGAATTCTACAAACAAAATTACCATCAAGGCATATGATGATGAAGAGCATTCATCCAAAGGCACAGTCACCTTACCTCTCAGAGTTGGGCCAGTTACAAAGGATGTGGTTTGTCAAGTCCTAGACCTAGATCTCACATACAATATATTACTAGGACGTCCTTGGATTCATGAAATGAGGGCAGTCCCATCTACATATCACCAATGCATCAAGTTTCCTCACAATGGAGTTGAAATAACAGTTAATGGAGATGCTAATCCATTCATATACTACAATAACTTGAGACCAAAAACTGAGATGATCATTCCAAGTAATAGGGAAGTTGTCCCTTCTTCTGCATACATTGATCTCGAATCATTAAAACCTTCAACCTCAAAACAAGGTGAGCTTAAAAGCAAATTCTAGGACAAGGGCATGGGTGAATACACTTTGAATCAACCCATGTACTTATGACAAGTCATGAGTTCACCAAAAGAATATGGAAGACCACATCCTAATAAGCAGGTATCTATCATTATACTCAAATGGGACCCTACTATCTTTCAAAGATGGGGTGAACTGGAAGAGGAAGACTTATACAAAATGCTTTACAAAGACCTTGAAAATGATACACAAGATCACATCAGCATACCATGTGAAAAGTATGACAAAGGGTTCAAGATTCTACAAAAATTTGGGTATGATGGCAAAAGCCCTCTTGGCTGAAGAAAGGAAGGCATCATTGAACCTTTACAACCTGAATTAACATTCAAAAAGGAATGCTCGAAGGGACTTGGTTTCGTGACTTCCAAGATCCACACTCAAAAGACAGGAGAAGCATTACAAATCAAAGCGGCCAAAATTCAACAAGATAATCGCTATTCCACATACTCCAACGAATAGGAATGGGGTTCAAACAAATCCTCCAGTGACTACGAGCTCACTAAGACATTCAGAGAGCCAGATGAACCCACAGAAGAAGAGGAATTTTATAAAAAATTCAAAGTTGGTCAAGAAACAACCTCGGAGGATCCCATATAGTCCTTGCCTCTAGGTCCTAGGTTGAAATCACATAGAATGAGAACACATGTCCTAGAATGCACTACTAGTGATGATAATTTGGATTCATTCACGATTGAGACTGATGAGGAGAGTGCCAACGATGACCTTGATAACTACCTCGACATACTTGAATATAACCACATCTTCACTCTTACCCCCGCTAACTTCGAAGACATCAAAGGCCTTCCACTTGTTCACCACGAACTCATTGACTGGGACCATGAAGGACCTGCACTGTTTGATAAATTCCAAAATGATGAAGCTTTTATTGACTATCTTGGCATACAAAATGACCTTCCCCCTGGGGACCATAAAGCGGGATACACTATAGAAATCAATAGCGTGGCATAATTTGGTGAGGGTGTCGGGCCTTCTAGTCGCAAAAATATAAAAATAAAAACAAATCAAGGGTCTTATGGCGAAAACCACATTGTGGCACTGTCTGACCCCAAAAAAGTAAAAAGAAAGGATGTATCTAAGGGCGAAAACCTCTCTAAGGCACCCGAAGATGGAAGGCTCGACATTCTCCCAGAATCATATGAGGAAAAGTCATCCATGTTGGTAGAGGAGACTATCAAAAGAAACAATGGCACAGAAGAAGTTCCACACAACATATTCCTGGCTCAATCTTTGAAAGAGACAGAAAGGTCAAAGTTCATAAGTTTCTTCACAGAATGACAAATCAATTTTGCATGGTCGTACGCTGATATGCCTGGATTAGATCCAGATTTGGTAATGCACCATTTGACAGTTAAACCGGGGGCAAAACCAGTGAAATAGAAATTAAGAAAGATGCATCCACAAGTGGCATTATTAGTCAAAGCAGAGCTTGAGAAATTATTGGATGTCGGATTCATACGCCCAATTGATTATCCCGAATGGATCTCCAACTTAGTGCTTGTCAGTAAACTAGATCGTAGCATCAAAATATGTACAGATTTCAGAGACATCAACAAAGCTTGTCCTAAGGATGATTTCCCATTACCAAATATTGACTTAATCATCAATCTCACAATAGGTCATGCGATGTTATCTTTGATGGATGGATTCTCTGGTTATAATCAAATAAAAATTGCATCTGAGGATCAACACAAAACAACATTTACTTGTCCTTGGGGAACTTTTTGCTAGAATGTCATGCCCTTTGGGCTAAAGAATGCAGACGCTACAAAGAGCCATGACTACTATCTTTCATGATCTCATGCACGTTAGTGTGGAAGATTATGTTGATGACCTCTTGGGAGAATCAATAGATAGAGATACACATTTGGACATACTTTCAGTCATCTTTGATCGGTTGGAAAAATATAAAGTAAGATTAAACCCCAAGAAATGTGTCTTTGGAGTAACCTCTGGGAAGCTCCTGGGATTCATTGTCTCAAAAAGAGGAATCGAAGCCGATCTAGCAAAAGTCAAGGCCACCCTAGAGATGAAACCACCAAGAAATATCAATCAACTTGATCTTTGCAAGGGAGACTCCAGTCCATACGAAGATTCATAGTGCAACTTGTAGATAAATGTAATCCTTTTCAGCACCTGCTACACAAAAACATCAAATTCAAATGGGATGATAATTGTCAATGGGTTTTCCAGATACTCAAAGATTATCTTCTGAATCTGCTAGTTTTGATGCCACCAGTTCTAGATCAACCTCTATTACTATACATATCAGCTACTTCAACAGCACTGGGGGCACTCTTAACACAACAAGTTGCTGAGGGCAAAGAAAAGGTAGTATATTATATCAGTCGCACATTGGTGGGATATGAGCTAAACTACACACCAATTGAGCGTGCATGTATCATTGTGGTCTTTGCTTCACAAAAATTATGACATTACATGCTAACTCATAAGACTAAGTTAGTTGCAAGGATCGATCCATTAAAATACCTTATCAATAAAGCAACACTTACTGGGTGACTAGCCAAATGGGTGATGCTCCTGAGTGAATTCGACATTGAATATGTGGACAGAAAATAAATAAAAAGACAAGCTATCATAGATCAGTTGGCAGATGCTCCCATGACAGATGATGTTCCTCTAATTTCAAAATTCCCAGATGAATCCATTTTAACAGTGTCGCATGCAAAGACTTGGAAACTATACTTTGATGGCTCATACACACAGCATGGGGCAGGAGCTAGTATCCTCTTCATAACTCCTCAAGGGGATTCTATACCAAAATCATATCGATTATCATTTCCCTACACTAATAACATAGCGGAATATGAGGCATTAACAACTAGATTACGGATTGTAGTTCAGTGGAAAATCCAGGAACTTCGTGTTTTTGGGAACTCTCAACTTGTAATTCATCAGGCAACTAATGACTACCAAACAAAGGATGATAAATTAATTCCCTATAAAAGAATGGTGGATGACTTGAAACAACAGTTCACGAAGATAGACTTTGAGCAGATACCCAGAGAGTAGAATCAAGCTGTGGATGCCATGGTAACAATTGCTTCACTAATTGATCTACCACCGAATGAGACCCACTATGAGTTCTTGGTGGATAACATTTTGGTTCCCTCATATGAAATAACTCCTACTAAGATGATATGTGTTGTTGGTCCTCACTCCTATTTATACGGTTCCATTTTTGCATACCTTCGTAACAATACCCTACCTCCTGATCTATCTAATAACCAACGTCGCACTTTCATTCTCCAATCTTCTCGATATGTCAGTTTAGCCAATATCCTATATCATTGAGGTCTAGATGGCACTCTTCTTAGATGTTTAGAAAGAGACGAAGCTCAGATTGCGTTACATGAAGTACATGAAGGGATATGTGGTCCACATTCTAGTGGTCCTACCTTAGCCAAGAAACTCATCAGGACTGGATATTATTGGCCCAATATGGGAAAAGATTCATATCAGTTTGTCAAGAAATGTAAGTAGTGTCAACTTCATGGAGACCTCATCCATGTGCCAGCACAAGAACTTCAACCAATTGCGACTCCTTGGCCCTTTTGTCAGTGGGGACTCGATCTCATAGGCAAGATTCACCCTCCATCTTCCAATGGTCATAAATTCATCATCACTGCCACATAATATTTCACAAAATGGATCAAAGTCATGCCTCTCACACAAGTCACTAGAAAAAAAATTGCTACATTCATTCTCAACTATATCATTTGTCGATACGGTATTCCTGTTTCCATCATGACTGATAACGGGCGTCCCTTCAAAAATTAGGATGTTCATGAACTCTGTGACCGCTTCCATATTACCCATTGTTTTTCCACACCTTATTATCCCCAAGGTAACGGTCAAGCTAAGGCGTCTAATAAAACAATTCTTAAAATCTTGAAAAAGACAGTCGACGACGCTGGCCGTAATTGGCATATCCAACTTAATCTCGTGCTTTGGGCTTACCGCACAAGTGTCTGCACACCTACAGGAGCTACACCCTATTCACTTGTCTATGACACTGAAGCTATCTTTCCTATTGAGGTCGAGTTACCCTCTTTATGAGTCTCTTTGCAAAACATTAGTGATGAAGACTACAGGGTCTCTCGCTTGCAAGAACTTGAACTATTGGATGAACGAAGACAAATTGCTTTTAATCATCTCAAGGCTTATCAACAATGAATGAGTCGCATCTACAATCATAAATTCAAGCCTCGCACATTTGAGGTGGGTGACTTAGTTCTCAGAGAAAATCCTAAAAACCAACAAGACAGAGAGAAGAAGGGCAAATTCGAACCAAACTGGCTTGGTCCTTACATCATCACAGTACCATATGGATCTGGTGCATATCAACTCTCAACCACAGAGGGTGAATCCTTGGAGGATCCTATCAACAGCATGCACCTTCGCAGGTTTTACACATAGCTCTCCAGAGTATCCCAATTTAAAAAAAATAAAAAAATCAAATATATCAAAAAATAAATTAAAAAAAATCGTAAAAATTAAAAATCGTTACTTGGTGAAAACCTAGCAAACAGGCACCTTGTGACACAAAAAAACATTTCATCCAATGGTGAAAACCACTTCAATGATGCCCTAGGCAAGTACCATGGTGAAAACTAGGTCACCAGCGCCATGTGTAGAGACATTGCTCCTCCCTCCTTCAGGATTCAATTTCATCCTTCACTTTGCACACACTCACAACCTATCCATTCATAATAAACATACCCACTTCCATCATGGCTTGTTATTGATCTACCCAAGATTGGTTAGCCATTCATAATAAACCTCCCTTTTCACCCCTTTTCAATCCATAATAAGTCAGCTCCTATCTGTGGCTAAGGAAAATCCTACGTCTAGTAATGGGTGTGGAACTGAGAGCATCACATGTTTCAAGAAGTACAGTCTCTTCCAACCTTCTTCAGTCTGTCTGCGCACAATCCGCAATAAAACAACATTTGCATCACTGTTCCGCAATAAATTTTCACTTTCTCCACAATAAAGTATTAGTTTCATGGATTTAGTCAGTTTCAGATGAGACACAGTAGCAACAATGGGCTTCAACAAATCAAATCTTGTAATAGACTCAGACAACATTATGGTTCAGTGCTATCTATCCTTTTTGTGAAAGTAAACATTGTGACCACAATCAAATAAGACTTATACGAGTGACAAGAGACACTAAACTTGAGGACTACAGTGGATGTTTGTGTTGAGTCTTGGTTTTCTTTTGATTTTATCTTTTGGGGTGACATGTCTTTTAGCTTTTCCAGGATGTCTCTGACTAGAGATTTTATCTCCAAGATGTCTTTGACTAGAAAGGCGAGGATGGGGTATCGTCACCTATTTTTCTTTACTGTTTGTGGATTGTCTCTTAGTAATGCTATGACTTGTCCAAGGATATGAGGACATTGTGAGTCTAGTATGAACTAGGGCATTCCTTGTTTGCGACTGTTTTATCTCCATGCAAACAGGTACAATGACTTTTTGGGTCGAACATATACCTCGATTGTCATAACCCACTTGCCATAATAAAGCTCAATGATAATAACACACAAGAAGCTCTTTCACTTTCATATCTTCTACCTTCCATCCCTCTTTCTTGATTGACTTCCATCATCCTTCTTGAGTCCATGTAGCCTGTTATCACACGACTGAGTATAATGACACGCCAAAAACATTTGCATCTTATGTAGTTGCATCTGCATTACCACATATTAAGCATTTCATACATACATATAGCTATCACAATTGCATCAGATTCTGCACACAACACATGTTAGCACATTCTACACTCTCATCATATTTATCTGCATTTCATACATTCACATTTGCATTGGCATAACATATTAAAAACATAAAAGAACAAAAATATTGCATTTCCTCATGTACATATTTGCATCCATATCATAAGCATCACATAGAAACATACATCACATAGGTACACATGCATATAGCTGCCGCAAAGATGAATCATCTCATATATATAATCATAAGTGTCATGATACAATGATGTCAAAATCATATGACTACAATCACCTGAAGTTGTCTACATCATCATACAAAATGGTACAAAACTGATACATAGGGAGCCCTCTAAGGCTATGATGAACTCCCTCCCTCGGAGCCACCTGGCCTCAATGGAGTCTGAGCCCTAGAAGGAACCGCCCCAAGATCATCTCTCCTGCCCTCTCTATCTGGTGGTGGTGGAGGACCCATAAACCCACCACTGGATGCCTGTCTCCTCTAGCTCCCTCCCGTAGCCGTCACTATCCGTGATGGTCTACGAAAGCTCCTTGCCCACTGCTCCATAGTATAGGTTTCATCAGTAACCTATCTCCTCCCCTGCCCACATTTTATAGGCGTATCCAGCCCCTGTGTCCTCTGCCACCTACCTCCTAGCCCTCAGTGTTGTCTCAGCCTCAGTATAGCATTGGATACCCTGATCTGGCTCATACTCTATGTCCCTCAGTTGCTTTCTAAGCCTAGTTGTCTCCCTCTCCAGGTCCTGGATCTCATCTGCCTATCCCTGGCAGATCTCCCTCAGCTCAAGCAGCTCATCCTCCTCCTCCTCGGTCCCCTGTACTAGTGGATGTGCCTATGCCTCTTCCTCTGCCCCTGTCCTTGCACCTGTCTAGGACCTTGTGCTGCTAGCACCTATAGTGGCAATCCACCGTGACCCCACACCACCCAAGCCACCCTCCTCTCTCCAACTACACCCTGCCTCCTCCATCGGCCTCTCCCCCCACCATCTCCATCATCATCCCCATCCCCACCACTATCTCCATCTAAAGGCTCCCTTGGGTCTGTCAGTCATGGAAAGGGATGCTCAGTCCAATATGTCGTGTACTATGTATCCATGCCTGCATCCTCAATCTCTAGCCACATATCCCATGGCATAGGCACCATCTCTACCAGCTGCATCACGGCTTGATCATATGACAATAGTGGCCCAAAGTGTGCCTGATCCCTAATTGTCCAAGCATACATACCAAAACCCCGTGGCATCTGTTGAATCCTGCCAAACTGCCTGCATACCCTATCAACCAGCTATCTCTCCAATACATAGGGCATCCACCCAATTAGATATCTGCTCTGGAAGGTATAGGGTAGATCCACTGCATCATCCTCCCACTACTCGCACTCATGGTACAACCTCCATATCACAGTGTCGATCTCATCCAGGACTCAACGCCAATGCTCCAACCTGCCAATTCGTGGCTGTGATGTAATCATATCATACAAATGAACAAAGTTTGCGTCCATGACCCCTGCCCCTGAAATGTATCGGTCAGGTAATCAGCAGATGCTCATATGCCCACACCTGTAGCAATGTAACTCCGCATCCCAATCCTACAGATCCATGATAAACAAATTGGTGCAGCTCATAGTATAAGTGTGCCAGCACGCACGGTCCCCAGGCATATCTGGTGTGCTGGGTAACCAGCATCTCCAAGGTGCTCCCCCAGCCCACAGCCAATCCTCATGTCGCCTTGTCCAGACATAGGAACCCACTGATCAGTCATCCTAACACTACTGGTAGTGCCAGTCCTGTCTCCGTCATGGTATCCCATGCCACATGTCCAACCCTCATCTCCAGTCCTGGATCCTAGAACACTCATCTCAGGGCCTCCCTGTCTCCATCTCGATCATAGGGTATCAGATCCCCATCGATCAGTATCCTCAATATCCTATATACATCCTCCAAGGTAATTGTCATCTCACCCATCGGGAAATGAAATGTGCATGTCTCAGAATGCCACCTCTCAGCAAGTGCAGTCAGCAAACCCATGTTCGCCCGAAACTCAGGCACATACATAATGTTTCTAAAACCCATAACCTCAATAGAAGCTCAGTCCTCAAATGTCAGCTCTGGTCATAATCTCTGTGTCGATGGGAATCTCTCTCGTGACTCCAGTATAGCCAAATACTCCTGCAATTAAGCAAATCAATCATGTCAGTCATAGTGGCATTCCCTGTTCATCACAAAATGCTGTTTTTTATCTTAAGCGCTTATGATACTCTATCCTAGTGACACTCACTGTTCATCACTAGTGGCACTCATTGTTCATCACAAAGTGTTGCTTCTATCCTAGTGGTACTCACTGTTCATCACAAAGTACTACATGTTTTTTCACTCCTTGTTCATCACAAAGTGCTGCTTATATTTGCACTCCCTATTCATCACAAAGTGTTGCTCCTATTGGTACTCCGTGTTCATCACAAAGTACTATGTCTTGGTACTCACTGTTCATCACAAAGTGCCTTGATCTATCCTAGTCTTCCCTAGAGGACCTGAGTGTATCCTCTCAGCAGCTTATCCAATCGACAGCGTATTTTCATGTCGATTTGACCTTGAAGACACAAACGCACTTTTATGACATAAATGCACTTACAAACTGTACAAACGCGCCTTCTCTGCACAAACGTGCCTGAAATACACAGACATGCCTATGCTCTGCACAGACATGCCTGTCTGGCATAGACGTAACCAAATTTCACAAATGTGTCTGCACAACATAAACACATTCGCATTTGACACAGACGCTACTGAATTCATAGATGCCCCTGGCACAAACACAAACGCGCCTAGCCAACCTAGACGCGCTTGGCACCAACGCAGACGCGCTTATACATTTTTGACATTTTTTGACATGATCCTAAAGCGCATTTATTGCACTACCTAGCATGCATTTATGACAACAATTAATGCGACAAAGTACAAGGAGGTTTTGCAGTACTTACCGGCTCTCCTGCATCTGCTAGCCTCTGAAATCGACGAACGTGATCGAATCTGTGAACCAATGCCATCGCTGCTGACTGCTGCTGCTCTATTCTCTCTCTGCACTTTGATCTCTTGGATGTGTGGATGATAATGAGGATGTATTCCCCTCGTGGTCTATCTTATAGGCTGCCCTAGCCCTAGCCCTAGCCCTAGCCCTCGTCTCCCGAGTCAGTCTTCTTTATCTCATGACTTTGTCACTCTACCCTATCCGGTCAGTCCATTCTAGCCTTTCTTTCTTATCAAGAGATTGTCTGTGATCTTTTCAAGCATTTTCATCCAATCTCTCGAGGGAGCATATCATTCCCATCTTGGGGCAACTTTGTATCAGTTCATCTTATCTTCTTTGAAACAACGCGACAAGCTGCATTGTCTCAAAGAGTGGCAAAATGTAGACACCTAAAATTGTCATGTCTAAATAAATAAATTTCAATATTTATTTAATTACTTTAGCCTAATTCTTCTATTAATTAAATAAATCTTTATTTATTTAATTAATTCATTTATCCTCTTCTAGCCTTATTTCTCATTTAAATAAATACATTTATTTATTTAAATTACCCTTTTCCTAAAATAAATAAATATCTTATTTATTTAATTGATCCCACTTCTTCTATTAATTAAATAAATCTTTATTTATTTAATTAATTCATTAACCTTTTCTACCCATGACACATGTCATTCATCTCCTAATTCATACACTACCTACCCTTTCATTATTTTATTATTTTCTCTACCTACCCTCTAATCATAGCCGACCTCTTTTACACCTCTCAATCGTATCCCTCCATTTCTTATAGTGTCTTCTATATAAGGAGATGCTTCCTTCATTATCAAACCCCAACTGACTGACTAACTACTTGATTACTCGACTACACTACATAAACGCACTTAGAGACTGCATAAACGCGTCTGCCTAGCACAGACGTGCCTGAAACACACAGACGTGCCTATGCTCTGCATAGACGCGCCTAAAAGACACAAATGTGCCTGCCTAGCACAAATGTGCCTGCACAATGCAAACGCGATCGCATCCGACACAGACGCCTTTTCCAGCACAAACGCACCTGGCACAAACATAGACACGCCTAGCCAGCATAGACGCGCCTGGCACCAGCACAGACGCACCTACACGTTTTGGACATTTTCCTAAAAGCGCATTTATTGCACTACCTAAGATGCATTAATGACAACATTTATTGCAACAAAGTACAAGGAGGTTTTGTGGTACTCACCAGCTCTCCTGCATCTATTGGCCTCTGATATTGGCGAATGCGAACGAATCTATGAACCATTGCCATCACTGCTGACTGTTGCTGCTTTATCTCGCTCTGCACTTTGATCTCATGGATGTGTGGATGACAATGAGGATGTTTTCCCCTCGTGGTCTATTTTATAGACTGCCCTAGCCCTAGCCCTAGCCCTCATTTCCCGAGTCAGTCTTCTTTATCCCGTGACTCTGTCACTTTCTCCGGTCAATCCTTTCTAGCCATTCTTTCTTATCAAGAGATTGTCTGCGATCTTTTCAGACATTTTCATCCAATCTCTCGAGGGGGCATATCATTCCCATCTTGGGGCAACTTTGTATTAGTTCATATTATCTTCTTTGAAACAACGCGACAAGCCGCATTGTCTCAAAGAGGGGCAAAATGTAGACGCCTAAAATTGTCATGTCTAATTAAATAAATATTTTATTTATTTAATTACTTTAGCCTAATTCTTCTATTAATTAAATAAATCTTTATTTATTTAATTAATTCATTTATCCTCTGCTAGTCTTATTTCTCATTTAAATAAATACATTTATTTATTTAAATTACCCTTTTTGCTAAATTAAATAAATATCTTATTTATTTAATTGATCTCACTTCTTTTATTAATTAAATAAATCTTTATTTATTTAATTAAGTCATTAGCCTTTTCTACCCATGACACATGTCATTCATCTCTTAATTCCTACACTACCTACCCCTTTCATTATTTTATTATTTCCTCTACCTACCCTCTAATCATAGCTGACCTCTTTTACACCTCTCAATCTTATCCCTCCATTTCTTATAGTGTCTTCTATATAAGGAGATGCTTCCTTCATTATCAAACCCTAACTCAATCACACATTCGACTACACTATGCTTGTGATCCTACTTGCAACCACATTCCATTCTTTGTTGAGCTCTTGTGCACATATAAAATCTGAGAGCAAATATATCAAGCAAGAACAATGGAGATAGGAAGAATGGAGATTCAAACCCTATTGGATATGTGATGGTATAATCTTTGTGATTTCATTTGATTTGCATTGTCTTAGGTAATCTTCATATGTTATGGTGGATCTTTGTTGTTGTTATGCTAGGGTTTTGTGGTTGAATCCGTTTAGTCTTTCAACATTGTTGTTATCCATTTTCACCATATACACAAATAATTCTCTGATTCTATATATTTCATCTCTCTGGGTTCGCAATTCTTTTTGTTCATCGTTGCACTCTTCCTGAGTTTGTTGAGTATTAATTCCTTGTGTTGTTAAAGTTCGTACCTTTTTCTCCACTTAAGTTGATGGTGGGACATGTGCTTCTGATTTGATGACTTTCTTGGATCATATCCCAGTCTCGCTTTATCATTGGCAGACTTAGTTTGTAACTGAATAGGTTCAACAATACCTTCTTGACGCTTGCCTAGAGGACCGGTACCTAAATATCCCATGCGTTGAAGCATCTTATAGCTTGGACCATATTGTGTTGGGGAAATCTCACAATGTCGTATTTCTTTGTTTGCACTATCTTCTTTGAAAAGCGATTTGAGAACATCATCCTCTTCTATTTCATCTACAAGAGAAGTAGAGGACTATATAAAGAGACCATCATAAATGACTTTTGGAGTTGAATTTTATGGCTTCATAACCTCTGATGGTTTTCCTGTCTGTCTTGGTGATGGAGAAAGAGATGTTAGCAAGAGCACAGGCTCTATCTTGTAGCCATCCATGCCACTGTTTGTGATTTTCAATTTTTTTTCTAAATCTTTCAGCAAAGATTCTGATCTTTCAGCTGTAGAGGTTGCTCGATTATGAGGAAAAAAAGCATCAACACTCTATGTTAATGCATTGCAGGTATAGCTTGTATCGGCAAAAATACTGACTTCGACTCCATTATAAGGAAATTTCAAGCACTGATGATATGTAGATGGTACTGCTTTCATTTCATGGATCCATGGACTGCCCAGTAAGATGTTGTATGAAAGATGAAGATCAAGGACCTAAAAAATGACATCTCTTTCTATAGGTCCTACCCTGATTGGTACTAGTACCAGACCCTTAGAGGTTCTTTCTTCTTCATCATAAGCCTTGATTATTATTTTCTTTGTTGGATCAATAATGTTTTTAGAAAATCCCAGCTATGTCAATAGATTGTAGGTATAAATATTCAACCCATTGCCTCCATCTATCAAAACATGTTTAACTCGGTGTTTATGGATCATAGCTTTGATGTGTAATGGTTGCTTATGCGGGTGACTCAGTGAGTTATCATCTTCTTCAGAGAAAGTGAGGTAATGAGGTGAAGTCAGGTGACCCACCATAGATTGAAACCGATCCACGTCTAAATCTTTAGGGACACTAGTGGTGAGAAAAGCCTTGTCCAAGATCTCTCTATGAGCAGAAGAGATCTTAAGTAGTTCCAAAATGGAGATTTGAGCATTGGTTCTCTTCAATTGTTTGACAATACTATAACTAGGAGAAGATGATAAAGCCAACTATTTTCATTTGGTCGTCATTGTGTCTATTTGCCTATTTGGTAAATTTGATGTTGTTTGATCAAAAGTTGAGGAACTAGCTCCTTAGAGATTAACCTTCTTTTGAGCGCGAGTCACAACATTAGCAGTTTGTGTTTGATTTTGTTTATCCTAGATTATGATCACATTGCAATATTCATGTTGGGAAGATTCAATCATGTTGATCATGTTATCGTTGCTAGTGTAGGTATAACTGACTCTATCTCATCCCTTGGCTTTTGAGGAATCTCCTTGTTCATAAGTTGGTAAGGGATCTTTAAAGGCCTTATGATCAGCATTAGTCGTGTGGTTTCCAAAAATGATCTTTCCAGCATCAATGAGATCTTGGATTTCATGTCAGAGTTTCATGCAGTTGTTTATGTTATGTCCCTTGTTCCGATGGTAGTCACAGTATTCGTTTTCTCTCTAACATTTGGGTTTAATTTTTGGGTCATATGGTCTAGAATTGTCTGGCAATGTTATCAGATTATTTGCCAATAATGTTTTAAAAGCTGATTCATATGATTCATCTAGAGGAGTAAAATCACGCTTAGGTTTTGAAATCCAAGGCATTTCTTTAAACCATTATGTTGCTTTCTTCGGAGGATTTTCTACTGCAGTTTTAGCTGCCTTGAGTGCTTGTGTGCCACTAGCCAAGTTAAATATTGTGGATTTTGTTTTTGCTTTGACAGTATCTACCACTCCATCATTAACAATGTTTTTGTTGTTATCTTTGCCATATTTCTAGTATTTTCTCTTTTCTTTAGAACTAGAACCCTGTGATGTTTCTTTCCAAAGTGATATATCTCCCTTTTTATAAGCACATCTTCCATTTTGAGGGCATTATCTACCATTTTGTTGAATGAAGGATGTACTTGCATCTGGACACTGTATTTTAATTTAAGGATTAAGTTGTTGACAAAGATATCCATCTTCTCAAGATCTGGAATAGTTCGTGAATATCTAGAGAACATCTTTCTCCATCATTGGAGAAAAGTGAGAAAGGGTTCTCCTGTCTTTTGTTTGGTATTGCAAACCTCTATCATAGTGATTGGGTGATGAATTTTATAGGAGTATTGCTGAAGAAATAGTTGGATTAATTCTTCAAAAGTTTTTATTCCCATAGGTAGACTTGAGAACCATTCCACAGCTTGCCCCCCTAAACTTCTCGGCAAAAGGTGCATGAGATACGTTTGGTCGTGCATGAACTCCATACATAAAACACAAAATTCTCTGATATGATCTTGGGTGTCTGTATTCCCATCATATTTGTCAAACTTAGGCATTTCTACTTTTGATAGAAATGGAGGCGTGTAAAGATTTTTGTCAAATGGGAATGGGCATATTGTGTCCAAAGAATATTGTTTTGGTGATTTATCTTTGTTTTTCAGTTATGTGACCTCAGTTCGTAACGCTTGCATTTTTTTGTTTAGCATTCCCAATGGTGTCTATTCCTCTTTAGTGACTAGGGCCTCCACATTATAACCAGTAGGAAGTTTGGCACCTTGTTTTGCTAATTCTAGAAAATAGTCTTCTTTTTCTCTAGCCATGATGACCTTCATCATTTTTCGGAACTCTTTATCATTTTGACATCTATGTATTTCAACCTCGGGAGGTTTAGTGATTTCAGATTCAGTTGATGAGGACTCATTGTCAGTGGCATGATTGCTGAAGTTGTCATGAGTGTCTTGTTTACTAGCTTGTCTTTCTTGCCTTTCTCTAGACATGGTGGGAGATAGGGGACGACCAAAGATTGGTAGATTGTAAACTGGTATTTGTGATGAGGATGGTTTATTTGGAAAGAGGTTTTCTACAAAGAATGGATTGTCATTTGACGAAAAGGGTGTTTCTTTTCCTATGTCTATTTTGCCGCGAGAACTTCTAGTTTGAACAGGCATTTGCAACCGATGGGACTAAGAGCTAGATGTGTTGCAAAAGTCAAGATCAAATTATAGCTAGTTATTTGTTTAACGTAGTGATTGAGAGAAGTTACTAAGATCTTGTCTGGTTTCAGGAATGATCTATCCTGTATAAGACGTTATCTAAGTTAAATTAGGTTTTGATAAGATGTTGTTTGAACTAGCTTAAAGATGATCGACAAAATCGTGCAACGCAATAGCAGGGGTACACTATCAAGGTTGTTTATGCTTAGGGGGATGGTGACCAGTTTTATGCTCACTGTAGACTGATCTGGGCAGTTTTGACTATTCTGTACTAACAAAATCAGATATTCGTACAACAGGATTTACTAAGCCGGACGATAATTTAACAGTTCTAGGATGACAACAGTTTTGTTTTGTACGAGTTGCTACCTAGTACCGTATGACAGATGGGTATGTCTAGGACAATAAAAGATTCAGTGAAATTACATATTGTACGACGCATGATTTAGCTTCAGACGACAGACTATTGGGTTTCGTATGAGAGAGGATTGAGCTCAAATGACAAATAATCAAACTCGTACGACATAGGATATGGTGCAGGACAATAAATGATCAAATTCGTACGACTATTAACAAGACAGAGACAACAATTCTAAGTTTTTCAATAGCTGAATATGACAACTGAGTATGACCAATTCTAAGATCAACTAATTTTTGACCAGGATAGACTAGTTTCAAATAGAATTTCAACTTAGGGTAGACTAGTTCTGACACGAGCAAAGTTTTTGATCACTAAGTTGTTTCTTGTTTTCTCCAATTTTGGTATTCCACTTTTAGTTTGAGGGATGAAAACACAAAAAACACGCAGTATGAATAGTAACTCCAATCACAACATGCAAACCCTATGGAAGTTGCCTTAGAGAAGAAAACATTTTCTTGTTGGCTTAGGTACACACCCAATAGCTAATCAGAATACGGACGCTGAGTCTCATGCAATGGATTCTCAACGTCATATTAGCCAACTCCAAATGGTAATGGGGGCATGATATGGCAAGTGTCTTGGGAGAGTTACTATCTCTCTTGCACAAATATTATCAACCTTTTGGAGGTGAATCGGGTAGCTTCTAATTTTAATTGGATCTAGTAAGGCGTCTGTTCGACGCGTCGAGGTATAAACTCAATTAAGAGGTCTCCCAGCCTTGAAAACCAAGGTTCAATATACCCAAAGGTACTGAGGAGAGCTATTCCCGAGCACTATCGTTGACTTGATTTTCATCAAATCACATTTATTTTATAGTGTGTTGGAGTACTTGGCGTTTAGCCATTCCCACTTAGGTCGTTCCCCTCACACCGACAGTAATGGCTTTAAGAGTTTTTAAGCTCCTCGGGATGACAGGCCTACTAAAGATGTACAAATCTAAAAAAAAGAAAATGCCTCAAGGGTCTGGATTTCTGATTGTCTAAGAAGACAAGAGCATACTCTCCTACCTCTTAGAATTTACTTAAAACACAAAATACAGATTTGTTCTTTAACCAGATAGCAAGTTAGGTGCCTAAAAAATGAATTTAAAGAATACACAATGTTTGGTTGATTTTCTTTAGACAACCCCTAAAAAACAACATATCAGTAGTCATGTTGTTTTTATTCTTTGATAGGTGTATGTGTGATTGATAAATTCTTTGACAAGCGTTCTACAAGAAACTGGTTAAGCTGTGAAAATATCAGGCAGACAGAAGACGATTCAGGGTTAGCGAAATCAAAATTTGAAAGAAAACCTGAAAAGTGAAACTTGTTTTAACCCAACAAAATACAACATTGTACGACAATTATCATAAAGTGAAACGACAAAAGGATTTTATCGTACGAGCTAGAACTAAGCATAGGACGACAAAAGATAAAATGAGATAATCAGAACAGCATGTCATACGACACTATTTTTTGATCCGTACGACAAATCAGAGGCTTCTAAAGAATGTCGTACGATACAGTAATACCACTTGTATGATATTTCATAGAGATTGTACAGATGAAACCTGGAGGATAAAAAAATGATTTTGAGGCCGAAAAAGTAGTCTTCTACCCCACGGTGGGCGCCAAAAATGTGTGTGTGAAAAGTGGACCTGTATCTATATCTGGAATACACAACACTTCAATTAAGTCATTAGATGCATGGTTAGTAAATCAATAATCAATGAATAATAAACCATTACAAAGCAACCCATTGTCTTCTAGTAGATGTGAGTTTAGATTGCTCTTAGATTGGTAAGCTATCCAGTGACTAGACAACACCTAAACGAAAGATTTTTAAATCTATATGAACATGAATATGAGCTAAATGGATGCAAGATTTAAGCTAGATATGCAAGATTAATCTAACATGATTTAAGCAATATATGAATATTTAAGCTAAATGATTTAAGCAATATGAAATAACTAATATGCAATATCTCAATGCAAATTCTCAATGAACCTAGAGCAAAAACAACATAATAACAATATATTCTCTAGCATTTTTGAATGAGAGATGAGAGCCTAAATTTATAGAAAATTCAGAAAGAAACCAAAGGCTGAGATCAAATGATGATGAGGGGTCAAGATTTTCCAAGAGGAAGCACAATCCAGGTGAATTGATGTGATTGGATGCTTTTCTCAGTTTTAAAGGAAATTGAACTAAAATTAAAATAAAATCAGAAAAAACTGATTTATTCTCTATTTCATTCAATTTTAATATTTAAATGTTTTAATTTCTTTCTTTGAGATTATCTATAAATTTTTAATTTGTTTCTCAAAATTATCTCCAATAGATTTCTTTTTTTCAAATTTTAATTTCTTTTTTTGTCAATTAATTCCTTTTTTGATTTATTTCCTTTTTTGAAGACTTGTGCTCATAATTTTCAATTCCTCTTTCTTGATTTGTTTCCTTTTTTGAAGATTTGATGGCAAATTGATTTATTTAATTAAATATGCAAAAGATATTTAATAAAATAAATAAAATAATTGTTTAAAATGATTTACTTGGAATGATCAATTAATTAAATAAATATTTAATTAATATTGGGTGATTAATTTTTCCATGTGACATTTGATGATTAAATAATTAATTGTGTGCTCAAGATTCATTTAATTGCCTTTGGTTAGGACCTTGGTGACATTGTCGAGATTAGGGGCTCATGGTTCAGATGACCTTTTTAGGGTATTACAGCAGGAAGGCACACTGCCTAAAGCATACTGCTCATTACAAAAGAGTCTCACTGACTACAAAGAGGTTATAACCACCTCAAGATAAATGGACAATAATCCAGAATACTCAACTGCCAGAGATAGCATCTACCATGCCTGATTATAGTTCTGGTTAAGCTCAATACCAGAGGCCTTTGACCTCTTCCTTAAACCCAATTCGATCAGCTATGATCGACCAAATCTCCTTTGCATATGATATTATATTTCACGATCATGAACATAATCTACAATGAGATCTTACATCAATTTATACCAACCCTAAGGCCTAAACCAATTAGGTTGGCCACCTAAAAGATATTACAATAATATCATTACATACATCCATATTACAATGATATGCCATGTCGGCTTAAGACCAAAACAACAATAACCAATCCATAAATCATCTTGGTAACGTGTAGAGAACACATTAACATGATACCAGTCCATAACCTAGATAGGTACCGGACCTAATATGGGTCCACCACGCCAAAGCAATGTCTTCAAATAGTTGAGGCATGATCAAAGAACATCGTCAGCATCCTAAAATCCATCTAGAAGATGCACCAACACCACTTAGCATTCTGCCAATATTTCTCAGTGAAAGCTCTGTCGGTTAAACCTTAAACCCATGTCGGCAAGGGTTTACAAGAGTGTGTGATAGCATCTGATCACCAAGTCAATACCAACTGACCAAAACATGCTCCAGAAACATGTGACACATAAAACCAAACATACTCTATAGATCCAAATATGTCGGAAGTGTCCAACAGATAGCCCTTTATGTCGATAACACTAGATCTTCTACCGGTAATCAAAACCTGTCTGTCGGTAACCAACCATAATAGCTAGTGTTGACATCAATGACAAAACATCAATGCAACACATATCAATTCATCCATAATTCCAATAGAGAGTTCCATGGTAGAGGTATTAAACCCCCAAAGTCGCATCCCCCTAGCACCAAACCTGTGGTCCATGTCACAATCCCAGTAGCCCTGAAAGAGTCGATGGAGCTATAGACTCTTCAAGTGGCCACTGCATTGACTGATGTCATCATTCAACATGGGACATAGTTATCACACCCTCTTGGCCCATATGATGCAGTAGTTGAGCCATCTAGCCTTGGTGAGCCCATTTAGCATGTGTGTCCCAGTTGTTTAGGTATATGCTTTGGGATGGATGTTGAGGCTAGTGTAGATGGTTCCACATCCCATCTGTGTACAATTTGTTGGAGTAGATGTTAGACTACTACTGTAAAGGATGTGGCATTGACTGATGATTTGATGGACATGGTGTTTGGTGGTCACACACAAACACAAGTGTGTTGATTTGAATTGATAATATTATATTAATCAATCACTTAAAACTTGTAAATGTAAATAAATTTTTATTTATATATAGATGTAAATTGATACAAATAATATGCATTTCAAGATGCAGTAGTGGGTGTTAATACACCATCTGATATTACTCCCTCAATTGTTGTAGTTGCATCTTCGACACCTAAGGTATAATTTAGTAACATGTTAAAATAGAATAGTACCTTGAATTCAAAAAAAAAATTATAAGATATACTAACTCTCTTTAATGTATATTTATTTTGTGTTTTATAGGCATTGTCAAGGGATCAAATGTCCTAGATTGATAATGTCACACTTTCAGCCATCAATTTTGGCCTAGAAAGCTATGCAGTATCATATTTTGCACTCCTCTTTTTATGTATTCTTTTGATTGAATATGCAAGTCATTCAAATTTAGATTTGTTAAATTATATTTAATATTATCTACTGATATCTCTTGTGTTAATTTTGTTTATTTTAGGGTACCCCATGTGTGCCTAGGATACCTCCTTGGTGAAAGAAATCCTTGAGGACACCTAAACATCAAAAGGTAATTGAACACATTTTTAATTGAAAAAATTGTTTGAAAAGGTTGAAATTGTCTTAATTGAAACTTGTAGATTGATTATTCTTTTTTGTCTCTTTTATATACAAAGACAATTGGAATTTGTAGAATTGATGAATGCACTTGATACACCAAAGGATCAAGAGAGGGAAGAGGTATGTATCTCTACTTTATTTTCTTGATTTGATGATTATATGCACATGTACATGTGAACTTTAGATAAATCTTATCATTTTTCATACTGGAAATATCCATAGTTTCTTCATCAATGGTGAGACCTCCTAAGTCTACTAAAGAAGCATCTCAGGCTCCGATACACTTTTGTTCTATATATTATAGATTTTTAGTGTTTTTGATCTATATATGTTATTACCTTATATTAATTGTATTTAACCTATAATACTTATCATTGTATTAATTGTATTTAATCATCATTTTTCATATAGGAAATAGCCATAGTTGCTTCATGAATGGTGAGCCCTCCTAAGTCTACCGGAGAAGCATCTTAGGCTCCGGTACACTTTTGTTCTATATATTGTAGATTTTTAGTGTTTTTGATCTATATATGTTATTACCTTATGATGCTCTGCAAAAAGGATAAGAAAATCTGTTTGATGGCAACACACACAAGAACACAAGAAGTAAACATTAGTTTTAGCAACCAAAGATTATTCTAAACAAGCATATCAAGGGAGAAATTGAGCATGAAATAAAAAGCATACAAACATAGAATAGATAAACTATGCTCCTCCAAATGCTAAGAAAGATGCTCATAGTTGCTCCTCCCTTGTCCCTCTCCTCTCCAAGTTCCACATGAGTGTAGCTCTTAGTTGTGCACTGCTATGGAAGTCTTATGGAGATTCAATATTGTGATATGATTGTGAAAGTATGCTAAAGAGGGGAAAATAGATTTGAAGGTCAAATGATCAAAACATAATGAAATAAACATGCTATATGCTAAAATATCATTAAAAGACCATTTCACCTTGCTATTTTACCTTCTCCTTCAGATTGAGCTTGATGAAGTGAAGGCACCCCTTGATAATGCTCCACTTGATGTGCTCCTTTGATTGTTGGATGTGGATGGCTCTCCAATGATGTGCACAACATGAAAGGGATTTCAGGAGGATGATAAGGATGAAAATGATGAAGCTGCCAAGATGATTTCTTGGGTTCAAAAGGGCAGCATAAGCTTACTGGATTTCGAGATGTTTTGAATGAAAGGATGGAGCCCTATTTTATAGGAAGAGGAGAGGAAAACAGATGGCTAGGATGAATTCAAGATGAAGGGCTAAGATTTACTTGTGAGCTCACACAAGGTCCAAGAGAGGGTGTGGAGACCAAGAAATATGCCTTAAAGGCATTTCGTATCTCCACACTCCACAAGATGTATTGGAGGAATAAAAAATTATCCAAAAAAGGATATCATGGGGATTAGAGGAATAAAAAGGAATTAAAAATTCCTTGGGAGAGGGGATGCCTAGAGGAATGTGTGATTTCAAAAATCTTACATTCACCTAGGAAAAGAGCATTTAAAGCTAGTGGCTGGATGAAAAGGACAAAGAGTTGACTTTGTGGCTAATCATGATGATTAACCATTAATGACTCATTAGGAGGGGGATTAGAGGAAATGTTAGGTGGGATTAATATTTGTAGGAGAATTTGACTAGGAGAGAGAATGAGTGGAGGGAATAAAAAATTAGAAGAATAATGTTAAGTGAGTTTAGGAAGTTTCTAGAAGAATGAATTAAGAAGATGATTTGTAGGAATCATGTAGGTTAACTAATTAATTGAAATTAATTAACTAAGAGGAAGATTTGTGAGGATTTGATTTTTTTAGAAGAATAAAGAAAGGGATTGATTTATTAAATAAATCAATCATATGCTATAGTGACAATATTAATTATATTTAATTAATATTGAGAGGAATTTGAATTAACATAATTAATTAATTAATTATGCGAGGAATTAAAAATAATTAAAATAATTATTTTTAAGTGTCTACATTTTGCCCCTCTTTGAAGTGAGGTGTGATGACACATTGATTCAAAGAATAATCTTGTTTTGATGTTGATATTGGTTTGATAGGATGCCCTGGCTCTTGATTGATAGATTATGGTATGGTGATGTCCCCTCGGGAGATCAATTGAGGTATTTGATCTTTGGAGTTTTGCAAAATTGATATCCCGATAGATTTGATTTGATTTGATTGATAAGATCTAGATTCAGTTTGGTTTCAAGAAGAATTCATCCTGTATAAGACAAAGATGATCAAAGTGTCTGGTTTCAGGAAGGATTCATCTTGCATAAGACATGATTGATCACAATATCTAGTTTCAGGAAGGATTCATCCTGTATAAGACATGATTTGAGTGTCTAGTTTCAAGAAGGATACATCTTGTATAAGACATGACTGATCACAACGCCTAGTTTCAAGAAGGATTCATCCTATATAAGACATTATCAGAGTGTCTGGTTTTAGGAAGGATACATCCTGTATAAGACATGACTGATCACAACATCTGGTTTCAGGAAGGATTCATCTTGTATAAGACATAATCAGATCACAATGCCTGGTTTCAGGAAGGATTCATCCTGTATAAGAAATGATTGATCACAACGTCTAGTTTCAGGAAGGATTCATCCTGTATAAGACATGATCAGAGTGTCTGGTTTCAGGAAGGATACATCCTATATAAGACATGACTGATCACAACGTCTGGTTTCAGGAAGGATTCATCCTGTATAAGACATGATCAGATCACAACGTCTGGTTTCAGGAAGGATTCATCCTGTATAAGACATGATCGGATCACAACGTCTGGTTTCATGAAGGATTCATCCTGTATAAGACATGATCGGATCACAACGTCTGGTTTCAGGAAGGATTCATCCTGTATAAGACATGATCAGAGTGTCTGGTTTCAGGAAGGATACATCCTATATAAGACATGAATCAGAATCAGAATTGATTATGTGAGGAAAAAAAATAGAGGAAGAAAAATTAAGGTGGAAGGGATAGATGAGGAACAAATATGAAGCAGTCATGAGGTATTTGGAAAGAAGAGCGAGACCGCGGAGGAAAATGGGGGCAATTGAGAACTCCATGGGATTATTGAGTTTAGGATTTGATGGAATGATGGTGAGATTTTGTGCACAACAAATGTGGAGAGCCAATCTAGTTTGATATTTCCCTGAGTGACTTGCACCATTGATTATAGA
The DNA here is from genome assembly GCF_030272615.1 of Cryptomeria japonica. Lineage (NCBI taxonomy): Eukaryota > Viridiplantae > Streptophyta > Pinopsida > Cupressales > Cupressaceae > Cryptomeria > Cryptomeria japonica. The sequence goes on from NC_081409.1 coordinate 9,803,974, forward strand.
AATTAGGATGCCATGAGAAACGCAGGGTGTGGACTGACTCTATAGACAAATGGGAATTTCTTGCACACAACAATGCAAGTGTTAAGAAACACTAATACAGAGTTGTGGGTTCGTGCAAGGAAACCCTCAAACACACCAATACCTCTTGTACACAAGAAGGTAAGTGTTGATAAACACTAGTACTAGGTCGCCGATTTATACAAGAAGGATCCAAAACATGCCATACTATGAAATATGCCCCAATATGCACCTATCATAACATACCTGGATATGGAAGAACCCAGGCAGTCGTAAATAGTGGCAGTCGTAGGGAAAAAGATGCAAGCCTATATGAAAAGATCTAACAAAATCTAACAAGTCTCTTCCTTGCGACCACATGATACCTCTTGCCAAGAGTAGAAATAGGATGGACTTGGGATTGTTTCTCAAGACTTCTTGAAGCTTACACACAGAGGCATAAAATCTCAATTTCAATGGGACATTCCTTGTTCATGACTCAGGCGAAGACTTCATCATCATACGCATGTTTTATTGGGAGGTGAAAAAGAAGGAATGTTGCGCATGGGTGGGTTGGATGGCAGATGATTTGTAGTATCGACATGATAGACAGTGGATCCGGTTATTTACCTTGGCGTCTGCACAGAGGTTTTCACCAAGGTACTTGTCCATAGCACCACCATGTGGTTTTCACTAATGGACGAATTGTTTTTTTCTTTCTTTTTCTAATTTTTTAATTTTTTTGTGTCATAATGTGCCTGTTTGCCAGGTTTTCACCAAAGTGACGATTTTTTCAGGATCTTTTTCTCATTTTTTTTAAATTTTTTTTCTTGATTTTTTTTTTGACAATTTAAGACTTTTTGAGGACTAAGCATAAAATCTTTTGAGGTGCATGATATTCATTAGATCATCCAAAGGATTGCCTTCAGGAGTAGCCAACTGATAAGCTCCTGATCCATATTTTGCTGTGATTACATATGGTCCAAGCCAATTAGGCTCGAACTTGCCTTTCTTTTCTCTTTCTTATAGATTTTTCTGATTTTCCATGAGGACAAGATCACCAACTTGGAATTCTCGGGTGTATATGGTGAAAATAGAAACAACAACAATGTTGGAAGAATAAATGAATTCAACCACAAAACCCTAGCATAACAACAACAAAGATCCACCATAACATATAAAGTTTACCTAAGACAATGCAAATCAAATGAAATCACAAAGATTATACCATCACATATCCAATAGGGTTTGAATCTCCATTCTTCCTATCTCCATTGTTCTTGCTTGATATATTTGCTCTCAGATTTTATATGTGCACAAGAGCTCAACAAAGAATGGAATGTGGTTGCAAGTAGGATCGCAAGCGTAGTGTAGTCGAATGTGTAATTGAGTTAGGGTTTGATAATGAAGGAAGCATCTCCTTATATAGAAGACACTATAAGAAATGGAGGGATAAGATTGAGAGGTGTAAAAGAGGTCAGCTATGATTAGAGGGTAGGTAGAGGAAATAATAAAATAATGAAAGGGGTAGGTAGTGTAGGAATTAAGAGATGAATGACATGTGTCATGGGTAGAAAAGGCTAATGACTTAATTAAATAAATAAATATTTATTTAATTAATAAAAGAAGTGAGATCAATTAAATAAATAAGATATTTATTTAATTTAGCAAAAAGGGTAATTTAAATAAATAAATGTATTTATTTAAATGAGAAATAAGACTAGCAGAGGATAAATGAATTAATTAAATAAATAAAGATTTATTTAATTAATAGAAGAATTAGGCTAAAGTAATTAAATAAATAATAAATTTATTTAATTAGACATGACAATTTTAGGCGTCTAAATTTTGCCCCTCTTTGAGACAATGCGGCTTGTCGCATTGTTTCAAAGAAGATAATATGAACTGATACAAAGTTGCCCCAAGATGGAAATGATATGCCCCCTCGAGAGATTGGATGAAAATGTCTGAAAAGATCGCAGACAATCTCTCGATAAGAAAGAATGGCTAGAAAGGATTGACCGGATAAAGTGACAGAGTCATGGGATAAAGAAGACTGACTCGGGAAATGAGGGCTAGGGCTAGGGCTAGGGAAGTCTATAAAATAGACCATGAGGGGAAAACATCCTCATTGTCATCCACACATCCATGAGATCAAAGTGCAGAGCGAGATAAAGCAGCAACAGTCAGCAGCAATGGCAATGGTTCATAGATTCATTCGCATTCGCCAATATCAGAGGCCAATAGATGTAGGAGAGCCGGTGAGTACCACAAAACCTCCTTGTACTTTGTTGCAATAAATGTTGTCATTAATGCATCTTAGGTAGTGCAATAAATGCACTTTTAGGAAAATGTCAAAAAATGTCCAAAACATGTAGGCGCGTCTGTGCTGGTGCTAGGCGCATCTATGCTGGCTAGGCGTGTCTGTGGTTGTGCCAGGCGCGTTTGTGCCGGAAAAGGTGTCTGTGTAGGATGTGATCGCGTTTGCATTATGCAGGCGCGTTTGTGCTAGGCAGGCACATTTGTGTCTTTTAGGTGCATCTATGCAGGGCATAGGCACGTCTGTGTGTTTCAGGTACGTTTATGTAGTCTCTAAGCGCGTTTATGTCATGAAAGCGCGTTTGTGTCAAAAATGTGCATTTGTGTCTTCTAGGTCAAATCGGCAGTTCTGTGATGAACATACGCTGTCGATTGGATAAGTTGCTGAGAGGATACACTCAAGCAGGTCCTCTAGGGAAGACTAGGATAACAGATAGGGCTAAGATTGACAATTCTGTGATAGAACATACGTTGCCAATTAGGAAACTACTCAAGAGGATTCACTCAAGCAGAGGCCCTAGGATAGGATAAATCAAGGCACTTTGTGATGAACAGTGAGTACCAAGACATAGTACTTTGTGATGAATAGGGAGTACCAATAGGAGCAGCACTTTGTGATGAACAGTGAGTGCAAATGTGAGAAGCACTTTGTGATGAATAGGGAGTGCCAAACATGTAGTACTTTGTGATGAATGGGGAGTACCACTAGGATAGAAGCAACACTTTGTGATGAACAGTGAGTGTCACTAGGATAGAAGCAACACTTTGTGATGAACAATGAGTGTTACTAGGACTGACATGATTGATTTGCTTGACTGCAGGAGTATTTGCCTATGTTGGAGTCACGGGAGAGATTCCCATCGACTCAGAGGTTGTGACCAGAGTTGACATTCGAGGATAGAGATGCCATTGAGGGCATGGGTTTACGCCACATCTTGTATGTGCCTAAGTTTCGAGCGAACATGGGTTTGCTAATTGCATTAGCTGAGAGGTGGCACTCTGAGACATGCACGTTCCATTTACCGATGGGTGAGATGACAGTCACCTTGGAGGATGTCTACAGGATTTTGAGGATACCGATCGATGGGGAGTTAGTACCCTATGTTCGAGATGGAGACGGGGATGCCTTGAGACAAGTATTCTGAGACCCGGGACTGGATATGAGGGCATGACATGTCGCATGGGACACGATGACAGCGACAGGACTAGCACTACTAGCAGTGCTAGGAGGAGTGATCAGTGCATTCCTATGTCCAAATAGGGCGACATGAGGGTTGGCTGTGGGATGGGGAAGCACCTCGGAGACTCTAGTTACACAGCACACCAAATATGCCTGGGCACCGTGCATGCTAGCACACTTGTATTATGAGCTGCATCAGTTTGTATATCATGGATTTGTAGGATTGGGCTGCGGAGTTACATTGCTGCAGGTATGGGCCTATGAGCATCTGCCGGTTACCTGACCAATACATTTCAGGGGCAGGGGTCATGGACGTAGTTTGGTACATCTGTATGATATCATTACCTCACAGCCACAGATTGGCAGATTGGAGTACTGGCGTTGAGTCTTCGATGAGATCGACATTGTGATATGGAGGTCGTACCTTGGGTGCGAGCAGTGGGAGGATGATGCAGTAGAGTTACCATACACCTTCCGGAGCAGATATCTGATTGGGCAGATGCCCTATGTATTGGAGAGGCAGCTAGTGGACAGAGTGGGTAGACAGTTTGGCAGGATTCAGCGGATGCCATGGGGCTCAGGTATGTATGCGCGGACAGTGCACAACCAGGCACATTTTGGGCCACTGCTGTCATATGATCAGGTCATGATGCAGCTAGTGGAGATGGTTCCTTTGCCATGGGATATGTGGCAAGAGATCGAGGATGCAGGGATGGATGCAGAGTATACTACATATTGGGTTGAGCATCCCTTCCCATGACTGATAGACCCCGGAGAGCTGATAGATGGGGATGGCGGAGGAGATGACGATGATGATGGAGATGGTGGGGGTAGAGGTCAACGGAGGAAGTGGGGTGCTATTGGAGAGAGGAGAGTGGTTCCATGAAGAGAGGGTGAGGAGGAGAGATAGGCTCAGGTGGTAAGGGGTCGCGGTGAATTGCCATTATAGGTGCCAGCAACACAGGGTCCTAGACAGGTGTAGGGATAGGGACAAGGATAGAGGCAGGCACAGGTACCGGCACAGGGACAGGCACAGGCACCCATATAGGGGGAGCCACAAGCAGAGGCATAGGGGGTTGAGGCGGAGGAGGATGAGCTGGTTGAGGTGAGGGAGATCTGCCAAGGATAGGCAGATGAGATTTAGGACTTGGAGAGGGAGAGGGATAGATTTAGGAGGCGGCTTAGAGATACTGAGCGGGAGTGAGATCAGGTTATACAGTGCTACATTGAGGCTGAGACAACACTGAGGGCTGGGAGACAAGCGGCAGAGGACACAGGGGCTGGATATGCCTATGTTCTGCGGGAAGGGGAGGAGATCGCTTACTGGCGGGATCTCTATTATGGTGTAGTGCCAGCCAATCAGCTAGCCAGGAGCTTTTGGAGACCATCATGTATAGCGATGGCCACTGGAGGGAGTCAGAAGAGACAGGCATCCAATGGTGGGGTTATGGGTCCTCCACCACCACCAGATAGAGGGGGCAGGAGAGATGATCCTGAGGCAGGTCCTTCCAGGGCTCAAATTCCATCGAGGCTAGGCACCTCTGAGGGAGGGAGTTCATCATCGCCGTAGAGGGTTCCCTATGTATCAGTATTGTACCATTTTTGTATGATGATGTAGACACCTACAGGTGATTGTAGCCATATGATTTTGACATCATAGTATCATGACACTTTATATATATATATGAGATGATTCATCTTTGCGGCAACTATATGCATGTGTACCTATGTGATGAGATGTTTAATGATGTATGTTTTATGTGATGGTTATGATATAGATGCAAATATGTACATGATGAAATGCAATATTTTTGTTCTTTTATGTTTTAAATATTTTGCAAATGTGAATGTGAATGTAGGAAATGAAAATGAATATGATAATGCAAATGATTATTTACATGATGAGAATGTAAAATGTGCTAATATGTGTTGTGTGCAGGATGTGATACAATTGTGATATCTATATGTATGTATGGAATGCTTATATGTGGTAATGCAGGTGAAACTACATGAGATGCAAATATTTTTGGCGTGTCGTTATACTCAGTCATGTGATAGCGAGCTACGCGGACTTGAGAAGGATGATGGAAGTCAATCAAGAAAGGAGGATGAAAGATAGAAGATATGAAAGTGAAAGAGCTTCTTGTGCGTTATCATCATTGAGCTTTATTATGGCAAGTAGGTTATGACAATCGAGACATGTGTTTGACCCAGAAAGTCATTGTACCTGTTTGCATGGAGATAAGACAGTCACAAACAAAGAATGCCCCAGTTCATACTAGACTCACAATGTCCTCATATCCTTGGACAAGTCATGGCATTACTAAGAGACAATCCGTAGATAGCAAAGAAAAATAGGTGACGATACCCCATCCTCACCTTTCTAGTCAAAGACATCCTAGAGATAGAATCTCTAGTCAGAGACATCCTGGAAAAGCTAAAAGACATGCCACCAAAAAGATAAAATCAAAAGAAAACCAAGACTCAACACCAACATCCACTGTCATCCTCAAGTTTAGTGTCTCTTCTCACTTGTATAAGTCTTATTTGATTGTGGTCACAATGTTTACTTTCACAAAAAGGATAGATAGCACTGAACCATATGTTGTCTGAGTCTGTTGAAAGATTTGATTTGTTGAAGCATATTGTTGCTGTTGTGTATCATCTAAAACTGACCGAATCCATGAAACTAGTATGTTATTGTGGAGAAGATGGAACTTTATTGCGGATTGGTGATGCAAGTGCTGTTTTATTGTGGATTGTGCACGAATAGACTGAAGAAAAGTGGAAGAAACTGTACTCCTCGAAACATGTGATGTTCTCAGTTCCACACCCATCACTAGACGTAGGATTTGCCTTAGCCACAAATAGGAGCTAATTTATTATGAATGGAAAGGGGTGAAAAGGGAGGTTTATTATGAATGGCTAACCAATCTTGGGTAGATCAATGACAAGCCATGATGGGAATGGGTAAGTTTATTATGAATGGATAGGATGTGAGTGTGTGCAAAGTGAAAGGATGAAAGTGAATCCTGAAGGAGGGAGGAGCAATGTCTCTACACATGGCACTGGTGACCCAATTTTCACCATGGTACTTTCCCAGGGCACCACCGAAGTGGTTTTCACCGTTGGATGAAATTATTTTTCTTTACTTTTTTTTTTTTTTTTTGAATTTTTTGAAATTTTTGATTTTTTTGTTTTTGGTGTTGAGTTACTTTGAAGAGCTATGTGTAAAACCTGTGAAGGTGCATGTTGTTGATAGGATCCTCCAAAGGTTCACCCTCTGTGGTTGAGAGCTGATATGCACCAGATCTATATGCTGTTGTGATGATGTAAGGACCAAGCCAGTTTGGTTTGAATTTGCCCTTCTTCTCTCTGTCTTGCTGATTCTTAGGATTTTCTCTGAGAACTAAGTCACCCACCTCAAATGTGCAAGGCTTGAATTTATGATTGTAATTGCATTGTTCCTTGACTGAATGATGTGTATCTTGAGTGACTATCTTCCTTGATGAAGGAACTGAGATAGAATTACTAGTGTGTGGACTATGTAGGTGCATATGTGTGTCACCTAAAGAAGTTTGGGCATCCCTGATAACAAAGTCCTTCGAGGAAGTTCCATTAAAGGTCCATGATGTATCACCAAAAGGGGATGGATGTGTGGAACAAGTGGATGAGTTATGAAGGCTTATGACTATGAAAATAAGTGAAAGTAGGATAGCATGATGGAGACTTAGGATCAACAAGTATTCTTTTTGGCTTAAAATTGTAGAACTTTTGCCCCCAGTTATTTTGATATTAGGGGAGATCAACTCTTGTTCCTTTTCTTTAATAGGATTTTTATCCTTGACTTTGATTTTTGTAGAGTCCAATATCTTTTGATTTTGATTTGGACTAAAGAACTTTTCTTTATTTTTGACTTTTAAATTTTTCTTTTCAAAGCTTGATTCTTGATCCCCAATGACTAAGGGCTTTTGTGATTCTTGTTGATCCAAGTTTGGGAGAGGAGTGGAAATGGAATGAGTGGATGAAATGGTAAAGCTATGTGAGTTCTTAAGAGGTTTGGTGATATGGTCAATAGATTCTTTGTCGAAACCACTCTTAGGATTATTGATATCAAGAGATGCTTGCACCACTAGAGGAGATTTGCATTCAAACTTAGTAGCCACAACACTAGGTGGTTCACATCCAATTCTTTGCAAATTGTTTATAGATTGTTCATGTTGACTAAATACCTTAGGAGATAGTGGGAGTTGATCGACATGAAAGATATACTCACCACATCCCATGTCTTTAAATGTGAACTTTTCTTTGAGATCTGTTTGTTTTGATGCCGAAGGTTTCAAGGATTCTGGATCCACATATGTCGAGGATGGAGTTGCTTCTCTATTAACTGGAATTGTTATTTCTGATCTAGGTCACAAATTGTTGCAATATATGAATGGATTTGGGTCATCTTTGATAGTCACTTCAACTCCATTGTGGGGAAACTTGATACATCGATGATATGTAGATGGTACTGCACTCATCTCATGAATCCAAGGACATCCTAGTAATATATTGTATGTGAGATCTAGGTCTAGGACTTGACAAACCACATCCTTTGTAACTGGCCCAACTCTGAGAGGTAAGGTGACTGTGCCTTTAGATGAACGCTCTTCGTCATCATATGCCTTGATGGTAATTTTGTTTGTAGAATTCATAGCTTTATCAGAATATCCCAATTGTTTAATAGTGCTCAATGTACAAATGTTTAGACCTGCTCCTCCATCTATCAGGACTCGTTTTATTTGATGTTTGTGTATGAAGGCTTCAATGTGTAGTGGTGCATTATATGGCTAACTTACAGAGGCATCATTGACTTCTGTGAATGTAAGGGAGTGTGGAATGGAAAGGTATCCCACCATGGCTTGAAACTGGTCCACGTTCAGATCAGTAGGGACAATAGTTTCTTTGAATATTTTATCAAGAATGGCTTTATGTGTGGGGGATATGTGTAGGAGCTCAAGGATGGAGATGAGTGCGGGTGTCTTCCCTAACTGTTCTACAAGGTCATATTCAGGCTTGGTTGATGAGGAAGCGGTGTTTTTGGTTGGAGCACCTTGCAAAGTGGATTTACCTTGAAGGGTTGTAACATGACATTCAGAGGTAGGTTCAGAAGAAGATCCAATTCCTTTTAGAACGATCTTGGGTCTCTGGATAGAATTCTCAGGGGTTTTGTCCTTGATGATAATGGTAGAGACATAATTGTCCATTGAGATGTGATTGATAGTTGAATCATAGTTATAGGATGCTCTGGTATAGTTGGTTTGGTCATCTGTGGCTGTAGCTTTTCCCTTGTCATGCTTTGGGAATGGTTCCTTAAACATCTCATGTTCTTGATTGGATGAGTGTCCTTCAATCTCAATGTCACCTCTATCAATGAGATCTTGTATGATGTTCTTTAGTCGATGACAATTTCCTGTTTTATGACCCTTTCTCTTATGAAATTCACAATAATCATCATCATTCCACCAATTTGGTTTGACCTTTGGCTCATATGGCGGAAAATATGGAATTGTGATTATCTTGTTTGCCACTAGTTTCTTGAAAACTGACTCAAGTGGTTCTCCCAATGGGGTGTACTTCCTTCGTGTTTTGGAAGTTGTTTGAGTATTCACTTGATTATTTGTAGAGCTTGATCCAGAAAAAATGATTTTGTGTCTTACTGTATTGGCATCAACAACACCATCATTAACTGTGTTCTTGTTTTTATTCCAAAATCTTGGCTTGTCTTTTCCTTTAAAGTCATCTTTGTTTTCTTTGAATATCTTAATGACTCCTTGTTCAATTAGGACCTTTTTAGTTGCTAAACCTTTTTCAATGACGTCCTTGAAGGTGGACAAACAAGCTTTCCTTAAGTCATAACCAATGTCTTTGTTAACATTCTAGGTGAATATCTCTACCATTTGTTTTTGTGGAATTTCCCAAGAGCATCTGCTGGCTAGATTTCGTAAAAATGATGAAAAGGATTCTCCATCCTTTTTCTTGGTATTGCACAAAGTAGTGATTGATATATCTGTCTCTATGTTGTAGGAGAAATGTTGGATAAATGCCTCTACTAAGTCACCCCATGACTTAATTCCAGGTGGGAGTTGAGAGAACCATTCCATAGCTTGATCACCTAAGCTTTGTGGGAATAATCTCATCAAATATGTCTCTTCTACTGCTACCTCAATGCAAGCTGTGAAAAACTATCTTATATGTGCCTTAGGATCCCCTTTGCCTCTGTACTTATCAAACTTATGTCTCACAAAGTGTGTAGGAAATGGAGGCATTGGAATGCTCTTGTCAAATGGATAAGGACATATGTCTCTCATTGTGTATGTTGGCTTCGGTGTATTTATGTCCTCCATTTTCTTTTGTAAGTCCCTGATTTGTTGCTCCAAATTGTTCTTAGGTGGAGATCGACTTCTTGGACCATACCCCATGCTTGAGGCACCAATTGGAGGAGGAGCATGTTGCATATATGGATGATATTGATCATACACATGTTCATATTGAGGAGGTCTATAATGATGCTGCGTATATGGACCACTTGGTATAGAGTTATGTTGAGGAATGAAATATCTATTTTGTCCATGTATACCATACTCTACAGGCATGTCATGTTCTAATGTGTTGCCCCCAAATTTGAATGTCATGAGTTTGTTCTAGTGTGTTGTCCCCAAATTTGACACGGGGTTTCCTTGTGTCCAAATTTTGAGCATGCCTTTGAATAGCCAATTGCTTTGGTGGTTGATCCTTAGCATTGGTATGTGATTGAGCATATTTTTCTGCATAAAACTTCCATAATGGTCTGCAAAGGTGAATATCATATGCTTGACCATGTGTGTATGGGACCTCTAGTTTTTGAAACAAAGATGATGGTGATTAAGGCACAAGATGTGGTCCTCTATTGCCTCCACTATTAGGCCTCCTTTGATCCATGTTGGAGTGAGTTTGTTGCAAAGGTCGATTTTCCATTATTTGAGACATGTCAAAATCATGAGGGATCTTGGCTCCACTTTGTGCCATCACTTGTAAGAAGTATTGTCTATCTCTCCTCATTATTTCCTCAACCAATCGATTGAAATGGGGATTCATAATGGTGTCTTCCACTTCTGCTGAATGTACTGAAATGTTGTCCATATTGTCATTGTGTGTATCATTGTTGTTTGTAATTTCCATGTTCTCAACATTCAGAATGTTTCTATAGGCATCCATGTTAGGTAATGTAGTATGATTAGAATTGAAAAAGATATCATTGTCATACTCATAGGAACTCATGTTTGCGGACTCTTGAGCCTCTTTAGCTTCTCTCCTAGATTTTTGGGAACGGGTTTCAACCATGAACTAGGTATTGACCAAGATGTGTGAGACTAGATGAAAAATGGAAAGAGTATGGAAGACCAAGAGTTGGATGGAATGTAAATGAATCTGAAGTGTACTTGCAATGTCCAAAGTGTAAGACCAAGTATGTATGTAGTAGAGTAGGTGTGGCTTCCAAAGAGATGACAGTTTCTCTTGATGAGGTAAGTTGACCTTGACTCTAAGTAAGACCAAATGAGACCCAAAGGTGATAGACCTTGATGAGGGACCACTTAGAAAAATGTTGTATGTATGTAGTGTGTTGACAAAGTAAGATGAGGACAAGCAAGTGACCTTTTGACTCAAGTTTAGACAAATGTGAATGTAATGTAAGGTGTAAAGAAATGATGGACAATGTGAGACCCAAAGATAGGTCGAATGCTAGATGAAACCCTTGAGAAATAACCTAGGAAGCTGAAGAATTCCGAAACTGACTGTGTGTGTTTGCTGGGCTGTAAAAGTTTTTCAATTCTAAACACAGATGTGCCTGTATACTGCACAGACGCAATTTCCTGACACAGACGTGGTTCTGTGTAACACAGACGCAAGTCTGAGATTTTTTAAATGCAATGTTGATTCTGAGAACACAGATGCGTTTCTACCCTTCACAGACGCAGTTATATGACACAGACGCTATTATGTCAGACACAGACACGTTTCTGCAAAATTTGTGCAATTTTTTCCAATCTGTGAAGTTGCTTTGTTGTGACCAAATCTGAATGTTGGACTATTTTTTTTCGTGACAAGATGACACACTGTTGATGAGGACTCAATGTTTGCAAGTGTCTAGACTCAAAAATATGACTCAAAGAAAGTGTGTTGTTTGATGTAAAAATGTTTTGCATACACTTGAAGACACAAAAGACACAATGTTTTGTTGTTTGGTCTCAAATGTTTGAATGTTTAAAATAAGTCAAGCACAATCCTAATGGCTGGCCAAGACAATAGTTGTTGATCCCACATGGGGTTTTACCCCCGAGGCTACGCTATTCAGAGCGGATACTTAGATGCTTGACCCCACTGGCTCCACCCTTGGCACTCACTTCTCGGGGTAGCCAAGCATCAGTCCCCACAAAAACTCCTTGTGGCAAACTTTGTATCTCTACTAAGAACCGTATGTGAGTGGGCCGCTACTAGAGGTCCGACCTCCTGCCCCAACAACTAGAAGGATTTGGGCTTCCAAAACAAAAAGGTGCTAGTAAGGGCATCTGCTTGTGTGGCCATACATGCGGCACTTTTAGCTCTATAAATACAGAAGGCTCCCAACTAGTAGGGGTTACACCCTACAAATGATCAAATAAATTTGATCAAATGGGTTTATGGGGAGACATAGTGTATGTATGAACTAATCAACACACGTTATCCATAGTTTTCACCATGGATACAGTTATTTATAGTGGTTTGAAAGAATATGGCTTTTCTTTTGCTACCACTTGGGTCATTCTCTCCTCACTAGTAGTCCTAATGACCACATGGGGAGACAGGCCCTCTAGAGATTAAACAAAAAGAGCCTATTGCTCAAGACACAAAAGACATTCGTTCAATTTTAGTGCACCAATTGAAGTGTTTGATAATCTATGAAAACAAGGCACACAATAAAGATAAAAAAGAAAACCCTTGTCAAGATCTTGTAATGAAGATTTGTTAGTAGTTTGGATTGTTTCAAATGATCACCCCTTCCTGCAAGCACACAAGTTAGGTAAATTTTAGATCCAAAAGACTTTGTGAAATAGGGGCCTTCAACAATGTATTTTTTTGACCAATTAAAAGATCTGATTCATCATAAAAAAAAGGCCACTTGTAAAATTTGAAGAGATTTCCAAACATGTAAGAAAATCCAAAAAACTTGTTGATTGGCTCCAAAAATTAATTTTTTATGAAAAATCATAAAAAATTCATATAAAATGCAAAATCGATCCAAAAAATCTAAAATTTTTATTGGAGAGTCCTGATGGTCTTCCAAACCTGCAAAAAAAAATTTCTGCAACAACTCCAAGCAGTTTGTGAGATATGAGTAAAATAATGCAAAACCCTAATTTTCAAAGATCTAATTTTTGAGGAATGATTTTGCATCAAATTTAAAATCAAAAAGAACAGATCCTATGTATAATTCTGAGAGATTTCCAAAAATGTAAGAAAATCTAAAAAATTCACTAATTTTCTCTCAAAATTATTTTTTTGTGAAAACTCATAAAAAATTCATATAAAAGGAAAAGTTGATCCAAAAAATTTGAAATTTTTGTTGAATCCTTCTGGTAATTTTCTTGACTAGTACAAAAAATTTGATGCCAAAATTTGAAGCTGTTTGTAAGATCTGATCAAAATAAGGAAAAACCCTAATTTTTAAAGATCCAATTTTTAGGGAAATATTTTGCATCAAAATTAAAATCACAAAGAACAGATCCTATGTATAATTATGAGATATTTCCAAAAATGTAAGAAAATCCAAAAAATTCTCTCATTTTCTCTCAAAATTAATTTTTTATGAAAAATCATAAAAAATACATAGAAAATGAAAATGTGCTCCAACAATTCTGAATTTTGGATTGAGAGCTCCTGATGCTTTCTTCAACCTGCAAAAAAAATTTGGTGCAAAATTTCCAAGCCGTTTGTGAGATATGATCAAATCTCTCCAAGATCTTGATTTTGTGTCCAAAACCCTAGCTGCACAAGGTTATTCTCCAAATTGTTTTACAAAACAACAATATAGGGTTAGAAAAATTTGCAAAAAACACAAATTTAACAAAAATCCATGTCCCACGGGGCGTGCCAAAATGTATATGGTGAAAATAGAAACAACAATGTTGGAAGACTAAATGAATTCAACCACAAAACCCTAGCCTAACAACAACAAAGATCCACCATAACATATGAAGATTACCTAAGACAATGCAAATCAAATGAAATCAAAAAGTTTATACCATCACATATCCAATAGGGTTTGAATCTCCATTCTTCCTATCTCCATTGTTCTTGCTTGATATATTTGCTCTCAGATTTTATATGTGCACAAGAGCTCAACAAAGAACAGAATGTGGTTGCAAGTAGGATCGCAAGCGTAGTGTAGTCGAATGCGTAATTGAGTTAGGGTTTGATAATGAAGGAAGCATCTCCTTATATAGAAGACACTATAATAAATGGAGGGATAATATTGAGAGGTGTAAAAGAGGTCGGCTATGATTAGAGGGTAGGTAGAGGAAATAATAAAATAATGAAAGGGGTAGGTAGTGTAGGAATTAAGAGATGAATGACATGTGTCATGGGTAGAAAAGGCTAATGACTTAATTAAATAAATAAAGATTTATTTAATTAATAGAAGAAGTGGGATCAATTAAATAAATAAGATATTTATTTAATTTAAGAAAAAGGGTAATTTAAATAAATAAATGTATTTATTTAAATGAGAAATAAGACTAGCAGAGGATGAATGAATTAATTAAATAAATAAAGATTTATTTAATTAATAGAAGAATTAGGCTAAAATAATTAAATAAATAAAATATTTATTTAATTAGACATGACAATTTTAGGTGTCTACATCGAGTTTTGACTTTTTTATGATAACTCATGCACAGACGGTTTTGATATACCCGAAGATGATTCAAGGCCTTGAGGCGCCTTTCATCTAACAATTCTAGCTCTTGTAAGTGGGCAATTCTGTATTCTTCCTCTGGTAGGATGTTTTGCAGCAATACCCTTAGAGAGGGGATCTCGATCTCAAGGGGAAGGATGGCTTCGGAACCAAATACTAGGGAATAAGGAGTGGCACCTGTGGGGGTGTGGATGGAGGTGCAGTAGGCCCACAATGCAGGATGGATTTGGAGGTGCCAATCATGGCCTGCTTCATTGACTATCTTTTTGAGGATTTTTATTAGGGTTTTAGTAGAAGCCTTAGCTTGGCCATTGCCTTGGGGGTAATATGGAGTGGAGAAGCAGTGTTGGATGTTGAATTTTTGGCAGAGTTCTTTGACATCCTAGTTCTTAAATTGTTTACCATTATCTGTGATGATAAATTTTGGGATGCCATATCGGCAGATTAGGTGGTTCAGGATGAATTTGGATATTTGCTTGTCGATGGTGAAAGTAAGAGGGATAGCCTCTACCCACTTTGTGAAGTATTCGGTGGTGGTGATAATGAATTTATGTCCATTGGAAGATGAAGGGTGGATTTTTTCAATGAGATCGAGCCCCCACTGCGAGAAGGGCCATGGTTTAATGAATGGCTGCAATTCTTGTGACGATGCATGAATCTTGTTGCCATGTTGCAGGCAAGGGATGCATTTCTTCACATAATTGTATGCATCTTCTTCCATTTTAGGCCAATAGTATCCTGTTCTCAAAAATTTTTTAGCCAATGTGAGTCCACTTGAGTGTGCCACATAGATACCCTCGTGTACTTCGCGTAATGCCCATTCTGCTTCTTGTTTATCTAAACACCTTAGGATGGAACCATCAAAATTCCTTCTGAAAAAAGGTGTCTACAAAGATGGTGTAACGGGCACATCGGCGGATGAAGGTTTGCTGTTGGGTTTTGGTGAGGTGTGGGGGAATGGTGTTGTCTTTGAGGAAAGCGAAGGTTTCTTGGTACCAAGGGGACTTGGGACCAATGAGAACACACACCATTTCAAACTCGGGTAGGTCGTATGCCAGTATAAACAATTGCTCGACCAAGAACTCGCACTTCTGACTGTGTGCTGACATTTGAAGGAGGGAGCAAATGGTGGCCATTGCATCTGCAACCCTGTTGTTTGTTCGTGGAATTTGGTCAAACTTGATTGTCGTGAAATGTTGCTTAAGATCTTCAACCATGGTATGGTAGGGAAGGAGTTTATCATCTTTTGTCTGGTATTCATCATTGACTTTTTTTATGATGAGTTGGGAATCGCCATAGACTTGTAATTCCTTTATTTTCCAGTGGATAGCCAAGCGTAAACCTGTGATGAGGGCCTCATATTCTGCTGTGTTATTGTACATGCAAAGGCTATCTTGTATGATTTGGGGATGCCATCTCCTTGAGGTGTGACCAATAATATTCCTACCCCCGATCCATTTTGAGTGTAGGAGCCATCAAAATACAATTTCCATGTGGAGGATGTGGTAACAGTCATAATGAACTCATCTGGTAATTCTGTGAGAAGAGGATGGTCACCTGGAAGTGGAGCTTCAGCCAACTGATCTGCAATGACTTGTCCTTTGATTGCCTTTTTGTCCATATATTCAATGTCAAACTCGCTTAAGAGCATGACCCATTTGGCGGTTCTGCCAGTGAGAGAAGCTTTGGACAAGAGATATTTAAGTGGATCAATTTTATCAATTAATTTTGTCTTATTATTTAGCATATAGTGTCATAGTTTTTGTGTGCTGAACACTAATGCCAAACATGCTCTTTCAATGGGGGTGTAATTGAGTTCATATCCTACCAACATCCGACTGATGTAGTAAATGGTGTGTTCCTTCCCTTGATCATCTATTTGCACCAATAATGCCCCCAATGCCACTGCAGTAGCACATATATACAAAATAAGGGGTTTTCCAGGAGCAGGAGGCATCAATACGGGAGGTGATACTAGATATTCTTTTAATTTCTCAAAGGCCTTTTGACATAGGCAATCCCATTTAAATTTTGTGTCTTTACGCAACAGGTGTGCAAATAGATGGCACTTGTCTGCTAGTTGTGAAATGAAACGCCTGACAGACTGGAGTTTTCCCTGGAGACTGCGCAGTTGTTTGAGAGTTTTTGGTGGAGGCATTTCCATAATAGCTTTTACCTTTGCAGGATCAACCTCGATGCCTCTGCGGGAAACAATGAATCCCAGTAGTTTTCCCGATGTGACGTCAAACATACACTTTTTGGGATTTAGGTGCAGCTTGTATTTTTCCAATCTTTCGAAGATCTATTTTAGAATGGGGATGTGTTCTTCCCTTGTCTTGGATTTTCCTAGCAGATCATCCACATAGTCCTCCATAATTTTGTGCAAGAGGTCATGAAAAATTGTTGTCATTGTTTGTTGATACGTAGCTCCAGCATTTTTAAGGTCAAAAGGCATGACTCGGTAACAGAAGGTACCCCATGGTGTTGTGAATGCAGTTTTATGTTGATCCTCATTTGCTATCCTGATTTGGTTGTATCCAAAAAACCCATCCATTAGCGATAACATTTCATGTCCTGTTTTAAGGTCCACAATCATGTCTATATTGGGGAGCAGGAAATCATCTTTAGGACAAGCTATATTTAGATCTCGAAAATTTGTGCAGATGCGGATGCCCCCAGCAGGTTTGCCAACAAGTACAATGTTGGAGACCCATTCAGCATAATCTATTGGTTTGATAAATTTTGCGTCTAACAACTTTTGGAGTTCCGCCTTGACCAGGAGTGCAATATTGTGAACCACCAAGGCAGGGTCTAGCCCTAGCATATCGGAATAGGACCGTGCAAAATTGATTTTTACCTCTGTAAGGAAGTTGATGAAGTCTTGTTTCTTGATTTTTGTGAGGGATTTGGAAATGAGCACATTTTTCGGAATGACCTTGGTGCCCATGTTGATGTTGTCTATTTCTTCTATCAACGAATTTGATTTGTCCTGTGGAAGGTAACCAATGGTAGGGAGGTCAAATCCCTAATCATCAAGTGCCTTTTCTAGGTTTTCACTTTCAGATACGCCCTTTGTTTTTATTTCTTGTTCATCCAAAGGCGCCTCAGGGAGGTTTTCATCTAGGGAATCATATCTTTTTCTTTTATTATCTTTTTTATGGCTAAGGGCATTGACTTGACTACCAAAGTATCCCTTTTTGTGTAGTTGAATACCCTCGATTCTGCTACAATCTTCCATATTTTGCATTGTTAGGAGAGAAATGAGAGCATTATCGTCGACGCAGATATCTAAAGTGGGTTTGTCTCGTTGGCCCCAATCAATGAGTTTAGGATGGACAAGATGTAGCTCATGTGAAGTGGGAGGGGTTACAGAGGAGATGGTATTGATGTAAGCATCCAAGAAGATATCTTTCTCATATTCATAAGGCATTTCGTGGAATTCCTCTTCATCAGTGCTTTCGATATCTAAAGAAGGACTAGAAGGGGCACCAGCGATAGTAATCTTAGGCACCAGGGTGTACCCCAAGCCTCTGTTGTATCTATAGAAGATAGGATTTATGGGTGTTTTTCTTCCTTTCTCCTCTGGTCCCAGGCCGTGTCATTTGTAACCCATTTTTTCAACTATGGCAGATGCTTTTGGGTACATTTCTTTGGATATTCTTGTTGGATCTTCATCTTCTTCTTGGTACAACCATGAAGAGATATCTGCTTCGAGGCTCTCGTTATCAAGTGGGCCCCATTGCTGGAAGGTGGTGTTTTGGCATTGCATGACTGGTTTTGGGTAATTTTTTATCTCTTTTGGTTTGCCAAATGACTTAAGAGAGAGAGGGAGGTTGCCTATTAATAAGACGTCCTCCAATTTGTATTCTCCATAGCCATTGTCCAAGATCTTGATTTGATTATCTGGTTGGGATGATGTGGAGGCAACATTTGATGTGTCAAATGGAGGTGTTGGCGAGGGTCTATTTAGTGGGCAATGATACATATGCTTCCCCTCTAATAGTTTGCAATATTGAAAAGGTTGGGGATCACCTTTGATAGTGATCTTTCTTCCATTATAGGGGAATTTGATGCATTGGTGATAGGTGGAGGGTACGGCCTGGAAGGAATGAATCTATGGCCTCCCAAGGAGAATGTTGTAGGGGAGGTCAAGATCTAGTATTTGGCAAGGGGTTTCAATTGTAATGAGGCTCATTTGAAGAGGTAAGGTGACCACGCCCTTTGAAATTCTTTCTGCATCATCATATGCCTTTATTGTGATCCTTCCTGATGTGTCTATTAGATCCTCAGAAAGTCCCAATTGTTTTATTAATTTGTATGTACACAGATTAAGCCCGGATCCACCGTCTATTAGGATACATTTGACCTTGTGCTTGTGGATAAGAGCTTCGATGTGCAAAGGTTTGTTATGGTCTTCATCTACAGGAGCATCTTTGGAGTTACATACAATGTGCTGCTGGGCAGCAAGGTTTCCAATGAAGGCTTGGAATTGGGTGGTGTTGATGTTATCTAGAATGCATGATTGGAGAAGGGCTTGTTCCAAAATTTCTTTATGGACCGGCGAGGTCTTGAGAAGTTCCAAAATGGAGATCTGCGTGGGTGTCTTCCCAAGTTGATCAAGGAGGTCATATCGGCGGGTGGAAGACATGGGTGGGGGGTTTGGTAGGGGAGGAACTCCTTGGATGGTGACTCTTCCTCAGCGTGTAGTTGCATTGTAGTCATTCTGGAAATGGGAGGTGGAAGGCGTGGCACCTTGAATGACTATCTGAGTAGGATTTGGTCTGCTATGGGAAGCAGGAGGATTAACTCCTTGGATGGTTATGACATTGACATTATTGTTTGTAGGTTCAATGTGACCTACCAAAAAATCAAAACCGGTTACGTGATTAGCGTAGTCATAACCCATTATGTTAGATGATGAGCCTTTTCCTATATCATGTTTTGGGAAGGGTTCCTGGTATATTTTGATTTTGTCATTATTGTTACCAGGTTTTGTATTTTCTATCTCATTCTCACCTCTATCAATGAGATCTTGTATGTAGATCTTCAGTTTCATACACTTTCTTGTATCATGTCCCTTGATATGATGGTATTCACAATACTCATTTTCATTATACCATCTTAGTTTAGGTTGATTGGGGTCAAATGGGCGAGTGATTGGAAAAACCACTATACCTGCTTAGACAAGTTTTTGAAACACCACTTCAATAGGCTCAACTAGAGGAGTGAAATCTCTTGGAGTCCTGTTATTCGATCGGGGTGGTCATCCCTGGATTGAGACATTGTTGTGAGGTTTTTGGGATTGATTTTGGTTGTTGAATTGATGATTGTTGGTGGTGGATTTTGGGGGAGCGGCCACGGTTTGGACCCACTTTGCATTAGTTATACCATCATTGACCACATTTTTGTTTTTGGACGAGAATTTTGGCTTGTCGTTATAATAAGAGGAAGAACTTTGTGTTGATTTCTGGTAATGTTTCAAGGTTCCTTCCTCCAACAAGACACGTTCGAGGGCGAGGCCCTTATCTGTCAATTTTCTGAAGGATTTGATACATTGAGATATTAAAGGTCTTGAAAATTCAGGCACCAAGTTCTTTTGGAATAGCTCAATTTGATGTTGTTATGGCATGTCCCACTGGAATTTCTTGATAAGATGTCATCATCTTTGTAGGAAATTGGCGAAGGTTTCTCTGGGCCTTTATTTTGTATTACATAAGTCTATCATAGATACTTCATTACCCATGTTGTATGCATAGTGGGCCACAAATTTTTCTGCCAAGTCTAGAAAAGAGACAATGGAACCTCGTGGTAAAGATGAGAACCATGCCAAGGCATCTCCCATGAGACTCTTGGGAAAGAGTCTGCGAAGATAAAGGTCACTATAGGAGACTTCTTGGCATAAGATGTGGAATTCTCAGACTTTGGTCGCAGGGATCTCCTTTGCCTTCATACTTGGTGAATTTAGGGATCTCAAATCCCAGGGGATATGGTGCAACTGATATAGACGGGTCGTAAGGATAAGGGAAAAACTCTTCGAACGAGTAAGTTTTCCTTTTATTAGTCCTTTGTTTCATATCCTTGATGATATTCTTCATGTCTTGAAATTCCTTGATAAGGTCTTGTTGTGGACTTTGATATTGATGAATTGTATTTGCCCCAAGAATTGGATGAATCAAAGAAGGTGCACCACCACCAATATATTGATATGATGAGGAGGTGGGAACATGGGATGTGATGATCGATGTCGCAGGGGTTTGAGGGATAGTTGGTTGCGGTCCGCCAACTGTTGTGACAGGATTGAATATGGCCCGGATAAAATTTGCAACATTGTTGGGAGGAAGGGAAGTTTGTGGACTAGAAATTTGTGGTTGAATAGAAGAAGGTGGTATAGAAGTTTGTTGGAGAATGGATGAGATCATATTTGATAGTGGTATGGATGGTAAGGAGGAAGAAGGTGGGATGGAGACTACGGTGGGCAGTACCGCGGGTGGCATTGATTGAGCCTGGATGATTGATGGGGCTGCAATTAATTGAGTTTGAATAGTAGGTGCAACACTTTGTGTGGAAACGAGGTCTCCTTGTGGTTGTTGGGTGAGAGCGGATCTATTAAATTCAAGTGGAAGTTGAGCTCCATGTTCAAGGAGAGTTTTCAAAAGTGTAGTAGGATTGTGTTTAATAAACTTATCCATCATCTCTTGGTTATAAGAATCTGCTAGGAAAGTTTGCACTTCCAGACAAAGTTCATCTTGGTTAACCATGTCAAGATTTTGACTTTGATCTTGATCGCTAGGTTGCCCACTTTGTGTATGATCTTGTGTGGGATCTTCATATAGGACACCAATGTCTGGCATGCCATATTGTTGTTCAGCCATCTTTTTCTTTTGGGATCGAGTTGCAACCATACACGATATTTGTGATGAAAAGACTTAGGAAAAATATGATGAAAGGACTTAAGAAATTTGTGATGAAAGGATTTAAGAAAATTGAGGATGAAAGGATTTAAGAAATTTGAGGATGATTGATGAAGAAGGTATGGTAGTGATGGTTTAGAAGAAACTTGATAACTAGGTTGTCTTTGACATGAATATGACTTAATGGAGGATCGATTTGAATGGCAAGTTGTATGAAGGGATATGACCACCCTGATTTGGACGATAATAGGTGTTTCAAAGGACAAACTTGAATGTTAACGTAGAGGATAAACTCTTAGCTTCTCTCTTGGACTTATGAAAAATGGGACAGACAGAGTTTTGACGCAATTTTGGACTTTGTGTGGGTAATGACTTGGAAAATTGTTTGTCTTGACAAATGTTTTTGCAAAGTGTTTGGGGATAGTGATGTGTTTTTAGTTTTCTCTTGGTAAGTATGTATCAAACAAAGCAAACACAATGATCAAATGCATATTATATCAAAGACACTCATGCTCATATACAACATTCTTAAGGCTGGCAAGGACAATAGTCATTGAATCCTAATTGGTTTCCCATCTACGCTTACCTAGAGTGGACACTTAGATGCTTGACCCCACTGGCTCCCCTCCACGGCACTCACTTCTCGGAGCAGCCAAGCATCAATTCCCATGAAAACTCCTCATGGAAAACTTTGTGTCTTTACTAAGGGCCGTAAGAATATGGGTCGCTTCAGAGGTCCGACCTCCTGCACCAATGACTAGAAGGTTTTTGGCCATTATGAACAAGGTGTTTAGTAAGTCTTCCCGTTAGGAGCTACCCTTCGAAGTTGCACAAGCGCAATTGAGGACTATAGCCCAACGAAGCACCAAGAAATTAGTAGTCACGCAAGCGTGATTGAGATCTCTAGGATCCTACTAAGTGCCCAATGTGAGAGTGAACTCTCATATAGCCCCAACCATTAACCCTTTCGTAGTCAATAGCCTATTTATTATAGTGAGTTGGGAACCCCAGGTTCGGGTGTACTCACTTGGGTCGTTCCCCTCTTACCTTCTCAAAGAGCAAGTTGGGAGGGCATGCCTGCTAGAGGTAAACACACAATCAAACAAGAAAAGGTTGGAGGGTCCGGATTTCTGATCATCTGGTAAAATGAGAGCATACTTTCCTATCTTTACGTTTTTCTTAAAGACATGTAAGATAATGGTTCATTCCATTTGAATTAATATCTAGGTGCCTAATTTAAATAAATGCACAATATTTGGTTGAATCAGCTAGGCAACCTGCAAAACCACTTGATTAGTAGTTTGAAAAATGGAGTCTTCAAAAAGCGTCCTGCAAAACAACTTGATTAGTAGTTTGAAAAAATAGTCTCTTCAACAAGCATCCTGCAAAAAACAACAAAATGACAAAAATATTAATTTTTTTGTTTTTTTGGAAATGAATAGAAAAACATGAATAAAAACTTTTTTACTAATGACAAATGTGGATTTGAAGAAAGCTTTGATGGGTAAATGGGGTTTGACTAGGTTTTTGCCGCTTTCCAAGGGATAGGCAAGTAAAAAATGGGGATTTTGAAGGAGAGATGAAGGAATGGGAAAATTTGTCCAAGAGGGACAAAGAAGCAAAAGTTGGAGATGGATAATATGAGAAAAATTTGGAGGTGATTGGATAAAAGGGGAAGGAGTTATGACAAACCCTAAAGATAGAGAAATATGAAATTTTGGGCTTCAAAAAGTGGTTTTTTGGGATAAGGCCTCCAAGGAAGGAAATGTGAAAAATGGCAATGCAGAGAATCTAGTGGAATTTGGAGGAAAATGGAGTCAAGATTTAATAAAGCAGACAGAAACCCTAGATTTAACAGAGTAGATAGAAACCCTAGATTTAACAGAGCAGAAACCTTAAATTTAACAGAATAAAAAAAAATGTCAAAGGTCCGGATTTCTGATTGTCTAGATAGACAAGAGCATAATCTCCTACTTTCACACTTTCTTGCGGTTAGACAAATTATATTTAAACAAGGCAGATAATAGGAAAAAAAAAAGAAATGTAAACTACAGTTAGCGCCTAAAAATTTCAGACAGATTAATAGAGCAGACAGTAGCACTAAATAGATAGAAAAGTGTCAAAGGTCCGGATTTTTTATTGTCTAGATAGACAAGAGCATACTCTCCTATTTTCACACTTTCCTGCGGTCAGAGCATACAGTCGCGCTAAACAGAATAGAAAAGTGAAAGGTCTAGATTTCTGATTGTCTATATAGACAAGAGCATACTCTCCTACTTTCACACAGATTATAATTAAATAGAGCAGATAACAGAGCAAATAACAGATCGAATAACGGGAATTCAAATTCCCACAAAAATGCTCATGCTAATCACAGAGCTATCGTGCTGAAACTGAAACAGAAACAAAAAAGAAGCTGTTGCGTAGAAATACAGAGCCGCTATTCTGGAACCTGCAAAAAAGTTTTTTTTTTGTTTGTTTGTTTGTTTGTTTGTTTGTTTTTTGTTTTTTCTGCAGTCGCGCTATTCTAGAACCTGCGTCCCACAACTCACAAAAATCTAAAAAAATATTAGTTCTTAGGGACGTGGGTCCCACCGGGTGTGCCAAAATGAAGAGGGGAAAACAGATTTGAAGGTCAAATGATCAAAACATAGTGAAATAAACATGCTATATGCTAAAATATCATTAAAAGACCATTTCACCTTGCTATTTTACCTTCTCTTTCGGATTGAGCTTGATGAAATGAAGGCACCCCTTGATAATGCTCCACTTGATGTGCTCCTTTGATTGCTGGATGTGGATGGCTCTCCAATGAGGTGCACAACATGAAAGGGATTTCAAGAGGATGATAAGGATGAAAATGATGAAGCTGCCAAGATGATTTCCTAGGCTCAAAAGGGTAGCATAAGCTTATTGGATTTTGAGATGTTTAGAATGAAGGGATGGAGCCCTATTTTATAGGAAGAGGAGAGGAAAATAGATGGTTAGGATGAATTCGAGATGAAGGGCTAAGATTTACTTGTGAGCTCACACAAGGTCCAAGAGAGGGTGTGGAGACCACGAAATATGCCTTCAAGGCATTTCGTATCTCCACACTCCACAAGATGTATTGGAGGAATTAAAAATTCTCCAAAAAGGGATATCATGGGGATTGGAGGAATAAAAAGAAATTAAAAATTCCTTGGAAGAGGGGATGCCTAGAGGAATGTGTGATTTCGAAAATCTTACATTCACCTAGGAAAAGAGCATTTAAAGTTAGTGGCTGGATGAAAAGGACAAAGAGTTGACTTTGTGGCTAATCATGATGATTAACCATTAATGACTCATTAGGAGGGGGATTAGAGGAAATGTTAGGTGGGATTAATATTTGTAGGAGAATTTGACTAGGATGAATCAAACTTGCCGTGAGCACCTTTGGACTCTTTCCATTTGTCCCATAGTAGCACCTCATATCCTACTAGGAAACCTCTTGGTCGAGCTCGCATGTCAAAAATCCTCTTTACTCGACTCTGATGCTCTGAAATCCTATCCACCAGCAAGTCTCTCTCTTCTTCTAACCTTGTCAGATACATGATTCTTTTCTCCAAAGCATTTTGAAAGAAGGAATTTTCCACTACTGTTTGCAGCTTGGTTGCTGATAATTCTAGTGGCAAAGAAAGTTTCACTCCTACACCATACAAAAGTTCAAAAGGTGCCATCCCAATAGCCCTCTTGGGTGTGGTCCTGTCTGCCCATAAAGCCTCATATAACTTCTTATGCCAATTCTTAGCATTCTCGTCAACTAGCTTCTTCATGATGACTATCAAATTCTTGTTGCTAGATTCGGCCAAACCATTGCCCTGTGGAAAATAATCAGAAGAATGCGAGAGTGAAATTTGATGATCATAGCAAAACACGGTCAACTCCTCAGAGGAGAAATATGATGCATTATCTATCACAATTTTTTGGGGTACCCCAAAATTAACTAGGATGTAATCCATGAGAAAATTACATACAATCTCTGAATTGGACTTTTTGGTGGGAATGGCTTCTACCCACTTTGTAAAGTAGTCAGTAGCTGTCAAAATGTATATGTGACCTGCACTAGAATGAGGGTTTATTGGGCCTATGAAATCAATGCCCCACTGTGTGAAAGGTTCATCCATCACTACAGGCCTTAGAGGTAGTGCTACTAAATGTGGCTTCCCAGAAAACAATTGACATTTTTCGCATTCTTTTACGTGAATATAGGTGTCCTGAAACATGTCGGGCCAATAAAAACAATTTCTTAGAATTTTGAAAGCAGTAACAGATGATGAAAAGTGTCCACCACAAACATCTCCATGATAAGCTTCCAGGAGCTTTTGTTGTTGAGGTTTATCTACACACCTTAAGTACGTTCCATCTAACCCTTTTTTGTATAGAACATCTTGCCAAATTACATACTTTGGAGCCTTTAATTTTAAATTCCTTTGTTCTTTAGTCGACAGATGATTTGGGCAACTACCATAAGTTAAATAGTAGGCCACATCAGAGAACCAAGTATCCTGCAATCCAACAAAAAGAGTTAATGGTAACTCCGCTTTAGTTTCCACCTCATTTTCCGCTATCAACTTGCATAAGCCCTGCCCTTTAATTGTCTTCGTAGGGTGAATATCTAAGTCATACTCTTGAATTTTCATCACCCATGTTGCTCGCTTATTTAGCCCAACTTCCTGTTGAGTCAAAATGCTTTTCACGGCTGAATCTGGAACAAAAACCACAGAGTGAGAATGCAGGATATAATATCAAAACTGTTTCATGGCTTTTACAACAGCATATGCATGTTTCTCCATAGATGAATATTTGAGCTCATGCTTCTTGAGCGGAGTACTCATGAACACTATAGGCATTTCAGCCCCATGTTCATCCAACTGCAACAAAATTCCAGACATAGTATGGTCTGATGCATAACAATATAGAATAAAATCTTTCATGAAATCTGGGTTAACAAGAGTGGGCGCATTTGCAACTGATCCTTTAATTTTCTTGAAATAATTTTTGGCTTCTTCGGCCCACTTGAAAGGATGTTGCTCACTTAGCAAACCAACAATGTGTTTTGTGGTCTCAGCAAATACTGGAACAGATCTCCTTAGGAAATTCACTTGACCAAAGAACGATCTTACTCCAGTCTGACTAGAGGGTAAACTGAGACTTTGAATTGCATTAACCCTATCGGGATCAATCTTGACTCCCTCTTTTGAGACAATATGTCCTAACAATTTGCCCTCAGTGACGCAAAAAACTAATTTCTTAGGATTCAGAGAAATCCCGTGTTCACGACAACGCTCTAATACTGCACTCAAATCCCGGAAATAATCTGTCCTTTTTTTTGAAAACACCATGAGGTCATCCAGATAAACTACAATTATTCTGTCTCGAAAATCCTTGAAAGAGGAATCCATAGCCCTTTGTAAAGTGGCTCCGGCATTTATTAAACCAAAAGGCATGCGGTTGTATTCGAATGTTCCCCATGGAGTGATAAATGTTGTCTTGTGTTGCTCATGTTCTGCTACAGATATCTGGTTATAACCAGAAAAACCATCCAACATCGACATCATCTCCGACCCAGACACTGTCTGTAATATGTGATCCATATTTGGTAAGGCGTAGTTGTCCTTTAGGCTTGCTTGATTCAAATTTTGAAAATCAACACAGATACGAATTTCCCTTTTTTTTTTCTTACGAGTACAATGTTAGCTACCCAGGTGGAATGGTGAATTGGATATATGATTCGGGCCTTAAGCATTTTCTTAACTTCCTTAGAAATTGCATCCACCATGATGGGATTAAAGTTCCTTAATTTTTGCCTAAAAGGAGAGACGCCTGGCTTCAGCGGAATTTGATGTTGACAATGTCCATTTCTAAACTCCTTCAAATCGTCATAAGACCAAGAAAAAACATCAATATACTCCTTAAGCAGTGTACCAAGTGTTCTCTTTTCCTCTGCAGAACAACACCGGCCAATTGTCACTTCTTTTGGATTAGCTTCATCTCCCAAGTTTATTTTCTCACATTTTCCTTTCCCATCATCCTTGGGAACTTTATTACCTATGAATGGGTCATCTCTGGTGAAAAATATCTCTAGAGTCACTAACCCCCTAGGAATTCTATTACCTTTAAGCTGAATAAAGCTATTTGTAGGATCTACCTCTGGGTCTGGACTGAACTCTTTGCAAACACTCTCAGAGCCTTCAAAATATGACTGAGAAAATGATTGAGCACATTCTAGGAAATCTTTGATCTGTGCATCTGCATCAAAAACCTGCCAATGATCTACATTATCGGGAACACTGGGCCTATAGATCATTTCGATCCTATATGAGCTATCTTTAAAATCCGGATGTGGTAATAAAAGTGAGGCAGACATGGCCAATGAATCTACCCTACTATTTTGTTCCCTCGGAATTGCTTCAATCGAGAAGGTGTCAAAGAATTCTATCTCATCCCAAACTCTATTCCTGTAATGCCTCAACCTATCATTCTTAACTATATAAACATTCCTCACCTGCCTAACAATTAACTCTGCATCACCTTTGACTTTAAGCAACTTAATTCCTTTACATTTAGCCTCACTTAATCCCAATAATAGTGCCTCATATTCAATATTATTATTAGTGTTTTTAAAATCCAACTTGAAGGAAAAGGGGAAAATATTACCAGTTGGTGACAGCAAAACCACCCCTGCTCCAGAACCGAAGTTAGCGCAGCTTCCATCAAACTCCATCTGCCATAGTCCACCAAGTTCATTAGTTGTCTTATCCATTTTCTTTTCACCAGGTGCAAGGACAAGATAGTTTCCAAACTCACACTCCTGAAATAGAATCTGGGCTTTCAGGTTATCTGAGGGAAATGCAGTATACTTATTCTTGGGTTCAGGTTCAAGCATGATTTTCTGGTTTCCAAGGGTAATAATAGCTTCAGACCAATCCATTTTGATTTCACCTCCAAGGTCCTTGCAAAACGTCCTACTCAGAAGCATTCCGTAACTCGCCGGAATATCAGCGACCAGTATAGTTAATCTTACTCTTTTGTTTGGGCATGCCACCAGCACTGCCTGGACATCCTTTACCTGACCAATAAGAGGAACCTGTTTTCCATCCATTGAAAAGAATCTTCCAAATGTTTTAGTAAGGGTTAAACCTAAAGATTTAGCCATAGAAGAAGGCATTATATTGTCTGAAGCTCCTGAGTCAATTATGCAATTACTTAACTTTTGACCATTTAGGAGAAGGGAAATATAGAAAGGTTCAGGTTTCGGAATCTCGACCTCATGCCCAGACCTTGTGTCGTGAAAAGCATAGGAATCTACCAGATTAGCTAATGAGCAGGGGATAGATGAAGACCCTTCGGCAGCACCTAAATCACTATTTTCCATACACCCGTGTACTTGAGACTCTGAAAAGGAATCCCCTTTAACGTATTTAACCAGTTTATCCAACTCTTTTGGGTTAAGCTTTAAGTACTCAGTGGTAGGTAGTTGAACAGTTGAGGCCTTACAGAATTCAATGATATCAAAGGAGGAAGAAGAGGAAGAGCTCTTATGATCTTCATGGTTCCTTTACAAAATTTTAACCTCAGGAACCTTTGAAAAACTATTACCTGGGAGATATTTTCTTTTGAAATTGTTTCCAAAAGGGTTCACAAAGGAAGAAGGCTGGGAGGTTCGTTGATTCCTTGTTAGGATCGTACATGAAGAACCTTCAAGAGTTGCCAAAATGTTACTACCCTTTTCTGAATCTGACTCATATTCAAGGTAGAATGTTCCAGAGTCGCTAGGTGCCTCTTGAATTCTTTCTGCTTCAGTGAACTCTCCTAATTCATCCTTTGTGTTTTGCATCTGAACGTGTCTTATCATATCGGGACATGAAACCCCATCATGATCAGTGGTAAGATGAAATGAACACATGACACCTTTGTCAGGAGGTGCTTCTATCTGTAATCTTTGTGGAGCTGCAGGAAGTTGCAATGGTCGTCCATAGTTATATTGATTTGAGGTTCTCCTGCTTATATCCTGATAAGGTTGTGGATAAGAGTTTCCAGGCTTAGGTATTTGCCTCTTTAGAGCAATCATATCATTGACAAGCCGTTGAACAACTAGATTGGTAGAGGACGTAGAAGCCTGAGATTGTCCTTGAGGAATTTGTACATCCTTCCTCCATTTGCCAGCTATTATCAGATCATCTTCAAGCTCTATAGCCTCGTTTTGTGCAGCTTCTAGGTTGGCCGGCCTACTTCTTCTGAGGTGAAATCCTACATCAAGTGGCATGGAATTTATGATGAAACACTGTTGATTATCTGCAGTTGGTCTCTTGGCTTGAGGAATTTTGTGAATAATCTTATTATATCTTGCTACATAATCCTTCATTGGCTCATGAATTTCTTTCTTCATCTGTGTGAGTTGAGCCAGTAGCGTGTGTTCATCATCAACACTTTGGAATATTTTTTCAAAAGCGGTTTTCATCATTTGCCAGTCAGTTATGGATCCTGCTTGCAATTGGCTAAACCATTCTGCTACCCCTTCAGTGAGGGTTTGGGCAAAAAGCCTAACAACCACGTCCTCATATTGAACTGCTAGGATTCCCATTGCTACATTAAAAGAGTTCAAATGCTCTTCAACTGAAATTTTTCCGTCACCTTTATATTTGGGTAAAACATCCTTTGCTCCTTTTGGTAGCGGATTATGGGCTGCGTGAGCAAGAGGTCCAATAGCTCCACCCCAGGGTTGAGCCATAATGAATACTGGATGAATGGTTACAAGAGGTGGAGCTTGAATTCCAGTAAGTGTTAGTGCTTGCCAAGGGGAAGAAGAAGATATAGGAGTAACTCTATCAGGAGATGAAGGTCTTCTTTTGGTCTTCCTTCTAAGAGTAAAACTTGGGGCAAATGACAGATTTTGCAATTCTTCAAAATAGTTATCAATTACTCCTTCTTTCCTTTGTGCTCTAGTATATGGACGAGAACCCAGGATGATTAAAAAAAAGGTTACTTCAATCAAGACTCAATCTCAACAATCTTCCTGCACTCCAAACACTTTTGCATATTGTGGGCTCACGTTTATGACATACTGGTCTATTGAAAAATTTGGTTTTCTCTTTGTTTCGTTTTCCCAGCAGAGTCGCCAAAAATCTATTAGTGAACAGATTTTGCTCTTTGCATTCAAATGATTAATTTTAGGACTCTGTTACCTTCTTTTAAGAACAAATGGTTCACTGAACAGTTGGGTTGGCATTTGTTCAATCACCTCCCTCTGAATTTTTGCCTAGGTACAGCTCCCTATCTAGATTTTTCATAAAGTATGTTTTTGTTTTTATATTTATATCCAAAATGAAAGCTTTTAACCAAAAAGTGTATAAGGCTGCCTATATCATTCTTGGATGAAAGGCTATAACTTTCTTCATATCTCATAAATAACGGAAACTATATTCTTAATTTTCAAAGTATGTAATTATAGTAACTGAAACAAAGTTCAATATACTTCTTCCAAATAAAGACGAACAGATTCAGAGAAAATGAATGCACCCACAAACATGAATCTTTTCCAGAGTAAACAACACATTCAAAGGAAAGAACATTAGAGGCATAATGAAAAACTGCAATGAAATAATCAAATACTGTTTCCTGATCGGATGAACATATGCAAAGACAAGTTATCCATTCGGATTCAAAATTCACAGATCTTTCTTCTCCCCAAAAACAATATCACCAGATTTCATATATATATATCTTTATGTAACCAAAGACATAACGATACATCTGCTAATCTTTTTCCACCATAGATTTCAACCATCTGATTCCTCCTTTGATTAGGAATGAGAAAATACAAAAACAAACACACGTTCAAGTTTCTTTAAAATCAGTTACTAAAAATCTAACCCTTCTACCATCGATTCTACTTAATTTATAGTCTAAACGGGGGGGGTCTCCCTGAAAACTTGACCACTCCCCGATAAAATAGTTACGAAACCAACAGAAAGTATTTTGGGATAGTTGTCCCGAAGTTTTTGCATAACTATGAAAAATGTTTTGTTTTTAAAAAAAAATAAAGAAAACAAGCCCAAAGCGGATGCACTATGTTATATCTCATCATCACCCTCTTCTTCGTCTTCGTGAGCATCATGAGCAGCCGTGAGTTCTTGGATCATTGATTGGCTTGGGACTTTCATTGCATTAAGCTTCGCCTTTGCCACCTCTTTATTCCACCTGTGTTGCACCATTTTCTCTGAGTGCTTCGACAGCTGATCATTCCCAATGAATACCATTGATTCGATCCTAGCCACTTTGGTTATATCCTCCAGCGTGAAACTATTCCTAACTCTGATCTTCTCCATGTTCAACTGGAACGACTTGACTGCTTCCTATGTACTTGCCCCGCAAATTCCTAGTTCCCAGTCATAATCGGGGTTAACCACTTTATTATCTTTGACAATACTGCTCTGCAAATCCTAGAGTTCATAGACGGAGGTTTTCGCATCCGCAATTACCGACTGAAAGGTGAGCACCCACCACATGATAGTCTTCTTAAGCATGAAAAGTTGGCATTCATTAGATACCAGCTTAATTGAATGTTTTGTGAGAAATCTGGTAGTTTCGTACTCTTCGATTTTGGTAAACAAAGGCAGGACATTTTGCCATTTGTGCTCTTCTTTCTCCCATGGTACAAGCTGATTTTGGATTTCGGAAATCAGGCCCTGTACCTCACCACATGACTTCTGGGAGTCGGTAATGTATTTTTCACCATCTTTGATTACTTGTTCAATCCATTTTTCAACCGCTTCAGCGATGCTCTTAGCCCATTGAACTTGATCCATCAGCTTCCTATTTTCTGGAGAAGTTGGGTCAAAATTCTCAGTGGCATGGGATATTGGCATTGCTCCAAGGCAACCGATGCTCTCGATGAACTGAGCCAAAACACTGATATGTCTTTTAAGTTCTCTTTTCTCCCGTCCATCTTTCTCTGACCAGGTAAGCATCTTCTTTGCTGACACTTGGAAAAAATGGTTATCTATATCCCTGCTCATCTTTCCCAATTCTATTTTTGTTATTTCAAAATCATCAGAACCGGCCTCTTTGTTCTCATCCCTCGGTTTGTAAGAAGCAATTTCTGTCGTCCACTTACCAGTTTCCTCGTCATTGTTTAGGTGCGCAGTGGTCTTGAACCTCTTTGGCTTTGGATTCTTCTCAGAGTACTTGGCAACCATCTCCTGAATTGGAATGGTTACAGGAAGAGAGCTCCTTTTCTTTTTCACTGAGGTTGTTAACCATTTAGGAGTCGCAACAGAATGAGAAGTTCCTTCAATCATCTTTGGGGGTAACGTCATTGCTACAGTCACCGTTTGGGATTCTAGAGCACAAGCAACTTCACCATCCAAATCTTCAATTTCAAAGATCTGAGCTTCAAGTACGGCATCTTTGGCTCCCATATCCTTGACCTGATCCATCCTCTTCTGGGTGACACTACGTGATCAAGTATGCTGAGGGGTACTGAAATCCAGAGTTGGGCTAGGTCTGCATCTAGGCTGAGCCGACTTGATTTCCTTACCTGCACGAACAGGAGCACTGTTAGAAGGATGTTTTGGTGAAGACATACTTCTCATAGAAAGAGGCTTGGCATCTGGCTTCATTGCTTTCTTCTTGGCCACCCATGCCACTGTTCTGTCCAGAACTCGTTCGGTTCTTGATTGAATGTCATCATTTTCCTCTTCATCCCAATTAATTGGGGGCATTTCAGTCTCTGTGTGGGCTAAATACCCTAGTTCAAACAGTTCAAGATAATCTTCTTCAAGCCCTTTAATATCTATCTTTATTTGCAGAGAAATAACCTGTTCCAGCACCAGTCTCATATTTTCTCTTTTGAAGACTTCAAGTTCATCTGAACAGTCTTCCCAGAAATCTTCTAACTGTGGCGTGGGAAGATAAGGCATTAAACCAAGGCTCCGAGAAAATCTTTTGTTGTCAAACCCTTTTCTTTTAGCATACAGAGAAAAATTAAAATTTTGAAGGTCCGCTCCTATACTTAGTGCATCAGACATTGAATTACAGGATAACACTCCCAAATGTATTAGAATATGACCTTCCCACTTGTCCTTTGGTTGTACCTTCTTGACCACGGAAGTCAGTTGTCTGCATACTTCTGCTAGGACAAAACAATCAAAACATAAATGCGGAAGCTTGAAGGGTTCCTCTTCAAAGCCTCCCACTCGTACATAATGCATTCCTCTTCAAAGCCTCCCACTCGTATATTACTGATCCATCCTCTTCTGGGCGATACTACCTGATCCATCCTTGACCTGTCTGCATATTTTTGTACCTTTCAGTTCATGACACATATCGCCCAGGAATGCATTATGTACCCTTCTGAAATCTTGTAGGGCATTGTCCTTTTGTAGCATTGGCTAAAACTCATACACCGGAACATTTTGCTCAATGGGCTACTTGGGTATGCCGG
Organism: Cryptomeria japonica; assembly: GCF_030272615.1. Classification (NCBI taxonomy): domain Eukaryota; kingdom Viridiplantae; phylum Streptophyta; class Pinopsida; order Cupressales; family Cupressaceae; genus Cryptomeria; species Cryptomeria japonica. Next base: position 9,837,825 of record NC_081409.1, read on the forward strand.
TTAACTCCTTAACACAGGCCAGACAATACAAAAGATACGAGGACATGAAGAAATTTTGTTGAAATTGCTTGGCTAGACTCAACTGCTCTTTCATCGAATCAGCAATTAACTCCGCCCAATCCAGATATTGTTTTCCTTCCAGAACTAATTGTACATAGCAATATATCCAATCATCAAAGCTATAAGCTTCGGCAGAACCTCTGGCTCGGTGTAACAGAAGCATTACATCGTGGATATGTGGCAACATGTGGTTCTTGTTAGGATTTTTAGGCAGTCTAGAACCACCTCTCTGAGGGACTTTCAACCAGTACTTCGCCACATTATTCCTATGTCCAGCTCTATCTGCATTGAACTCACTAATTGACTGAGTAGGGGAGAAATTAGAAAACTGATAATCTGGTATTTCGAACACCGAAGCAATCACTTCGCGGTTAATGGCGAGAAGGGTTTCGCCATTATCCCTTTTGATGGTTTCAGATACAGGGTCGTATCTGGCAATACACTCCCGAACAAGCTCTAGACAAGGGATTGCCAGAGGAAAGGCTACAGCTTCTAAAAGTCCACTACTCAAAATCTCTATACAGAAAGACTTATCAACACCCCTGAACACCCTTTCTTTCAAATCTTCAAGGTTCTCACCCTTGAGGTCAGTATCACTAACTATGGCTTCTGTGGACGCCATGCTCAAGAAGTTTCCAAACAAGTGCAGGGTGGACTTCATGATTTCAAAACAAGAAACCCAAACTTCATTGCAATGAAACCAAACCTCTGTATGAGAGAAAATGCAAGGGAAAACACTGGAGAGGATAAGGAAAAACTCACCTTCACAGCTGTATAATTGGACGATGGCTAGCGACAAGAAAAACTCCTATCCAGGGACAATATAAACACAAATCCAGCAGTAAGAGCAAACGCAGAACACAAATGATTTTCATACCTTATAAAGAAAGGTAATAATGCAGACACATTAAATGAAATGATTTCACAATTTCATTCAGAACGCGGCAAATTGATAGATTAGACCCCCGCACGCAATGCATGGCGGCGTACTTTAAGAAACTACCAATTCCCGCAATGTTCACTTACTTCAAAAAAACCAAAGAACAACATCACTTTACAATATGGTTCTGCCTCTCTGTATTTAGCAATAAATGCACTTCTCGAAACATTAGAAACTGTGGGACCCACCAACATTGAACCTGTGTGAACATCTTGAACCAACTTCTTGAGTGTTCAAGTAGTTCAAGATGTACGCCGCGTCAAACTGTTGACCACTTTGCCGTGTTGAACACGTTGAACATATTTGAACCCTTTGAACTTAGTTCAACAAGTTCAACACAAATATTATGTCACCGAACAAGAAAAACTTTATTAAAGAGCCGCTGCAAAAACTTAGAGAAAATGTCAGTACGAAGAACCTTTTCTGAACACTTCGGAACCTATTGAACCTAAATGAACATCTTGAACCTAGTTCAGAACGGTTCGACATGTTCAAGGAGTACAATGAATTATCCGAACTTGAATGAAAATGACTAGAGAAGGACTTGAGGCCACATTTAAAGACTCGAACCAAGGTAATATGGTATGAACTAGGAATCCAACATAAAAAAGGAAATTATGACCCATTCTCAGCATGAAGAATAAATGACACGGTAACAAAATTATACCTGTAATACCGTAAAATTGGTCATTTAAACCATGGGACCCCAATCTCGACAATATCACCAATGTCCTAACCAAATGCAATTAAATCAATCTTGAGCACATTATTAGTTCATTAATCATCAAATATCACATGACAAGTGAATTACTCAATATTAATTAAATATTTATTTAATTAATTGAATCATTCCAAGAAAATCATTTTGATCAATTATCCTATTTAATTTATTAAATATCCTAGCATATATAATTAATTAATAAATTTGCCATGTAATCATGCAAAAAAGGAATTAATTTATTACAAAAGAGGAATTAATCACAAAGCAAGAGTTAAATTGAAAATAAAATAAAATAATTAAATTGAGAGAGAAGTAAAACTTGAGATATTATATCTTTCTTCTAAATTGAGATTAACTTGAAATCAGAAAAACAATTAAAAGGAATTTAATCGCTTTCTCTAAAATTGGAACTCCAAGCTTTTGAAAAAAAGAAGTTCAGTTGCATTGAAAAGACTCTTTTCTTGAATAAATAAAAGAATTATCTATTTTTATCACAAATGCATGGAATTAATTATTTATTATTTCTAATCCAACTTGAACTTCTTATTTGAATGCATTTCAATTAAACTATAATTAGAGTCTATCTCAAGGTTAACTGAACCCGATTTCTCAACTATTTCAATTAATTCTAAATTGTGATTTTTCTTGATCTCTCTTGTGAATTTCTATAAATTCAACCTTCAGCTCTCATTCAAATCACCCCAGAGATACTTGAGAAACACCTTGGAGATTATTATTATGCTGATTTTGCTCTGGAATCATTGGAGATATTGTGCTTGCTTTTTTGAGATCATTGCATCTTAGTTTAGCTTCTTTTTTTTTATTTAGTTTATTTCATTATTACTTGAATCCATATTTCTTGAATCACTATTGCTTGAATTATTCATCCATCTTGCATCCATATAGTTTAATATCATGCTCATATAGATTAAATCCTTCGTCTTGGTGTAGTCTAGTCACTGGTATTGCTTATAAAAGTCTGAGAGCAATCTTATACTCACATCTTTTAGAAGGAAATTAGTCACTTTGTTATGGTTAATTATTTATTGATTATTGATTTACTAACCATACATGTAATGACTTAATTGAAGTGTTGTGCCTGTAGCTAACATTTATTTACATATGAAAAGAAACAAAAACAAACATTCATATTCACTTGCATTTACATACATCTATACTGGAAAAAAAATGCATACATATAGAATAAAGCATATAGAAGACATCTCATAATCGATTGAAACAAGTACTATGAAGTCCAACTAGATCTCGTATATATATAATCATCAGTATCTCAGGGTACAAATAATGTCAACTGACATGTACAAACTCCCATCAGAGCAAGAATCGTAAGGGCTACAAAAAATGGGTGTGTCTAAAAAAAATCGCAAAGCTACAAAAAGAATATCTAGCTCTCGGCCTCTCCCTCATCACCTGGTGGAGGAGATGGAGCTTGCTGGCCCGGATTCTGATGAGGTGCTTGAGCTCCCTAAGATTGAACCATGTACTGAGAATAAGGTACAACCTATTGTGCTACTGGAACTGCTATGCTATAAGCCGCAACATAATACGCTGCCCAACTAGTCTGATGAAGTACCTCCCGCCGCAAAGCATATGTCTCTGCCCTCCTCTCTGCTCTCATCTTTGAGACCTGACAATATCTCTTTGCTCTAAGCTCTGCTAGCTGTCAGTCTCGCTCTGCTAGCTGTGTCTGTGCCACTGTCAGTTGTGACTGTAAACTCACTAGGCGTTCTCTCATCGACCGCATTGTGTCAGCCCCCTCATCTCTCGCAGGATCTCTGCCTCCATCTCCACCTCTAGCTCTACTCTTCTCCTCTCACCTCTGCCTGACCTGTCTCAGAGCTACTCACTCCTCCTCACCTCCACCCTCTGGTACCCTTTCTCCACTCAGTCTAACACCAACAGCCCCTAGGGATCTATCCTCTCCTCTCTGCTTCTGCCTACCACCAGCTGGCATCCTGCTGCTGCTAGCACCAGGATCACCACCTACCCGCCTCAGAGCCTCATCTCTCTGTCCTATCTCTTTCCCTATATATGTCCCTACACAGGGGCATCATCCTTAATCTCCTCTATGCAAGGTGCCTGCTCTGCTGGATCTGTAAATCTCAAGAATGGATGCTGCTGAAACCAATCCCTATACTAGGGCAATATCCCCGCATCTGCAACATCATCCATATAGTCCCATCTGAGCTTTTGTAACCCAGTCAGCTCCTACATGCCTAAGGCATATGATAGCATAGGCCCCCATCCCTGCCTCTCCTCATCTGCATAACGCGCATATGCAGTAAACTCCTGCGAGATCCCCTAAGGTCTACCATACTGTCTCATCACTCGAGTAACAACAAACCAGTCGACAACTATCTATGATCTTCCTATGAGAGGCTGTGTAATGAAAAGGTCTCTACGTACAACTCTCCAATCATCCCAAGGCTCCAGAACCCTATACGGTCTCGATATGATGACTATCAAGTTGTCTAGCTATCACCTCCAATAATCTGTCTTGCCCAGATGGGGCTGAGTAACATAACCTGAATATCTATAAGTAATGGGTTGACCAGGATCCCTGCCCTCATCGACAATCGACCTGGAAACTGGGAGATTCTCCCAAGCCCATACCTATAAAATCAAAACTCCTATAGCCATACTCTTCCCCTCCCCATAGACAATCTCATGCATCTCGTGACACATGTGTGCCAGAATACATGAACCCCATCCTAATCTTTGGGGGTGCTCAATAAGTCTGTCCAACATCCTACCCCATCCACACAAAAACCCCTGATGTCCCCTGTCTGGCATCAGAAAGTAGCCAATAAAACCTGCAAAGATGAAAGCCAGTGGAAAGTCCTCACTGTACCTGGTCATCATCACGTCCCAACTAATAGAACATGTCAGAATATCAGGATCCCTGAAAAACCTATCTAACAGCTAGTAACCCAGGAAGATGCACTGCATCATAATCAACCTTCCCTCTAGCAAAAGGGATACAGAGAATCCTATAAACGTCCTCAAAAGTGATCGTCATCTCTCCAACTGAAAAATGGAACGTTTTATGCTCTGAATGAAACCTCTCAACTAATTTGGTGAGCATGCCATAATTCACATTTATATCAGGTAACTGTAAAAGGTGAGTCAATCTGCACAAAACAATATGTGCCTGATCAATATTAGATAGCTCGCGAACTAATGTCATGGTCGGTGGATATACACATCGGAATAACACATGGGGCAATCGAACCTGCAAAAAAATCAAACAACAGACCATCAGGAAACATTTCAAATTAGCCTATGAGAGAAGCAAAACATCACACAAATCCAACTACATCAACTTTAAAATCAAAATTTCAAGTTTGCACCTTTAAAAATGCTCACTGTGTTTTAAACAACATAACATAATCGAGGCAGCAATTTGTACGAGTCAGGAATAGGCCTAGTACGACAAAAGACTCTAATACGACACAAGATTATCTATAGGATGACAAAATGGGCTATTTTGAAGGTTCTTGTATGACACAAGGGTAGTTTCAATATGACAAAACTAGTGGACTTAAACGATAAAACAAACTTAATCAGATTGTCATATGAGACAGGATCCTATCTCGCACAACAAAATGAAAACGTCTAACTTCTACGTGCCAAAAATTGAAAAAATCAACAAAAAAATTCAAAATTGAAATGATTAATAGGCTTAAGATTGATCACTTACTGTTGGCTCATAGTTCTGAGGCCGATTATGTCGTCTCTGGCGCTCGAATCGATGATTCTGGATGGGAACCACCATTTTCTTCGCACAAGGATTTTTGAATTTTCAAACTTGGGAGAGTTAAAATGATTAGAAAAATGACACTTTTACCCCTTATATAGTCAAAACCCTAATTTTTCAACTTGCTCTGATGGACATGAAAATTGTACCCTTAGCTAATTTGCCCGTCCTGATTCCATTTTCAGGATCGAAATTGAAATATGAGATCATTTTCCTAGTCAATTTCACAATTTGGACCACTTAGAGCTTTTTCATTAGATGCTCATTCTCGCATCAATTTGCGCTCGTCAATCAACGTTGAATCTCAATTCAATTCTACATATCAACTTTGTGCTCAATTTCTCATCAATCAATGCTAAATTTCCAAAAATTCCTCTGAATCAATTTGTGCTCAAATAATTATCATCGATAAATAATTGTGTTAGTGTAAATAATTATTCATCTTCGATATTATTACACCTTACTTAAGTTTACTTAGGTACATGCATTTCATAGTAGTTTGGGTATGAGACACTTGGGTGTTTGTGCCACATTGGGATAGTGTATGTAGAAGAATTTCCACCTTTTATGGTGTGATCTTGTTGTTACACTCCACATTCAGTGGGTGATCCACCTCATGTGGACTATTATATTGTTTCTCCTACCTACCAACACCTATTTCCTACCTACCCTTGTTTCTTATTGAGCCACATGTCATGTTTCTGTGCTCACATATCCATATAGCCTTCCCTATATAAGGAGGCTCATATTCATTGTATGGAACAAACGATTGATGATCCAGTTGATCAGTATTTTCTCTTGATAGAATATAGTTTATTTCTATCATATATTTTGTCTCGCTTATTTATTCTTTCTATGGCCTCTTGATCTTGGAAAAATCTCACATGGTATCAGATCCATTAGAGTGTCATTGGTTTGCTAATTGAGAGAAATTTGATGTTATTTGGGGTTGTGTATTTTGGAGTTTTCTATTGCAAGTTATTATTGAAGCTTGATGGGTCAATTCTGAGGTTACCGTTGGATTGAGGAGGTCCAAGAAAGTCATTTTTGCCTTTTGTTTCATCCAAATTAGACTTCGGAGGCCAAATCTAGAGGCATTTGAAGTTTGACGCTGCAACGGAAATTTTTCCAGAAATTATAATTTTGCAGGCAATTTTCAAATAATGATATCTCACTCATCCGGACTCAGTTTTTCAAGTAATTTTTTTTGTTTTGGGGTAGAATTTAGTAACCTATACAATGATGCAATATTTGTCTGATTTTCGGATACAGGTGTTTCAAAAATTGTGAAATCCTAATTTTTACAACTTTGGAGGCTTCGTTTGGGCTCATATGGACTCCTTTCCAGGTGCCATTTTTTTTGGAAGTGCATATGTTTTCATCTACTTTCATAATCTGCCATCTATTTGCAGTGATTTTAAGTAGAAATTGTACTTTCTATATTTGACCATTTTCGGCATATTTGGTACTTGCATTTTGCTTGGATCTCAGTTTAGATCACTAGTAGTATTTGTTGAAGTCTCTTAGATCTCATTTTGAGAAGTTGTAAATTGAAATCAGAAGTCCACTTTGCCTTGTTTTGCAAGTGGCCCATTGTATACGCACTAAGTATAAAATGCCAAAATCACCATTTTGGGTGGATTTCTTGATTGAGTATATTGGGGGGTGTCTTGTGTGATTGCGTCTCTCTCTATCTTGTGTTTTTTCATTTTGGTGCTATGGGTGCTATGGTCAAGTTGATGAGATTAAGGGCTACAAGCTTGATAGTGAACTCACAACTTTGGATCCCAAGGATTTTGATACAATCCAAGATTATGTCACAAAAGCAACTGAGCTAAGAGCAAAGCTAAAGGATTATGGAATTGACAAAAAGGATGCTCAATTGGTTTATAACTTGTTGGAAAAGCTTCCTTTAGAGTATGCAGCTTTTGTATTTAGCTTTCACACCCATAGGTTAGCTCAAGGTTCCTTATACACTTCTCCCTCATTTGATTCATTCACGGAGATGTTGATACTTGAGCAATCTAAGTTGACCATGATGGGGATTCTCAAATCTTCAAAGTCACAAGCTTTGGTGGCTAACAAAGGGAATCAAAGTAATCAAGAAAAAGGCAAGAATTAAAAGCAACCTAAGTCTAAACCACAACAATATAGAGCACAATCTTCCTCTCCACAACAAGGTGATTCACCATTCTCACCTAAGAGGAAATCATATAAGGACAATCTTTTTTGCAGATATTGCAAGAAGTCGGGACATGATGAACATCTTTGTTATAAGAAGGATATTGATGAGTTGAAGAATCTTCTTGAGAAGAATAGAATCAACCTACCTTCTAGAATGTCTACATTGGCTTCTTCTTCCAAGGATAAAGGAAAGGATCACTCTTTTCGGACAGATAAAGGAAAGGGACAAGCTCTTTGTGATACTACAAGTCATGATTCAGGGAGATGACTTCTAGATTCAGGGGCTTCTCATCATATGGCATCTTCGCAGTCTATGTTTTCTACATTTGAGCCTTGCCACATGCCACAAATTTTGATGGGCAATCATAAATACATGGATGTGATTGGGAAAGGATCTATTGCCATTGGGGATAACTCCTTCAATGATGTGTTGTGTGTACCCCACTTGACAAATAATCTTATTTCCATCTATCAAATCACACATGGGGCAACTAGGAAAACTGTGGAGTTCACACCTGATTCAGTTATCATTAGAGACTTGGAGAGTGGAGATATCATTGCGACTAGGGTGGTTGATCATGCATCTCGGTTGTACTCTTTCAGATTTTGGTCCTATTGATGATGTTGGTTCTTCCTATGTTGATGATTCATATTTTGAGAACTTTGGGCATTTGAACTTGGGGATTCTCACATGTGACCCCGTTCTTGAGCCTTGCATTTCATCTCCTTATATTGATATCACACCACCTATTGCACATGATGATGTAGCTAGGGCAACAGTTTTGCCTTCTTATGATTCAGTGCAGCAGGATATTTCATGTCTTCCAGTTTCAGTTGATTGGGATGCCTACTTGACATAAATTGCAGATTTGTTTGTGGACTCCTACATTGCAGATTTGTGAGACACCATTGATGACATTCATCTTCTCTTTGATGAAGATGATCCTTCTTTGATTGTTGCGAGGGATCACTCTGACCCTCTTGTGCATTCTCTACATGATCAATCTTTAGAGGTTGACATGATTGTGGATACTTTTGTACAACACTTGGAGGAGGTCTCTTTATCTTTTGAGGAGACATATGAGTCTTTGGATATTGTTCTACATTCATCTCCACTAGATCTTAGAGTGCCTTTTTTAGCAGTGTGGCACAGTTTACCACCTTTGGAGGGGGTACCTTTCAGCATTGACATGGGGACACTTGAGCAATTTTCAAAGATTCCTTTCATCATGAGTATTTTTGCTTCATCTTCCCTTCATGGTTGGGGAGACTTCATGGATACACCTTTGGTTTTGTTTCTTCCTAAGGGGAGGAATGTGGTTCGACGTTCATGGAGTAGTTTCTTCATTCATCTTCAAGCTTTTATCATAGGTGTAGATTCTACATTGAGGGGGGGCTTCGTAGTCTCTCTTCTTCTTCTCTCATATGGGTGGGACTTTTTCCTCACATGGGGTTTTGTCCTTCACATACTTCTATGAGAGTTCTTTGTATCCATTTTTCATCTCTCTTTTGGGGGAGGGTTTTTTTCCATTGGGTTTTTCTCTCTTTCCTCGCTTTGTGAGAGATTTCCTTGCATTGTTTTGCATGCATTTGCATTTGTACATGGGTACCTAACATGGCTTAGTAGTCAGGACCCATCTTGCATTGCTTAGTTGCATTGTAGACTTAAGTGCATTCCCCTAAGTTGCACTTAAGGGGGGGTGTTGGTGTAAATAATTATTCATCTTCGATATTATTACACCTTACTTAAGTTTACCTAGGTACATGCATTTCATAGTAGTTTGGGTATGAGACACTTGGGTATGAGACACTTGGGTGTTTGTGCCACATTGGGATAGTGTATGTAGAAGAATTTCCACCTTTTATGGTGTGATCTTGTTGTTACACTCCACATTCATTGGGTGATCCACCTCATGTGGACTATTATATTGTTTCTCCTACCTACCAACACCTATTTCCTACCTACTCTTGTTTCTTATTGAGCCACATGTCATGTTTGTGTGCTCACATATCCATATAGCCTTGCCTATATAAGGAGGCTCATATTCATTGTATAGAATGAACGATTGATGATCCAGTTGATCAATATTTTCTCTTGATAGAATACAGTTTATTTCTATCATATATTTTGTCTCTCTTATTTATGCTTTCCATTGCCTCTTGATCTTGGAAAAATCTCACAAATTGCCTAATCATCACGTGCCCTCGTTATCTTTCGATTTCTCTCCCGAGGGGCATACTCATGACCTCATGACCTCACATCTTTAAAGTCGAGGAAATTTTCAAATATTCATCAAAGTCAAGCAAAAAATCTTTTCAACTAAAGAAAATCAATTTCTTATCGCTAAGGGGCATCTCAGCTTCATCGCTTCACATCAAGTTGAGATCTCTCAATCATCCAAATCGAATCAATCGCTAAGGGCATATCAGTTTCATCGCTTCAAATCAAGCTGATATTGTCTTCATCTAAATCAGTCTCTTAACGTTAAACAGTTTCATCGCTTTTCAGCAAGCTGATTATTCATTTAAACTCAATCAAGGGTTTAAAGAGTATCTTCGATCACACACTCAATCTAAGAAGGTGTTCAGTTTTATCGCATCAAATCAAGTTGGACAGTTTATCTTCACTCATCATATCTTGATCCATCAAGTTCAAGATCGATTTTATCTTCTCTTGCTGTGTCTAGATCAATCAAGTTCTAGATCAGTAAGATCTGCTTCTTGATCAATCAAGTTCCAGTTCGGTATCTTTGCTCTCTATCGTTCCTAGTTCAATCAAGTTCGGCATCGGTATCGTTTTAATCAACTTTGTTCAGCTTCATCGCTTCAAATCAAGCTAAACACCTTTCTCTTCATCTAGTTCATGATCAATCAAGTTTAGAACTGGAATCTCCTAGACATCAACTATTCTTTGAACCAACACGTTGTTCGTACATTAATTCAAAGAGGGGAAAATGTAATACCCTAAAATTGGTCATTTAAACCATGGGCCCCTAATCTCAAAAATATCATCAAGGTCCTAACCAAAGGCAATTAAATCAATCTTGAGCACATTATTAATTCATTAATCATCAAATATCACATGGCAAGTGAATTACTCAATATTAATTAAATATTTATTTAATTAATTGAATCATTCCAAGAAAATAATTTTGATCAATTATCCTATTTAATTTATTAAATATCCTAGCATATTTAATTAATTATTAAATTTGTCATGTAATCATGCAAAAAAGGAATTAATTTATTACAAAAGAGGAATTAATCACAAAGCAAAAGTTAAATTGAAAATAAAATAAAAGAATTAAATTGAGAGAGAAATAAAACTTGAGATATTATATCTTTCTTCTAAATTGAGATTAACTTGAAATCAGAAAAACAATTAAAAGGAATTTAATCGCTTTCTCTAAAATTGGAACTCCAAGCTTTTGAAAAAAAGAAGTTTAGTTGCATTGAAAAGACTCTTTTCTTGAATAAATAAAAGAATTATCTATTTTTATCACAAATGCATGAAATTAGTTAATTATTATTTCTAATGCAACTTGAACTTCTTATTTGAATGCATTTCAATAAAACTTTAATTGGAATCTATCTCAAGGTTAACTGAACCCGATTTCTCAATTATTTCAATTAATTCTAAATTGTGCTTTTTCTTGATCTCTCTTGTGAATTTCTATAAATTCAGCGTTCAGCTCTCAATCAAATCACCATAGAGATACTTGAGAAACACCTTGGAGATTATTATAATATTGATTTTTCTTTAGAGTCATTGGAGATATTGTGCTTGCTTTTTTGAGATTATTGCATCTTAGTTTAGCTTTTTCTATATTTAGTTTATTTCATTATTACTTGAATCCATATTGCTTGAATAACTATTGCTTGAATTATTCATCCATCTTGCATCCATATAGTTTGATATCATGCTCATATAGATTAAATCCTTCATCTTGGTGTAGTCTAGTCATTGGTATTACTTATAAAAATTTGAGAGCAATCTTATACTTGCATCTTTTAGAAGACAATTAGCCGCTTTGTTATTGTTTATTATTTATTGATTATTGATTTACTAACCATAAATGTAATGACATAATTGAAGTGTTGTACCTGTAGCTATCAAACTTCTTTTCACTTTTTCACACATACAATACCCCATATAAAAGACTTAACAATTGTCATCACGGAATATGAAGCATTGCAACTGTGGAATATGATTTGATAAGCTTTTTCAAATATTGAACTACCCCTAGAAAACTCCATGTCTCAATCACAATAAAAGTCTTGGATCACTTCAAAATAGCTTCCACTTTTACTAAATTCCTAACAATAGCTAGATCCTTGTCTAATAAATTTTGATCTAAGATTTATACAACTATTTGGTGTATTTCGTGATTACCCTTTTGTAAAGTTAAATGAATATTTTCCTATCTAATCAGAAATATGAATATAAACAACAAAAATCCATTTTCTATAATCATGGGTTAAACTAGCTATTTTATTTACTCTATATATCTCTATTCTGATTTTTTCAAAAAATCTTGTACTTTTGGATTTCTGATTTTTTCCCCAAACGATTTTTGTTTCTATAATATAAAGCATTGCAATTGTGGAATATTATTTGATAATATTTCTAAAATATTGAATTAACCCTACAAAACTTCTTGCCTCAATTACAATAAAATTCAATGGTAATGATCAAATTCGATCCATGGTAATGATCACTGGATGTTTTTTATTCCTTTCCTTTATATTTGTCAATGTGAGTGGTGTAGGAGCACCCTCATGCTTGCAATGGTAAAATTTTGGTTTTTGCCTTGTTTTGTGTTGTTTCATCTAAATAAGGTCATTTGGGACCATTAATGATCATTTGGAGTCATTTGTGAAAGTTTGGGGTCATTTGGATAAAAGATGTAAAAGTTGCTTAGTTGTTGTCAAAGTTGTCAAAGTTTGGTGTTGGATGATGGAAACCACTTGCGTGGTCATAAATAGGCATCTTCAACATGACCCAAGGGTTGAAAATCTTTGTATTGAAGTTTTGAATAAAGTATGATAGGCAAAAATTGTCAGATTTATGCAATGCAAGGTTGCAAGATAGGCTAAATTTGATTTTGTTCGTCGTGGGCACGAACTAGAAACACGAGCACATCTGGGTGGGCAAGTTTATGGTAAGAATGCTCCTTTTGTGCATCTCATCTCCCTGGAATGTCTAGAACCATACCCTATCGTCGCGATCTCTCAAGTGCCCTAAGTCCAAAAAATTGTCAAACTTTGATGGACTATTTCTCGCAATCAAAGACACATACAATTAATATTTTTGAACCTATAGGGTCATGTGACGCCCATCTACAATGGCCTATCTTAGTTTTTGAAGACTCAGAGTCATTTTCACATGGTAGCATTTTTTCAGTTGGTGCAAAAATCGTCAAATGCATGTAATGCAAGGTTGCAAGATAGGATAAATTTGTTGCCATTCATCATGGGCACAAACCACTAGCACGAGCATGTCCTAGTGGGAAGTTTTACGGTAGGAATGCTCCTAATGTTTCTCCCATCTTGCTAGAATGTCCAGAGCCATACTGACTCTACTGACGCAGTCTCTCAAGTGCCCTAAGTCCAAACAATTGTCAAACTTTGACGGACTGTTTCTCGCAATCCAGGATGCATACGATTCATCTGTTTGAACCTATAGGGTCATGTGAGGCCCATCGACAATGACTCATAATGGCCAAAAAGAAGCATATGGCCACCTAGGTGCACCTGCACCACATACTCATGTACGGAAGGCATACACATGTATTCAAAGATAGTCATAAATTAGGTCATGTACTCATAAATAGTCATACAAAATTTCAAGTATAATAAAAAATACAAAATGAATCACAAAATTCCATTTATGCACAAATTTAAATATACAAAAAATTGCATATATAAAAATTTACATATAGAGAAATTTACATATATTCAAAAATTTGCCTCTAAATATGGACAAATTAGCTCTTGGGTATTTAAATATACAAAAAAATTATTTACAAATCAGCTCATGGGTATTTATATATAATTTGGCATTTAAATATGCAAAATCCAGCTTATGACCATCTAAATATACATCAGCTCATGATCATTTATATATCCAAAATTTTGCCTCTAAATATGCACCAATGAGCTCATGGGTATTTATGTATACAAAAAATGAATATAGAACAATTCGTCGATGATATATACAAAATTCTCAAAATCCTTCTACCCTGAACCATAGAATCATTGTAATAATCCAACAATTGAACGCTTGTATATGACCCAAAATCAATCAAGTGAGCCTTTTGGATCGACTCTAATTTGTATTGTGTCAAGTATTGCCTCATGGTTAGATTCACAAACTTTTCCATAAATTCTTGTTATGAGGTCTACCAAGATACTTGCGATTTATCACGTAGTTTCAAAGAAAGAAAAATAGGTGTGAAGAAATATGCCCCATAAATATTAATTTAATGGGTGGTATGCCCACTCGAGAGATGGGTTGAGTTTTTTTTTTAAATCGCGTGATCTCTCGAAAAAGAACGAGAATTGGCGGGGAGGTAGAAGAGAAGAATTTAGCAATAACGATGAAAGAATAGAAGAAATCGGAGATAAAACGGAGAAATGGGAGGTACTAGAAGTTCATGGGGACCACGACGGTGAGTGGGGTAAAATTAGGGTTAGGGCGAAGGGTATATATGGTGGTGAAGGGGTTAAAACAGGGTCATTCGCATCCATCTCCACAGTGATTCAAAGCTCTGATTGTGACTTTGGTGAAAGAACGAGCAATAGTCAGGATGCCAGTACCGATAGCAGATCATCAACTAGAGTGGGTCCGTCGATTCCATTGGCCAGATGAATATGGACCAGTGCTATGCCAATTTGAATTTTTGTTTTTTGTGCATTTTTTATGTCTTTTTTCCAGTGTCCAAGTTGAGTCAAGACAATAGCACTAAAACTGTGTTTTAGCACTGTTGTCACTTTAACTAGCACTTTTGTGCCGCTATAGCGCTATTGTGTAGTGGTTTTAGCGATTTTGCAAGGTTTAGCACATTCGTACAGTTATTTTAGTGCGATTGTAGTTTTAGCACGATAGCACGATCGAGTCAGTCTTGTAGCGCTATTGCCCGAAAATGGTGTTGTTGTGTAGTGGTTTTAGCGCGATTGGTTTTGTAGCGCTAACGTGTAGTTGTTGTTGGCATATGTGCAGAGTTGCATGACATGATGATATTGTATGTTGTCATTGATGTCAATATGTCGAAGTATGAACTGGTATATTGAAGTAAGTGGTCTGGCAAGTGAACTAGTATGATGGTACAAGTGAAGCGGTATGGTGAAGTGTGAAGTGGTATGATGAAGTGTGAACCGGTATGATGGAATGAATTGGTATATGCAGAAAGTGAACCAGTAAATGGAAAGTTTGTATCGGGGTTTTTGGTTGATGCATTCTAAGTCTGTGTGATTCGATTGATGATATCCTGTGATGAGTTAGCATTGAAATGAAGAAGAGATCATGTTTCCACGTCAGCCTTGTGCACGTGAAGAATCTTCTTGAGGATCTTGCATGAAGAAGGTTGATTCTATCCACCTCAGGAATGTACAAAATATCAGTAAATGGTGGAGAGCGCGTGATGGGTTATCAGCTTCCAGAAGTGGTGAAGAATAGATGATGGAGAATGTCTTGAGATTTGTTCAAGATTGTTTTACTCTATGCAATGTGATTAAACGGTCAAGATTGAACCGACTGTATTGATAACCTAGATGCTTAGTGTTTAGGGTTTATGCTACCGACCTAATTGTTGTCTATAAGGTCGATGATGTTTTGCATTGTGAAATTGTTGGCAAATGTTATATGTGTATCCAAGTGAAGAGATACTTGATTCTTGCCAGACCGATGTAGTGAGTATAGATCTGCAGAGTGTGATTGCAGATGTAAAGGAACTAAAGTGGATCTGCCTTGGCATTAAGTGTTGTTATCAGATCAGTGTATTACCTATTTTGAAAAATCCCTTTACCGGGTAGCTTTAACAGGCTTTGTGTAAATCGTCTAATAGGGTGACTCAAAATCATTGAGTTCTTCAAATCCTCTTGCGAGGTAACCTTTAACAAGGTTCTAACCTTTAACCAGGTATTTAGCCATCCCTTAACCGGGTGATCCCTAGCAGGATCGGTTCCTAGCAAAACCTGTTGTAAAAGTCCTTAACCAGACTAGGCTCCTAACAGAGTGGACTTCAGAAGAGTTCAAAGAACAACTTTTGGGTATTCATCCCCATCGTGGTTTTTCTCAGTTGGGTTTCCATGTGAAATATTAGTGTGTTATGTGTGATGCTTTTTCATGTGATGTCTTAGTGTTTTTTGTTAAGTGGTAAAGCATGCTGATCCAGTGGCCATTATATTTTTGATGATGTATTACTTGCTTATGCATATGGGTGAAGTGGAAATGAGTTATTAGGTTTTGTGAAGATCTAAGTGTTACCGTTTTATGTGTTTCACAGTCTCACTGTGTTTTACCGGTAGTGCCCTGATTTAGATCGATGATGTTGTTTACCAGTTAGTGCAGTCTTTACAGTCAAAGTGGTTTAAGGAAGTTTTTGTCTATACTGATTCACCCCCCCCCTCTCAGTATCTGTTGATCATTTATTGTTCATCATTATTCATCAATTGGTATCAGAGCATCCTCAAGGTCCTCTATGTTATATGATTAACCGCTTGAGGGAAAGATCCTATTCTAATGATGAAGAGGGAAGGTCCTAAGTTCAACAAAGATAACTTTAAGATATGGAAGGACAAAATGAAGATATACATTAAAAACATGGGTGGTCAACATTGGAACTATGTTGAGAATACTTATGTTGTCCCTACCGGCACTCTCACTGATGATCAAAGAAGAGAAATTCAGGAGAATGGGCAAGTCATGGAAGCTCTTATCAGCAGTCTATCTGATGTTGAGTTTATAGATGTTCAGGAGAAAGACAATCCCAAATATGTATGGGATACTCTGGAGTCTATCTATGGTGGTGATGAGCATGTGAAGCAAGCTAAGGAAGAAAGCCTTAGGGGAAAGTTTGAAGACATGTAGATGGTTGAAGGAGAGACCATTCAACAATATGGGATAAGGATTAAAACTGTTGTTGGAGACATCAAGAGTGTAGGAGGTACAATGGATGATTCCACCATTGTTAGCAAAGTTTTGAGAACCTTATTACCCGTCTATGCAATAAGGGTTGCCGCTATTCAGGAGTTGAGATCTATTGACAAGACAAAGGTATTGCTAGATTCTATTATTGCTAAGTTGACTAGATATGAGCTAAATAGTTATGATGGTAGTGTTCAGAAGACTAATTCAGCCTTTAGAGCATCTGTTGCACTATCTAGAAAGGGAAAAGAAGCTAGTACCAGCTATGAATCTAGACAAAGTAGAGATATGGATGATGAGGAGATCCTGATGGAGTTTGAAGCTCTTCTTGCCAAGACACTTCCTAAGGGAACTGGAAAATACAAAGGTAAGATCCCTTTGAAATGTTTTTCTTGCAATAGGATAGGACACATTACTGTAAATTGTCCTAACAGTGATAATAAGGACAAACCGGAGAGGTTCAAAAAGTTCAAAGGAGGAAATAGGAGAAACCGTCTTGTTGCAGTTGATGAAGGTGTCACTGATGATGAATCAGAAGATGAAGAAATCGAAGACATAGTGTTTGTAGTCGTTAAGGAAGATGTGTCAGACAAGAAGGCTCTTGTCTCCCGCTTTGATAATTCAAATGAGTGGATTATTGACAATGGTTGTTCTCACCACATGATTGATGACTAGAGAAAGTTTTTGTCTCTAGAAGAGTATGATGGAGGTGTAGTCCGATTTGGTAATGATGCACCTTGTATGGTAAAAGGAAAAGGGTCCATTTCTCTAAATGGAAAAAGAAGTGTTGATAATGTGTATTGGGTAGAAGGTCTAAGGCATAACCTTTTGAGTGTTTCTCAGCTGAATGATAAAGGGCTCACTCTGGAATTTAAAGATGGAGTATGCAAAATAAAAGGAAAGAGTGGTGAACTGATGGCCACCGGTATGCAGACCAAAGGTAACTTATTTTAGTTAAATACAAATATCAGTCAATGTCTAATGGCTAAGTTTGATGATAGTTGGATATGGCATAAGAGACTCTGCCATTTGAATTTTGATAACATTGTGAAGGCCAGTAAGATCAAGTTAGTTAGAGGATTGCATGTGCTGAACAAACTAGAGAATCCTTTGTGTAGAGAATGTCAACTAGGGAAAATGTCTTCCTCAACCTTCAAAGGTAAATCTTTCACAACAGATAATTTACTTGATCTTGTGCATACTAATTTGTGTGGTCCTATGAAAACTAGGAGTGTTCAAGGAGATAGGTACTTTATGATTCTTACTGATGATTGCTCAAGAATGATCTGGGTCACATTCCTGAAAGACAAGTCTGAAACTTTTGGAAATTTCAAAGCCTTCAGAGAACTAGTTGAAAAGGAAAGTAGTAAGAGGATCAAATGCTTTAGAACCGATCAAGGAGACAAGTTCACCTCTGGAGAATTCAATAAGTACTATGAAGAAAATGGCATCAAGAGGAAACTGTTTGACCCTCGGACTCCACAGCAGAATGGTCTAGCAGAAAGAAACAACCAGACTGTAGTTGAAGCAACCAAAACTATGTTGATTCAAGGAAAGGTTGCTCACACTTTCTAGAGAGAAGCGGCGAGCACTGCAGTCAACACTATGAACCAGGTACTCATCAAGTAAGGTAAGGATGAAACTCCTTATGAGTATTGGACTAGTAAAAATCCAGTGGTAAGCTACTTTAGAGTGTTTGGCAGCAAATGTTATATCAAGAGGAGTGAACACCAGAGCGAGTTTGATGCAAAATGTGATGAGGGAATATTCCTAGGGTATTCCACCAAGAGCAAAGATCTTAAGTGTTTTAACGATAGGACTCAGAGAATTATTAAAAGTATCAATGTTAGAGTTGATGAAACCTGTGAGAAACCTGAGGAAATTGATAGTGAGCAAGCAGTAGATGAACCGATTGTAACCTTTTGGGAACTAGTTGCAAAACAACCACGTAACAGTAATAGTACTCCTACATCGGTAGATGCTGATGAAGATGAAGATGAGGATGAAGAGGAAAAGGAAGAGGAATCAGTCAAGACCATTCCTAGGTATGTAAAACTGCATCATGATCCAAATAAGATTACAGGAGATAAGGATGCAAGAATTCTTATAGGAAGAAAGGTCAGAGAAAATTCTTGCATGATT
Source organism: Cryptomeria japonica (assembly GCF_030272615.1). Classification (NCBI taxonomy): domain Eukaryota; kingdom Viridiplantae; phylum Streptophyta; class Pinopsida; order Cupressales; family Cupressaceae; genus Cryptomeria; species Cryptomeria japonica. The sequence goes on from NC_081409.1 coordinate 9,856,798, forward strand.
TCTGAATTTGAGCCTAAAACATTTAAAGAGGCACACAAAGATGAAGACTAGATTAAGGCTATGGAAGAAGAACTTGACCAGATAGAAAAGAATGGTACATGGTCTTTGGTACCCAGACCTGAGCATAAAAATGTTATTGGCACCAAATGGGTTTTTAGAAACAAGTTGAATGAAGATGGCACAATGGTAAGAAACAAAGCCAGATTGGTATGTAAGGGATATGCTCAAGAAGAAGGAGAAGACTATGGAGAAACCTTTGCTCCAGTAGCTAGATTGGAAGGAGTTCGAATGCTTCTTGCGTATGCAGCCTTCAAGAGATTCAAAGTGTATCAGATGGATGTGAAATCCGCATTCCTGAATGGAATACTTGAAGAGGAAGTGTATATAGAGCAACCAGATGGGTTTTCCCTATCAGAAGACAGTGATATGGTATGTAGGCTACATAAAGCCTTGTATGGATTGAAGCAAGCACCTAGAGCATGGTATGAACGTTTACACTCACATATTGTGAAGATTGGATTTGAAAGAACAAGTGAAGACATCAATATCTATCTGAAGTCAGAAGGAGATCAGATTCTGATCTGTGAAGTGTTTGTTGATGACATAATTTTTGGTGGAGATGACAAGATGAGTCATGCATTTGTAGATGAGATGAAGAAGGAATTTGAAATGTCACTAATTGGAGAGATTAAGTTCTTCATTGGACTACAGATTCAACAAATGAAAGATGGTATCTTTATCACTCAATCCAAGTATGTCAAAGAGGTTTTGAAGACCTTTGGCATGGAAGACAACAAACCGGTTGGTACACCGATGATGACTGGTTGTAAATTGTCAAAAGAATATGACTCAGTGTTGGTGAATGAGAAAGATTACCGATCAATGATTGGTAAGTTGCACTATGTAGTACATAGCAGACCGGGCATTGCACATGTAGTGGGCATTGTTGCACATTTCCAGAAAAGTCCAAGAGAATCCCACTTGGTAGCAGTCAAGCAGATTATTAGATATCTAAAGGGAACTATAGATTATGGATTGTGGTATCCATACAGTAATGATTTCAATCTCAAAGTGTTACTAGTGTCGGTTGGGCTGGTAATGTGGATAACCAAAAGAGCACAATAGGTGGTGTATTCTTTCTCGGTGGTAGATTAGTCTCATGGATGAGGAAAAAGAAGAGTTGTATCTCTCAATCCACAGTAGAAGAAGAATATGTAGCAGCATTTATGAACTGTACTCAGACAATTTGGATGAAGCGTGTATTAAGTGGTTTCAAAGTCCCTGTATCTTAACCGGTGAGTATATTTTGTGACAACACAAGTGCAATTAATATTTCCAAGAATCCGGTGTTGCATGCTAGAACCAAGCACTTTGAGCTCAAGTATCATTTCTTGAGGGACAAAGTTCAGAACAAAGAGGTTGTATTGGAACATGTTTCCAGTAAGGAGTAGTTAGCAAACATTTTCACCAAGCCTCTATTGAAGGCTACATTTACCTATTTAAGAGGTGAATTAGGGGTGCTACCCCTTCAAGAGGTGAACTAAAGGTATGTGATCCACATCAATCAGGTATAGCAGTGTCAAATCTTTTCAGGACTAATGTGTTGAAGGATGCTACTCCTCAGGGGGAGCAACATAGTGGAACATGGATGTTTGAGCCTCCATTTTGGCATTGTTGTCAAAGGGGGAGAAAATGAGAAGTAGAAAAAATATCTACAATATTGGCTACACATAATATGGAAGAGATTGGGAGAAGATGTGAAGCAGAGAGATATCTTTGTATATTGCCATGTATATTGCCATCAATGCCAAAGGGGGAGATTGTTGGCATATGTGCAGAGTTGGATGACATGATGATATTGTATGTTGTCATTGATGTCAATATGCCAAAGTATGAACCAGTATATTGAAGTAAGCGATCTGGCAAGTGAACCGGTATGATGGTACAAGTGAAGTGGTATGATGAAGTGTGAAGCAGTATGATGAAGTGTGAACCGGTATGATGGAATGAACTGGTATATGGAAAGTTTGTATTGGGGTTTCTGGTTGATGCATTCTAAGTCTGTGTGATTCGACCGATGACATCCTGTGATGAGTTAGCATTGAAATGAAGAAGAGATCGTGTTACCATGTCAACCTTGTGCACGTGAAGAATCTTCTTGAGGATCTTGCATGAAGAAGTTTGATTCTATCCACCTCGAGAATGTGCAAAATCTCAATAAATGGTGGAGAGTGCATGATGGGTTATCAGCTTCTAGAAGTCATGAAGAATGGACGATGGAGACATCTTGAGATTTGTTCAAGATTGTTTTACTTTATGCAATGTGATTAAATGACCAGGATTGAACTGACTGTATTGATAACCTAGATGCTTAGGGTTTAGGGTTTATACTACCGACCTAATTGTTGTCTATAAGGTCGATGATGTTTTGCATTGTGAAGTTGTTGGCAAATGTTATGTGTGTATCCAAGTGAAGAGATACTTGATTCTTACTAGACCGGTGCAGTGAGTAGAGATCTGTAGAGTGTGATTGCAGATATAAAGGAACTAAAGTGGATCTGCCTTGGCATTAAGTGTTGTTATCAGATCAGTGTATTACCTGTTGACTTCTAACCATTTCAGCAGTTGGAAAATCCCTTTACCGAGTAGCTTTAATGGGCTTTGTGTAAATCCTTTAACAGGGTGACTCAAAATCATTGAGTTCTTCAAATCCTCTTGCGAGGTAACCTTTAACAGGGTTCTAACCTTTAACCGGGTATTTAGCCATCCCTTAACTGGGTGATCCCTAGGAGGATCGGTTCCTAGCAGAACCTATTGTAAAAGTCCTTAACCGAACTAGGCTCCTAACAGAGTGGACTTCAGAAGAGTTCAAAGAACAACTTGTGGGTATTCATCCCCACTGTGGTTTTTCCCAGTTGGGTTTCCACTTGAAAAATCAGTGTGTTATGTGTGATGCTTTTTCATGTTATGTCTTAGTGTTTTCTGTTAAGTGGTAAAGTATGCTGATCCAGTGGTCATTATATTTCTGATGATGTATTACTTTCTTATGCATATGGGTGAAGTGGAAATGAGTTATTAGGTTTTCTGAAGATCTAAGTGTTACTGGTTTATGTGTTTCACAGTCTCACTGTGTTTTACCGGTAGTGCCCTGATTTAGATCAGTGATGTTGTTTACCAGTTAGTGTAGTCTTTGCAGTCAAAGTGGTTTAAGGAATTTTTTGTCTATATTGATTCACCCCCCCCCCCTCTCAGTATCTGTTGAGTATTTATTGTTCATCATTATACATCAATTTTAGCATGATTGTTAGCAGAATAGCGCTATTGTCTAAAAAATAGATGCCCCAGTGTTAGAAAAATAATCTCCTAATGCCGATGGTGGATGGATGGATAGGTTAGTTGTTTTCAACCATAGTAGCCCCATTGAGACTAGGTCATTATGATAAATGCCTGTTGTAGTCTAGGTGTGCCATGATTGCTTACCTGTTGAGACTTGAAGATACTTGATCAGAGTATTTGTTGATAGTCTAGGTTTAAACTTAAGAAAGTTTGAAAAAAAACAACTGATGATGATGCGGATGCGTGATGATTTGTAGGAGGATCTTCTCATCTTACAGATGCGCCAGAGGCATCCAGCCACATAGTAGTTGAGAGATCGGTTGATGGAGGCCAAGATTGATTGCATTGTAGCGACAGGCCTTTATGATGTGATGTACATGCTTGTGATTGAGATGAATCGCGGCCTAATGATAGCATTAGTGGAGTAGTGGCACAACGAGACTTGCACATTCCATCTAGCTATGGGGGAGATGACCATGACACTAGAGGATGTGTGGCAGATCTTAAACATCCCTATTCGAGGGGATCTTGTGACATATGATCGAGCATGGGGGACAACAACTGTGCAGCAGATTTTTGATGAGGATGTGTTTATTCATGATGGCTCGGTAGCGTGGTAGGAGATAGCTGAATTATATGAGCCACTTCCAGCTATACTATCAGGGATTGTTGGGGCCCTTCTATGCCCAGATCAATGATCACATGGATTGGTCGTGGGTTGGGGCCAAGTTATAAAGAAGATGGTGACTGAGGGGACCCACTTTGCATGGGGACCGTGCCTTCTGGCACATTTATATCGGGATCTACATGAGGTGGTGTACCGAGAGATGAGTTCGCTAGGAGTTGGGATCACTCTTTTGCATATCTAGGCATGGGAGAACCTACCCATGACACGACCTGTTAGTCTGAGATTTAGGGTAGTGGATTAGCCCTATGTGTATATGTATGGTGGTATGATGAGTCAGCCCCACCTGGGGAAGTTAGAGTGGTGGCGACAGGCATTAGATGATCTAGATATAGTGATATGGAAGCCCTATATTGAGTGTGAGCCCTGGGATGATGATGCAAAGGCCTTGCCTTATGTATTTATGACATGGTACTTGATTGTTAAGACATCCTACAATGTGGAGAGACAAGTACCTGACAAAGTGATGAGGCAGTTTGGTCGGAGGCAGGGATTGTCGAGTGGATCAGGGGAGTATGCACGGGTGGTATGGGAGAGATTCTAGTGGGGGCTAGTGTTATTGTATGATCAGGCCTTAGCAGAGTTTCAAACTTTACACACGAGACCATGGCATATGAGGTCGGGGGTTGTAGATGCAGGGGTTACAAATGAGTACACACAATACATTATTGCACATCCTATTCCACATATATCGAATCCAGCAGAGATGGTTCTAGATTTTGAGGATGATAGGAGAAAGAGATAGAGGAGGAGAGGAGGTAGAGGACCTATATTAAATGGATGAGGTAGAGGTGACGGAGGAGGAGGAGGAGGTGGAGGGGGTGGTGGTGGTGGATTTGGAGGTGGAGGTGGTGGGGGAGGATGATTATAGTGGAGAGGGAGAGGCGGGCAGTCGTTGCGACTGTCACAGGGGCCTTTGATGCAGGGAGGAGTTAGATTAGGTGGCAAGGATATGGGGGAGGGAGAGGCACCTATGGATACGGGAGAGGGAGATACTAGTGGAGGAGATATGCGAGAGCATATGCTAGTATATATGCAAACTCAACTTACAATAGTCGAGGCAAGGGTGGAGAAGATGGAGGCAAAGGTCGCATCTAGAGATGTTCAGCTGTTTGCACGAGAGTCAGAGTTGACTATAGTGCTGCGAGAGAGAGATGATGTGGTGGAGAGATTGATGGAGTTGCAGGAGAGAGTACGAGTTGGGGTAGGAGCACAGGGTCCTACTATGGAGGTGATGAGGGAGATACAGAGAGCGTAGGCAGAGATAGAGTATTGGCAGGGTTTATATGAGTAGGTGGTGCTATCCAGTTAGTGAGCACTGAGCTATTCACAGATGCGTCAGGCAAGATCAGAGTGGTCTTAGAGGATGCAGAGCCGTGGTGGTGTGATGGGTCCTCCACAAGGAGATAATGCAGGATGCAGGGGGTAGTGGGGGAGCAGGTGGTGATGGTGGTTCAGCATCTAGCCAGAGTGTCATTTGAGAGAGCTTTATGTATTTTATTATATTATCATTTTGGACTATGACTTGGATGGCTCTTGCTAACTGACATTTTTGACATCACTGTACTCTGATACATGTATTTTTTTGCGAGATGATATATGATGTGATATATGAGGAGATCCCATATTTTGTGATGATATGCATGTTGATGATATGCATGTTGATGATATGCATGGATTTACACAGGATGATGAGTTTATGATTTAGGCTTAGATAGATGTTTTTACTTGCTAGATGTATATGATGATGAGATGATTTCTATATGCATGTTTATGAATGTGATGCTAACATGTGGATGCAGGTTTAATATGTGTATGATTCGTTGTTGTAATGCTTTATGTATGGAATGCCATGATGATGATGTATGCATAATGAAATGATGCTAACTATGAAATAGATAGCACTTGTGTTTATGTTGATGAAATGATGATATGCAGCTATGTTTGATATGCTGAAAATGCAATGAATTGAATGGGTTATGTAAATGTGTATAGATGGTAAAAAATGAAAGCAAAATGGATAAACAAATGTAAAGTACAAATGTTTATGTGGTGGTTTCTAAATGAATGCACTTGTAAAATGAATAACCAAATGTTGAGACAAATGTTTATGTTATGTTTCTAAATGAATTAAAATATGACTAAGTGAAATGATAATGCAACTAAGGGGTAAGGAATAACTGCACCTTAATGCAAAAAGGATAATGAATGCATCTTTGAATGAATCTAGATGAATGCATTGTAAACAAACTTAAATGATGATGAATGTTGTTGAATGGTGTAAGGATGCTAATCTAAGTAAGTGATAATGAATTCAACGAAATGATATTAAATGCACTTAAATGAATAACTAAAATGGATGTAATGAACCTATATGTAAGTAAATGATAATGAGCTAGATGCATTTAAATGTAACTAAATGTAATGATAATGATGATATCATGCGTTCATGATAGATGAATGAAAGTTGGTAAGAATGCACTGATAATGTATCAGAGAACTTTGTCATGATTGTATCCAAGACCGATTGTTTATTTAAAAACTTCTCATTTTTAACTTGTTCACACTTGCATAAAAAAACATAAATATGAATAATGAATGGGCGATATGCAATGAAATGCAATATAAATAGATGAGATGAAATGACGATCCATATTGATTTATTGTTCATCATTGAGCAATGGTAGTATCAATCTTGGATGAGGCAGTAGGAACCAAGTTTGGAGCATTGTACTTGCAAGCAAGCAGCATAAATAAAGAATATGGACCCTCCATAATGGTTCATGTTCATATGGTCGAGGTATACGTTGTAGTCAGCAAGCCATAGTGATCCATGACTATATTTTGCATAAGATCACATAGCTTAGTTAACTTCCCACGTAGACACCATTAGTACATGCCTGAGAACTTCATTGGAATAATTCGCAGATAATAAACAAAATGATACTTAAGAACCATCTCAGCCACTCTAATCACTTGTGGATATCCCGGAGTAGCATAGGAACCTGATATAAATGAATAAATAACTTATCAAACTGACCAAGTACTTGATAGCTTAAACAAAATTTTCTTGTCAAAGAAAATGTTATCATGTCTTTGTTTTGGGTAAGGAAGGATGCATCCTTGTTAAGACAGTTGTGCGTACCTGTGTTGATTGTTTGGTTGATTTGATAAGTGATCATCATTTTGAGTAGCTTAAAATGTTTGTTTGATGTGTGTTTCAATGCATATGTACAATGGATTTTTTATTTGTTGCCATGTTTTTGATTGATTTTTGATGTTTTATGATGTTTTTGGATTTTGTGAGTGTTTTTGAATGTTTTTGGTATTTTGTGAGACAATTTTGAATGTTTATGAATTTTGTGAGACAATTTTTGAATGTTTTTGGTATTTTGTGAGATAGTTTTGAATGAAGAACTCAATGAATCATAAGTAATGTAGAATCCACTTCCATCAATAGGTTTAAGAGCGTTGCCCCCAGTTTAGACATGACTATGAAAAGCGGGATGCAAGATGCATGAAGTACTATCCTTGATTGCAGATAAATAACAAGCCATGGTTTGAATGATGGATGAGTGAATGCAATGAATGTGATTGCAATAAGTCTGAAAGACAATGGAGCCATAGATTTTATGAGTGGCGCCTGTTTGCCAAGTTTTCACCATCGCACTTACCCAAGGTACCATCGGAGTGGTTGTTCACCGTTTGGGTGCATGATTTTTCTTTACTATTTTGATTTTTTTGTATTTTCTTCAGGACATTTATCTGAATATTTTTGGTGTTTTTCCGATATGAATTGGAGTCAGATGCTTTGTATAGCTTATGTATGAAACCGTTTGAGGTGCATGTTGTTGATCGGATCCGCTAGCGGTTCACCTTCTGAAGTAGCCAAGTGATATGCCCCGGACCCAAATACAATAGTGATAACATATGGACCCAACCAGTTTGATCCAAACTTGCCCTAATGTTCTCTATTTGGTTGGTTACAAGGATTCTCTCTAAGAACAAGATCACCTACCTCAAATGTACGAGGTCTAACTTGATGATTATAGCTTTTGCTCATGCGCTGCTGATAGGCCTTGAGGTGGTTGTATGCAACTTGTCACCTTTCATCAAGTAGGTCCAAGTCTTGAAGACGTGATACTCGGTATGCTTCATCATCTATTAGATTATGCAAGGAAACCCGTAGAGATGGTATCTCGACCTCAATAGGAAGGATGGCTTATGTGCCATAGACCAGTGAGTAGGGAGTTGCGCCTGTATAAAGTACAACTCATTGCAATGAGTTGTACTTTATGTGTTAACAGGTAGTGCCTTAGTTTAGTGGCTGCTAAGATTACTGCTAGGCAAGCTTTCTCAATAGGTGTGTAATTGAGTTCATAGTCGACCAGTGTGTGAGAAATGTAGTATACAACACACTATTTCCCTTCTACATTATGTTCTGCTAGTTGAACACCCAATGTCGTATTTGTTGTTGAGATATAGAGAAATAGAAGTCTACTTGGATCAGGTGGGATTAGCAATGGTGTATTCATGAGATAGTCCTTAAGCATCTGGAATGCTTGCTAGCATCTGGCATCCCATTGAAAGCGGATGTTTTTGTGTAATAGGTGTGTAAAAGGGTGACACTTATCTGCTAGTTGTGCAATGAATCTTCAGATGGATTGAAGTCACCCTTGTAGTGTCCTTAGTTGACTGATGTTCCTTGGACGTGGCATGTCCATGATTGCTTTGACCTTTGTTGGGTCGACCTCAATGCCTTTGCTTGAGACAATGTATCCTAGAAGCTTCCCTGAGGTTACTCCAAAGACACATTTCTTTGGGTTGAGTTGAACATGATATTGTTCCAGTATGTCAAAGATTGTCTCTAATATTTCTAGATGACCTTCTCTTGTTAATGATTTTTCTCTTTGATAGGTTTCCCTTGCATTCTTTAGACCAAAAGGCATTACATTCCAATAGTATGTTCCCCATGGACATGTGAAGTCTATCTTATGTTGATCCTTTGGTGTGATCTTTATTTGGTTGTACCCTAAAAATCCATCCATAAGAGAAAGCATGGCATGTCCTGCTGTTAGATCCACGATCATGTCAATATTTGGTAGGGGGAAGTCATCTTGAGGACATGCCTTGTTTAGATCTTTGAAGTTAGTACAGATGGGGATGCCCCCATTTGGTTTGCCGATAGGTACAATGTTGGAATCCAATCTGTATAATCAATTGGTCTAATAAAACCAACATCTAGGAGTTTCTTAAGTTCTACTTTGACGAGTACCGCAATCAAGGGGTGCATCTTGTGAAGCTTCTATTTGGCTGGCTTACCTCCTTCTGCTATGGTGAGGTGATACATGACTAAATTAGGATCAAGGCCAGGCATGTCTGCATATGACCATGCAAAGTTGATCTGATGCTTCTGGAAGAATTCAACAAACTTAGGTTTTTCCTCTGGAGTTAAAAGAGATGCCAGATGTATGTGGTGAGGAGTTTCAGGAGTCCCCACATTGAATTCTTTTGTCTCCTCAATAAGAATCGTTGATCATTCTTGATTTGCATTAGAGGGGAGAATGTCAAACCTTTCATCCATAGGCGCCTCAGAGAGGTTTTCACCGTTGGATACGCTCTTTCTTTTTACTTTTTTGGGATCAAACAGTGCCACAATGTGGTTTTCACTGGAAGATCCATGTTTTATTGTAATATTTTTGCAGCTAAAAGGTTTGGCATCCGCCCCGAAGTATGTTGCGCTATTAAGTTCAATGGTAAATCCATCTTTGTGATCTTTGCTTGGTATGTTATCTCGTAGTTCCAAAACATTAATGATCGCCTCATCGTTTTGGAATTGGTCAAGGCATGGGGGATTAGGTTGGTTCCATTCGATGAGTTCAGGATGGATAATGGGCATTACCTCATCAATCAGGTTAAGTTCATAAGATGTGTTAGTGAGGGTTAAGACGTTGTGGTGAAGGTCATTGATGGTACTCTCCCTATCAGAATCAGGCATAGGATGTGAGGTAGGTTCTATGGAAGGTGTTTCCAATTCAGGAACCCAAGAGGTTTTAATCTGTCCTTCTCCGTAAATAGGGATTTTTTTGTGAGGTGGAGATGGTAATGCGTCTTCCTCATCTGAAGTATTGAGCTGTACGGAATCAAATTCCCACTCATGTGAGTCAGTCTCTGAGTTGCTTTCCAACATTTGATTACTATACCAAATCGGGATATCCTTTAAGTTAAACACTGCAGGTGTGACCGACTGATGTACCTTTGGAGATGGAATGGTTGGTGCTGCAGGGAAGATTATTGGGATCAGTGAATCTAGTACTAGGAGTATCAGCAATGTTGAATCTATTGTTTTTTATGGAATGATCAATGTTGTCGATACTGCTAGGGGTTCTAATACTGATAATGGTGTTGTTGATGCAGTTGTTGTTGTTGATGGAGTTGTTGTTGTGATTGGTGGGATGATTGGTACTCTAGATGGTATTGTTGGGATTCTGAGCCTTATTGGGGTAGTTGGTGCGGTTCTTGGTGTTGTTGTTATAATCAGGGGTGGCCTCTTTAGAGTTTTAGGCTGATATAGAGGTTTGTTGGGTTTCCTTTGAATCTGAGCTTAGGAAGAGTCTCCTTTTTAGAGCCTAATCCAGTGTTATCTTTAGGCTTTAATTCAAGCTACAATGATTCATGTCGTCCTTGCTTGTGAGGTCCCAAAGCACTCTGACCATCATAACCCATTCTTTTCATAATGGTAAGGCCTTTGCCATATTGATCCATGGGAAGCTTAGCTTGTGGGATTTGTGTGGTGATAGGGTTTTTATAGATCCATTATGCTAAGTCCTCATCTCTGGTCTCCTCTTCCTGACTCTTTCCAAGGATAAAAGATGCCAAAGTGCATGTTGGCTTGACCAGTGGTGCTTGAAGTAACCTTTGAGTCTTACCATGAGTTCTAGGGGAAGTGGGTAGTTTCCCAACACAAAAGAGTTGGCTTAGATTGTACTCCCCAGGACCTTCCTCTGCTATTTTCATCTTTAGCTTCTCTTGCTTTGGCATAGTGGTGTTTGAACTGGAAATAGAGGTTGGACTTACATAGAATGTGGATGGGATAGCTTCTCTATTGTTGGGAATGGTAATCTCTGGCTGATGGTTGATAATGTTACAATATGCAGATGGATTTGCATCGCCCAGGATTGTAATTTCTACACCGTTATGAGGAAACTTGATACATTGTTGATATGTGGATTGAACGGCTTGCATGGCATGTGTAGTGTCCTAAAATTGTGACACTTGCAATTTCGACTGCATTTGGGTCTTCACGATGGCGGCGCAATGTTGAACCTAAATGGAGACCCCGAAACCTGCTTGCGACATCAAAAACTACATCTTTCTGCACCTTGGCCTGATCCTCCTTGCACCCTGCTATCCCGGGAGGTGGGACCATGGCACCAAGTGCCCTGGTCCTTCAGGACCATGGCACCCAGCACCCTGGTCCCTGGCCCTATTTTGGGCCCGGTCTCTTGTTGGGCATCAGGTCTTCAAGTTTGCAATTTGGAAAATGATGTTCCTAGGTTGGCCTAAGGTCGGAAAAATCAGTCTCCTAACCCTAATTGACAAGTATATAAATTACATTTCCCCTCCCAAAAAGGGTGGTAGGAAAAGAGGAGAAAAACATATGTGTGCAAGACGCGGAAGCGATAGGCAAACATTCAAACATTCAAGCATTCAAGCATCCCTTCAAGCAATTGAGCATTCTAGGTCTCCATTCAAGGCTAGTTGTTGCATTCAAGACAAGGATTCAACCATTGAAGAGGAGATCACCTACAACATACAACATACAACATCATTACACCTTTGCATGTAAGAATACAAACATTCTTACAACAAGGTATCAGTACTTGATTACATTACAAACATTTAAATTTACAACATTCTCATTTCTTGGTTAATTCCAAAACTGGGGTTTGACCTGAAGGCAAACCCCTAATCCCTAACCCCCTAATCGTCCTCTCTTTTCTGTGTGTAGGTTGCAGGTACACGGCTGTAATTGAAGATCTGGAATCTTTGTGCAGAGACAAACCGATCCCCCTTCGTTTCGCGGATTTTTCGGAGGACCGTCTGCACTCTGGGTGCCATCGTCCTGTCAACTTTTGCTCAAACTTGCAGGACAGCATCGTCTCGACATTTTACTACTAATTTCAGGTTTTTAGCTTCATCCCATGTCCCAATCTCCGTCTACAAGCGAATCTTTCTTACTTTTACATACATTCCTAGTTCAATCCTTCTATCTACATTCTTTACAAAAGAGGGTATCCTTGTTGTCTCAACCCTTGAAACTCATTTAGAATCCAGTCTTGCATTGTGTGGGATTGGATCTTGTGGGTTTCAACCCCTCTTTTGAATGTAAAGTCTCTCCTAAGTGAAAACTGTCAATCCTAGTGACCTCCTTTCTCTCTCCATGGAGTGGGGGAACACCTATGTCGTGCCCAAACTTTAGGGCACAAAAACGGAACAAAATTTTTTTTTCTGACATCAAGAACTCGCAATATATCCTAATAATAATATTAACTTTATTAGAGTTTTGTCTTATCTAGGGTGAGAATAAAATTGTTTACTAAGGTTGGGTTAATTAACCAACTCGAACGAGCGACTAGTTTAGTGAAGATTAAATTAGTATCACGGATTATTGGCTAGCTCAATTACCTAACTCAAGTTGTCGCTAATTAAAAACAAAGGTTAATTGGTTATCTTCGTGAGTTTAATCATTCCCATTCATATAATGAGAATACCAATAATTAATTGATGCTCATGCAAAATTTATTATTTAAATCCAACCGATGAGGGTTCGAATTTCTATAAGGTCATTTGCCCACTAAGACTGACAAAAGCTAAAGCCAATTCTAATTTTTTTCTAACCCCTTAATTATGATGATTTAATTAAATTCGGCCCAAACTGGTCACCAAGGGCTTATGGTCCATAAAATTAATTCTACAATTTCTCCTTTTAAATTTTCCTAACGTCCAAATATATAGGGGAAAGTCCATTGATTAATTAAATATATTAATGGATTTAACGTATAGTTTATCCAACGATATTAATCCTTTCCTTTTAAACCCCTTGAATTAACTATATTAAAATTTAAATTTTCTAAAGAACAAAAAAAACATATAATAATTCCATCATAAAAATAACCCTATTTATTAATTAAAATTAAATTTTTATTTTTTTTAAACACCCTAAATCTCCCATCTCAAATTTTAAATTCCCTAACATAAAGACATCCTTAATTTTTAAAATGCTATCCCTAATTAAAACTACATTTTAATGCTCCCATATATATATATATATATATATATATATATATATATATATAAAATCCCTAAAATGCTAACCCTAACCCGAAATTGGGTTAGGGTTGCATTTCTATATAATCCCACTTGTTTTATTTTTCTTATTATTTTATGCCCTAACCCGAAATGGGTTAGGGTTTATTAAACTACATTTTTTTTTTGAATTGGGGGGAAAGTGTGTGATTGCAGGTACGGAGGCGAAATAGGGTACGGCAGAGGGTTTCGAAGCGGGGAGAAAGGAGGAAGTGTGCAGGGGAGGGGTTTTCCGTGCGCTGTTGTGCATACACACAGTGGCGGCAGCATTGCCCACTGTGTGTACACATAGTGGCGGACGGCATAACCGCCGCCCACTGTGTATACACACAGTGTCAGGCGCTGCTCACTGTGCGAAGCACAGTGGCGGGCGCCGCTCACTGTGCGTAGCACAGTGGCGGCCGCGACCGCTCCACTGTGTTACACACAGTGCGGTGCCCTTCGGCGCCACCCACTGTGTGTAGCACAGTGGCTCGGCCGTGGCCCGCGGCTCGGTGCCCATGTCTTCCCACATTTTTTTTTTAAATCTTTTAATATTTCGGGGGTTTAAATTTTATATGATGTGTTTTTTCTTTTTTTAAAAAAAATCAAATATATATATATATATATATATATATTTATATATATATATATATGGTGCACATCATCATATATGAATATGTAAATATATATATATATATATATATATATTTGTGTATATATATTTATATATACATATAAACACTGTTATGATCAGAACATAACATATATGTATATATATTTTCCAAAGGCTTCCACAGAGTATGTTTTCAGATGCAGGAATATATAAATATAGTTAGGATTAGGAAGCCTGTTCTGCAATATTTTTAGCACAACAGCATGCAATCTTTTGTATATTTTCGTTGTACAGGAATTACACAAGGACAAAACATGTTTCCTTCTCTCTTTTTTTGTTGCAGGGATAAACACCTAAAGGAATTTATATATATATATATATATATATATATATATATATATATATATATATATATATATATATATATATATATATATATATATATATATATATATATAAGTGTATATATATTTTTCAATATATATATATATATATACCTATATATTTACAGTTATATTCAACTAAATGTTAAGAAAATAGGGTTGGAAACCCTTATAATGTTTTGAGATTCTAACATCTTACATTCTGATCTTAGTCTCTTAACAGCATACGACTGAGTCTTATTTTTCTTCTCTCTCTTTTTTTTAACAGCCTTACAACATGTTTTCTACAGCGATGTATAAATGCTAGGTCTTTTATTTTCAGCTGTGCCTAAATAGAGTAAAAAAAGTAACAAAATAACAGTAAATGAACCTTGCAAGAATTTACTCCACATAATGCATCCCCCCTTTTTTTTTTTCTTTCTTAACTTATATTTGCAGAAATAAACATGACAACAGAATTCTTTTTTTTTTTGAGACAGAATTTGATACAATTTACAGCAACCTAATAAATGTTCAGAACTTAAATAAAAATGTATTTTGCCTACAGAATATTTGAATACTAGGGTACACATTTACAATGGGTGAAAGTAACCCCAACTAGTCTCTCATTCTTAATGATGAGGACTTGAACAAATTAAAAAAAAAAAAAAATTTCTTTAAATAGAAACAAAAGAATCAACTTAAGCCCTTTATTTACATTGTATTCCTTTGTTTTGCAACAATTCATAAATTACATTTTTTTTTGCTTTCCTGCATCTAAATAGAAATCTGAATCTGAATAAAGATCTGCAACCAAACAAATCTGTAACTCCTAGATCTTTTTCCCAGCAACCTGCATATAAAACTTTAGGACTGTGACCATGGGATGTTCACCTCCCAGCCTAGGCTTACCAGAAGCCACCCCCGAGCTAGGAGAATCAAGACCTAGACGGGGTTACAACCAAGCAATACAACAAGCAAAAGGGAAAGAAAATAACACAATAGAGACACCCTTTCCCAAGCTGAAACTCCATCACAAAATGTGATGCCTTATTAGGGTGGAAGTGGACCAAGTACCCTAGGGGAGAAATCTGCTAAATAAAACTTACAGCCAACTCATGGCACCCATGAATGCATAACCAGAATTCATCCTTAATCCCTACACCCTTATGACCCCCAAAAAGGCAACCATGCCATATTTGCACCCCTTATGACCCCCAAGTAGAAATAACACAAAAGAAAGCAGCAAGGGTCTCATGGACAGACCCTTGAGATCACTCTCAAAATGAGAGCCTCTCACCCTAAGGGTTGTCAAGCTCCTTCCACCCCCAAGACCAATCTTTCCTCCCAAGGAAAGGATGGTCTTGAAACACTCCCCAAACACAACATTACATAAAACAGATATAAACAAGAAACACATAAATTTTACAAATACAACACAATAAACAGTTACAGCAATTTGCATTCAAACATTCTATAACATTTCTACATTTACATAAGAGGGGAAAGGATAACACCAACCTTGATCTGCCAAGGGAAATCTATGGGAAGGCTTGATGAAGAGCTGCCCAATCCTCAATCTTTTTCTGCAATTCCTTAGCCCCCCCAAATTTGCTATCCTAAAACTGATTCTTTTTAAAATTTTCCAAGAATCTCCAAGGATGGAGAGTGGGTGATTAGCTCACTAAGCTTCCATTCTTAGCCTAAGAAGGCCTCTCTCACTCCTTCCAACCTCTTGGATAGAGTGAGGGATCCCCCATTGGATTGGTCTTCCCTAGGTCTTACACACTCCCTAACCTAGGTGTCTAGAGAAGGGAAATGGAATGGGGAAGATGGATTACTCCCTTCAAGAAGGTTCTCCTACCAAGGAGGGCACTCCTATAGATGGAATTCGTCCATCTTGGGAAAAGCACTTTTTTGGGTGGTTAAACAAGTGCTAAGGGAAAGACACATGGCCAATTTTGGCCTTCACCCATAGCTACCCCATGAGGCCTAATAGAAATGCTCTAAAATTGACTCTAGGAGTTGATTTGACCTTCAGAAAGTCCACCTGAAGTTAACCTACGGGTCAACTCTGAGTTGACCTTCCTTGTGGCTCACTAACCTAGATTTCTTGGTTCCTTCAAGGATAATTAGGAGATATAACAATTAACAAAAATAAAACTTTCCAAAAAAGTGACAAGACAAATTGCCAACACAACATACTACATAGGTGTCAAGTGACACTACAAAATAATTTCACATCACAATACACACATGGCAATTGTCCCTTACACAATTTAAACAATCCAATAAATACCATTTACACTCATGCAAACATTTACGAATAAAATACAGTACATACGGGGTGTTGTCTCTCCAAATAGACAACCCCTGGTTTTACTAACGCACATTGGCCTAGGCTTGATTCTCCTTAATATTTCCATGATCACATGGATAATTTCCTGCACATCTCAATTAAAGCATTAGTACTTCCCAAATAACCTCATATAATATATAACACATAATCAAAATACAATACATTCATTCTGCAAAGGCTCGTCATTATAAAATATGATTTATCACAAATCAAAGCAATTTATTATAATCCTCAAAATTTGATCCATCTACAAGATATGCAAACATTTTTCTAACATTATAACAAATTTTGAAATTCAGATAATAACCTGTATCATCACAATATTACCCTAATCTAGAATCATATAATATTCTATAATCCACAAGGCATAGAAATGCAGCATCCATATATATCCATGTTACCAAAATCATGGGACCATATAAAGTTCTCTATCCATAGTGTGTCAAAACTAGCATCTAAAATAGTTCCAAGATGAAAATAGCTGAAGAGATAGGATGGATCGGGGTAGGGCGTCACACCCTCCCCCTCTAGGCATGAACGTCCTCCTGGAGTTCATCAAAAAGATGAGGGTACTGTGATCTCATACGTGCTGCATCCTCCCATGAAGCTGTGACCTCATCATAGCAATCCCACTGGACCCTAACCTGGTCGAGCTCTCGACCTTGAAGGGCCAACGTCCGGCAAGCCAAAATGCGAATGGGCTCCAAGGTTAGCTGCCCGTCCAACTCCACCTGCAAGGCATCCCAATCTAAAATATGAGACTCATCATAGATATATTTTCTCAAAACTGACACATGAAATACATCGTGGATGCGTGATAGGCTAGGTGGCAAGGCTAGGTGATAAGCAACTGGTCCTATCCTCTCAAGGATCTTGAAAGGTCCGACAAAGTGAGGTGCGAGCTTAGAACCCTTTCCATAGCGGATCGGACTCTTATGCGGTCGCACTCTCAGGAAAACTCTGTCCCCAACCATGTAACTCCGGTCTATCCTCTTTGCAGCTGCATATTTCTTCTGCCTATCCTGTGCCTCTCTAAGACGCTGTCTAATCAGGATTACATGCTGCTCCATATCACGGACCATCTCAGGGCCTATGGCCACTCTATCCTCAATACGGTCCCAACTCAAAGGTGTCCTGCATGGTCTGCCATACAAAGCCTGAAAAGGTGGCATCCCCAAAGAAGTGTGATGCCCATTATTATAGGCAAATTCTACTAAATGCAGGTACTCCTCCCATCGGGTCTGATGATCCATGACGTACATGCGGAGCATATCCTCTAACACCTGGTTAACCCGCTATGTCTGTCCATCTGTCTCTGGATGATAGGCTGTGCTGAAGTTGAGCTTGGTGCCCAATGCTGCCTGTAATGCCTTCCAAAAGGAAGAAGTAAAGAGAGTGTTGGGTCTCAAATCAACAGATTGGATAGGTTCTAAAGAAATGCCAACTCCTATGATCAAACCCTCCAATTGACTTGGCCAACATATAGAGTGAACCTGTTTGGTTGCTAACTCTCTCACTTTAGGCTCTGCAGGACCTAGGCGGGTATACCTATTCACTGAATGTCTCCAATAACCAGTGCTTTTATAGCAGATGTATTATCCTAATCTGATATCTCCTGATCTTGAAATGGCATGAGTTCCTTGAATGGAGATATAGCAGATGAGTTCAAGATTGTTGTTGTAATAACCGTTTGCTTTATATTTCTTAATTACTTCTGTTGCTGTTAAAATAATCAATTATGAATTAAATGATGAGTATAACTTGTAATTTAGCCAGTGCCTTCTTCGTTGTTTGGGTTACAGAGTCATTACATTTTTCTTCAGGACTTATGGTGCGAACCTGTGAGACAGTTTTTTAATTCATCCCTTTATGAACCTGTCAGTTATTATTTCTTCTGGAACCAAATGAATGCTTATATTATATGCTGATTGAGTGAATTTAACCCTACCTTTAAGGGACCAGTCAATTAAGCTTTGCAAGGAACGATCACAATCCGCAAGCAAAACTTTTGTTACAACATTATGATATAAAGCATAGATTTGATCTTAAGAACATGAATAACCTTATCTTATCAGACAATATCACAGACGATTGCCAAAAGAAAGTGAAATGATCCACAACATATATGCAGAGAAATAGTTGATCAAAATTTGTATTCCATTATAGTTTGTATACAGAAGACTTACAGGCTGTCATCTATCGCTATCTTCATCTTATCTAATCACTATCCCCTTACATTACAAAAATCATTCTCATATATATATGAGGATGAAGGCTTTTCACGAAGAGACGCGACTTTTCACAATGCTAATCGTTAATTTGAATATTTCTAAACTTAAGCAAAAAGAGATTTAGGAGCCCCAAATGATGGATGTAATCATCGTCTTTGAAGGTTTTGATTCGAGGAGTTTGTTTCTTCAATTCATCTCCCAGCGACAGATACTTGAATATTATCTGGTTGACAGTAGGGGCCATATCCTTACTTCGATCTATCTCTGACAAGGCCCAATCCTTGACGCTGGCGAGCTCTTTTCGCAAATCCTCCAGGGATATCACTTCTCCTTTCCTTTTTTTGTCTCTTGGGCTTCTCTTCAGGGTTCAGCTCTTTTCCTTTCCTACTCTTTTTAGAAGAAGAAGACGAAGGTTCCATAATTACAGTAAATACGAGAGACAACACTTACTTGGAGGAATGCTCAGCTCTTCTGGTTATCATTCGCAAGTCTCCGCAAGTTCTTCGCAATTCTCAGTCTTTTAGCATCGATCTGGTTCTTACGAAAATTCACTCAGTTCAACTGTAATCGTATGGGCAACTTGTGCACAGTTAATGTTCTGCATCTACAACGGCTACTCAAGTGTTTAAACTTAATTGCAGATGTGACACTCTTCAATTGGGCCTTTAACTCTTTCGCGGGAAGTACAGTTCGCTCAAAGTGCTCATATTTCAAGTTATCGATGAAACCCTTGTCTTCGGCCGAGTGTTTAAATCTTCCATCGAAAGCTCATTTTCTTCGATACTATTGTTTCGGTGAATAGCTCATGTCGAGAAGCCGCTTTTAAGACTCATCGAAATCATTCTTTCATCGATAGACCCCTTTTTCGATAAGTCACTTGCAATTTCCATCGAAATCATTCTTTCGATGAGTTTCTCTCTTCGGTGAAGGCCTATGTATGTTCATCGATATCCCTTTTTCATCGATATCCTTTTTTATCGATGAAACGACTTTGCCTTTGTTCGAAATCATGTTCATCGATGAAAACTTGCATTTAGATGAATGCTTTATGAGTCTCTTCGGTAATGATATTCCCTCGAAATCACTTTTTCCCTTTTTGCCTTTTGTTTTCACCTTTTCGATGAAACTTAGAGTATCGATGAGTGATTTTCTACATTCATCGAAAGTAACTTTTTGCCGAAAATACCTTTGCTTAGTGCTTTACATACCTTGTTTCGATGAAAATATTCTTTCGATGAAACATCTTTTGAAGTGCTCGATACAGTTTGCTGGCCGAAACATCTTTTAGTCTTCACGCCTATGGGAATATACATTTTTTTTTATATTTTTTATTTTCAAATATAGTGTTCAACAGCGGCTCTAACTGAGGATGGAGGCATATTGAATATGTCTTCAAGAATTCAGAATCTCTAGTTAGCGCAGATTTATGATGGTATTTACAATGGAAATGGATCCTAATCCACTGTACATGTGATACAGGATGTTCAAGAAAAGAAGCTTTTTAAGAATTGCCCATGCATCGGCAATTCTTGGACCTTTCCTGTTGCGTTTTGAAGCAAATAGGAATCCTCCCCTTTTTTGTCTATAATCACATATGGGCCGATCCATAGGGCTTCAAATTTACCATGCTTGCCTTTGTCTTGACTCCTGGCATTCCACATTAAAACCCAATCACCTACACAAAATTTTCTGTTTGATGTCCTCTTGTCATATAATCTCTTCATTTGATTTTGAATCCTGATATTCTGCTTTTGAGCTTCTGCCCTGACTTCATCAAGTTCTACCAACTACATTATTCATTCTTGTGATGGATCTTCAACATCTATCTCTTCTTGAATCATAAATCTGTGTACAGGTAAGAGGTTATCCAAAGGTAGTCTGGCCCTTTTGCCATAAACCAGTTCAAATGGAGACTTTCCTGTAGATTTTTTCACAGTTATCCTGTCTGCCCATAGTGCAAGATTCAACTTCGAATCCCATGCTTTTTTGTTCTGTCCCAGCATCTTTTTAATGATCTTTAGGATATTCTTGTTGCTTGATTCAGCTTGCCCATTCCCCTGGGGGTGGTAAGGAGAAGAATGTGATATCTTAATGCCATATTCTTCACAAAAAGTGTTGAATTCCTCTGATCTGAAGGACATGCCATTATCTGAGATGATCCTTGCAGGAACACCGAATCTAGTAATAATGTTCTCCATTAAGAATTTTATCACCACCTTACTAGTGGCCTGTCTAGTAGGTATTGCCTCCACCCATTTGGTAAAATAGTCTGTAGCAACCAATATCCATCTGTGTCGTCCACTGGACCTTTCTGATATTTCCCCTATAAAGTCTATTCCCCACTGTTGAAATGGTTCCTCAGCCAACATTGGTCTCAGTGGGAGTGATCCTTGATACTTTGTTTTATTTGAAAACTTCTGACAAACTTCACACTTTCTGACATATCTATAAGAATCATTGAAGACACATGGCTAATAATATCCAGCTCTCAATATTTTATGTGTTGTAGTCTTAGCCGAGAAATGGCCACCACAAACCCCATCATGCATTTCATGAAGAACTTTATCTGCCTGGTAGTTGTCTAAACATAATAACAATATCCCATCTCTATTTTTCCAATATAATTCCCCATTGATAATTACATATCTTGCTGATTTTAGCTTCAGAGCTCTCTTCTGATTATCAGTCATGCCATCTGGACATTTCAAATGCTTGAGATAGTATATGATATCGGTGTACCATGTTGTTCTTTCAATACTGAAGTTAGCTTCTTCCCATCCAACCTGATTCAGACCAGACTCCTCAATTTTAGTTCCTGTCATGAGTTTGGCCAGCCCTTGTCCTTTGATAACCTGTGAAATTTTGAGTTCAATGTTAAATTCTTGTATCTGATTGATCCATTTGCATCTTTTGCCCGTGACCTCAGTCTGTCTGAAGATATCTTTTACTGCTGCATTCGGGACATAAGCTATAACTTCAGCCCCCACTAAGTATGGTCTAAATTGTTTCACTGCTTTGACCAAAGCATAGGCTTGCTTTTCATTCAGTTCATATTTTACTTCTGAAGGGCTCAAAGACTTGCTAAAGTATGCAATGGGCTGCTCATACCCTTCTGAATTTTTCTGTAACAACACTGCTACTATAGTGTGACAAGAGGCGAATGAGAATATCATAAATGGTTTACCAAAATTTGGGGAAATTAGTACTGGTGCCTCAGAAATTGCTCTTTTGATTGTCACAAAAGAATCAATTGCCTCTTCAGTCCAGTCAATTTGGGCCTCTTTCTTCAACATCCTTACTATAGGTTTTATTATGTCTGCAAAATTCAAAATGAACCTTCTCACAAAATTAATTTGTCCCAAGAATGATTGAATGGCTTTGATAGTTCGAGGGATGGGAACCTCATTGATAGCTGCTACTCTTTCAGGGTCAATTCTCACCCCCTCCTTGGATACTATGTGTCCAAGTAGTTTTCCCTCTTCAACACCAAAGTGGCATTTCTTGGGATTCAAGGAAATTCCATATTCTAAGGCTCTTTTAAATATCTTCTCAAGGTGTTCACAGTGATCATCAGCTTTCTTTGAGTATGCAGTCAGATCATCTTGGTATACCACCATGATTACATCAATCAATTCTGCAAAAGCCACATCCATTGCCCTTTGAAAATTAGCTCTAGCATTGGTCAATCCAAATGGCATTCATGCATAAACATAAGTGCCCCATGGGGTTGTGAAGGCTATCTTATATTTCTTAGTTTCTCTAACTTTCACCTGATTGTAACCTGAAAATCCATCCATCATAGACAACAGCTCACACCCTGTTACCCTCTACAGCATGTTATCCATATTTGGCAATGGATAGTTATCCTTTAGAGATGATATATTCAAATTTCTAAAGTCTACACATAATCTAATATCCCCATTTTTCTTCCTGACTGGTACCAAGTTAGAAACCCATGTGGAATATCTGCATGGCTCAATTATTCCTGCGTCTTTCATCTTTATAATTTCTTCCCTCATTTTTGGTAACAATGTAGGATTAATAGGTCTCTGCTTTTGCCCGAATGGCTTAGCTTCTGGTTTAAGTGGTATCTCATGTTGAAAGAGATCTTCCCTGTAAGCTTTGAGATCTTCATAAGACCATGCAAACACATGTTTGTATCTTTTTAGCAATATTATCAGTTGTTGCCTCATAGTAGGAGTTAATTTTTTTCCAATAAAAACATTTTTGGGGGCTTCTTTGCTTCCTAGATTGATTTGTTCAATATCATTCTCTTTAACAGCTGACCCTTTGGTTTCAATCACATCTTGAGCATTAAAAGTTCTTTCTAATGCTACTAGGCCTCTTGGTAATTTATTTGATTTTAGTTGTATAATTTCATGTCCAAATAAAGTTTCCTTACCTTCAGTTTTCTCCACAAAGTCATTAAAATTTATAGCTTGAGTCTGATAATGATCAACACACTGTAAGAAGTTCAACAGATCTGCATCATCTTGTAACACTTGCCAATTATACAAGTTGTCAGGAACAGATGGTCTTACTTTCACTTCCACTTCAGATATCCTAGTTAGTGTTATATCATTGCCTTTTAATGCAATATTTGCTAAAAAATCTGCCATGATGTTTTTTGACCTATCTATCCAGGTTATCTGAAAAGC
The DNA here is from genome assembly GCF_030272615.1 of Cryptomeria japonica. Classification (NCBI taxonomy): domain Eukaryota; kingdom Viridiplantae; phylum Streptophyta; class Pinopsida; order Cupressales; family Cupressaceae; genus Cryptomeria; species Cryptomeria japonica. Next base: position 9,880,393 of record NC_081409.1, read on the forward strand.
ATCAAAAAGCTCCATGGTATCCCACACAGCATTCCTGTATTGTTTCAGTCTTAAGTGTTTTGAGGCATATCTTTCCTTTACTTGTGAGACTATTAATTCTGAATCACCAAAGACACTTAGCAATTTGATCCCATGTTTGACTGCTATGTTAAGACCAGTGAGTAGAGCTTCATATTCAGCAATGTTATTTGTACATTCAAATAACAACTTGAAAGAATATTTGTAAGTTTCCCCTGTGGGTGAGATAAAAAGGATTCCAGCCCCACTCCCTTCTTTGCTACAAGACCCATCAAAGAACATTTTCCATATCTGACCATCCTTTTCAGTTAGACATGACTCAATGGGGATCCACTCTTTAAATTTAGGTTTTGTCAACTGTACCTGGAAGTTGTCCATATCAGTTTGTAAAAAACATACTTGGTTCATTGTTTCTTCCATGTCTTCTATGATATATGTGGACCGAGGTTCCCTGTCAATTTTTATTTCCTGTCCATTTATTGGAATTGTAGCATATGACAAATCCAGCTGCACATATCCACCAATCATATTCGACCATTGTCTAGACAATAACATCCCATAATTTGGAGGAACATCTACCACTGTGATATCTATTTTATATGATGCTTCTGGACAGGCTGCTAATCTGAACTCTACATCTTTCATGATACCAACCACTGGGACTGATCTATTGTCCATGGCATAGCATTTCCCAAAGGTAGTATCAACTTCCAATCCTAGTTCTTTCATCACCCCAACAGGCATGACATTTATGGCTACCCCTGAATCAATCATACAATTCTTCACCCTTTTGTTGTTTATCACCAAAGTGAGATAAAATGGGTCTACTTGTGTTGGGTTTTTAGTTATAGTGGACCCTAAGTATATAACTGGAGCCATTTGTTCATTGTTGTCACTTGTTGGGACCTCTTGTTTCTGTTCATTAGTCTTTTCTTCTTGGACACCTGAAATCATCTCCAAAGTTTTTTCTCTATACTCAGGAAACCTCATTATTTCCATCAATGGAACAAAAACTTTTAATTGTGTTAATGCAATTGAGATATCAAATGAGGTAGAGTGTTGTGATGAAGGGAGTTTTACTGTTTCTTCCTTTTGAACATTAGGACCCTTCTTATTATTCTTTGGTACAACCTCCTTAGTCATAGCTCCTTTGTTTATTCGCTTGAGTGTCTCATCAGTTTCTTTCATAAAAAGACTAGTAGGTTTACCTTGCTCTGGATTCACCACCCTATTCCTTAAATCATAAGTCCTTTTTGCTTGTGCAACGGCATAAGCTGTAATTCTTCTTTTTTCTTCTTCAGTAGGGATTCTGAGCTTAACACTTTCATTTTTGCTGGTGGTCACAGGTAAGACAGAGCATTGATCAATATTCATGGAATCTGACCTTCCTTCCTGACTAAATGATATCATATTAACAGTTGAATCATCCACATGTTCTTCGTAGCTATCCTCCTCCTCTTGCAATTCTTTTGCTACTGCACACAAAGAAGAAGCGTGTGGCATATTGCAAGCATAACACCACATGTCATCGTCTTGAGTATAATTTACTATTCTTTTTAAAGGATCTGGGATTTGTTGATTATCTCTGTGGTTCCTGTCTACTGGTTTTCCATCCTTCCATGTGGTGTTATAAGGCATGTCATGTAGTCTAGGTCTCTCAGGATGGTAGTATTGCTGCTTCTCTGTTTTGTTTACTCTTACAGATAAATCTTTCAGGACATTTAAAACTTTGTCAAGCTTATCTTCATCTCTATTAGCCTTGGGTGCTCTAGGATTGTATAACCTTGCATCCTCTCTCTTTCCCACTTTACCAGCAGCCTTTCTGTTGTTTTCTATAACAATGGCATCTTTCATAACATCCCGGAGGTCTCTAGGATTTCTGGTTCTCGGCTCATAGTTTGTTTTACTGTCATAAGCATTGATATAATACAGAATGCTCACCTCAGGTACTGATTTCATCCTATTGGGGATTTTGTTTAAAACCCTGTTAAATCTTTTGTTAAAATCTATCACTGATTCATTTTGCTCCTTCTTTATACTAATGATTTCGTGCAAAGCAAACTCAGGGCTGTTATGGTCTCCATACTGCTCAAGGAACAAATCTTTGAATCCTGCAAGATCTCTAATGGATGCGTCAGGCAACGTCCTAAACCAATCTCTTGCATCTTCTATTAATGATTGCATAAACAACCTGATCTTGACATCTTCATATGGTAACCCAAAATCCTCAATTACTGCATCAAAGGCTTTACAATGAGCCTCACCTGAAACTGCATTACTTCCTGTGAACCTTGGTATCGCTGTCTTGATTTCATTTGGGATAGGATATGGGTACACTATCATTCCTGAAAAATCAAACTGCCTCATTTGCTCCATATTTATTAGTCCATGCCCTCCATGAGGATTCCCAAAGTTTTGGTTCACATTACCATATAAGGGTATTTGGTTTTGATAAGGAAGAGGGTATTGATTCTGGTGTTGATATTGAAACTGATTAGGGGGTGGATGTTGGTTATAAAATTGACCAGGAGGTGGGTACTGATTATGAGTATGTGAACTTTGCTGGACTGGTGGTGCACTTGATTGCACATGATCATCCCTTTTGCTACCAAACAAGGGATTCTCATAAGCTTTGAAATCATTACCCTTTGTTTTACCCACTCCTTGAGCATATGTTTTCTTGTAGTTGTTTACATCTTTATTAAAGTCATCCTCACCAACATTTATGCCCAACTTAGCACACAGCTCCAAACATTCCTGAGTCCTTCCTGAATCTCTCATCTCAGCAGCTGCCTCCATCATTTGTCTAGTTAAATCTGTAAATCTATCTGCAGGGTCTGCCATACTTGATCCTGATGGAGGTGGTGTGTATTGTCTGGACCGTGCTTCGTGATTTTCAAAACCAGGGGGAATTTGGCACCGCCCCTTTTGAGCTTTATATGCTGCAACCAAATCCTCATTCACCGGGCTTGAAGTTGTTGTTCTATCTTGTTCTCTTAAGGGCGAATGTTGGCTACTTTCATGTTTATACTGGTTGTATCTTTCTCTCATGGAATCATTCATGGGTTCTTTATTTTTGTTCTTTCGTTGAGAGAAATCTAATTGGGATAAAGATTGTCCTTTTGTAACTGATCTTGTTCCGTGCATTGATATTCTTATTTCAGAGTTGCCACCTCTTTCCTAGAGGATATGTGTTATTTGGCTTTTTGTTTTTTGAGTTCTTTCCCACAGCAGAGTCTTAATTCTTCCTCCCCAGCAGAGTTGCCAATCTGTTGGGTCTCAAATCAATAGATTGGATAGGTTCTAAAGAAATGCCAACTCCTATGATCAAACCCTCCAATTGACTTGGCCAACATATAGAGTGAACATGTTTGGTTGCTAACTCTCTCACTTTAGGCTCTGCAGGACCTAGGCGGGTATACCTATTCACTGAATGTCTCCAATAACCAGTGCTTTTTATAGCAGATATATTATCCTAATCTGATATCTCCTGATCTTGAAATGGCATGAGTTCCTTGAATGGAGATATAGCAGATGAGTTCAAGATTGTTGTTGTAATAACCGTTTGCTTTATATTTCTTAATTACTTTTGTTGCTATTAAAATAATCAATTATGAATGAAATGATGAGTATAACTTGTAATTTAGCCAGTGCCTTCTTCGTTGTTTGGGTTACAGAGTCATTACATTTTTCTTTAGGACTTATGGTGCGAACCTGTGAGACAGTTTTTTAATTCATCCCTTTATGAACCTGTCAGTTATTATTTCTTCTGGAACCAAATGAATGCTTATATTATATGCTGATTGAGTGAATTTAACCCTACCTTTAAGGGACCAGTCAATTAAGCTTTGCAAGGAACGATCACAATCCGCAAGCAAAAATTTTGTTACAACATTATGATATAAAGCATAGATTTGATCTTAAGAACATGAATAACCTTATCTTATCAGACAATATCACAGACGATTGCCAAAAGAAAGTGAAATGATCCACAACATATATGCAGAGAAATAGTTGATCAAAATTTGTATTCCATTATAGTTTGTATACAGAAGACTTACAGGCTGTCATCTATCGCTATCTTCATCTTATCTAATCACTATCCCCTTACATTACAAAAATCATTCTCATATATATATGAGGATGAAGGCTTTTCACGAAGAGACACGACTTTTCACAATGCTAATCGTTAATTTGAATATTTCTAAACTTAAGCAAAAAGAGATTTAGGAGCCCCAAATGATGGATGTAATCATCGTCTTTGAAGGTTTTGATTCGAGGAGTTTGTTTCTTCAATTCATCTCCCAGCGACAGATACTTGAATATTATCTGGTTGACAGTAGGGGCCATATCCTTACTTCGATCTATCTCTGACAAGGCCCAATCCTTGACGCTGGCGAGCTCTTTTCGCAAATCCTCCAGGGATATCACTTCTCCTTTCCTTTTTTTGTCTCTTGGGCTTCTCTTTAGAGTTCAGCTCTTTTCCTTTCCTACTCTTTTTAGAAGAAGAAGACGAAGGTTCCATAATTACAGTAAATACGAGAGACAACACTTACTTGGAGGAATGCTCAGCTCTTCTGGTTATCGTTCGCAAGTCTCCGCAAGTTCTTCGCAATTCTCAGTCTTTTAGGATCGATCTGGTTCTTACGAAAATTCACTCAGTTCAACTGTAATCGTATGGGCAACTTGTGCACAGTTAATGTTCTGCATCTACAACGGCTACTCAAGTGTTTAAACTTAATTGCAGATGTGACACTCTTCAATTGGGCCTTTAACTCTTTCGTGGGAAGTACAGTTCGCTCAAAGTGCTCATATTTCAAGTTATCGATGAAACCCTTGTCTTCGGCCGAGTGTTTAAATCTTCCATCGAAAGCTCATTTTCTTCGATACTATTGTTTCGGTGAATAGCTCATGTCGAGAAGCCGCTTTTAAGACTCATCAAAATCATTCTTTCATCGATAGACCCCTTTTTCGATAAGTCACTTGCAATTTCCATCGAAATCATTCTTTCGATGAGTTTCTCTCTTCGGTGAAGGCCTATGTATGTTCATCGATATCCCTTTTTCATCGATATCCTTTTTTATCGATGAAACGACTTTGCCTTTGTTCGAAATCATGTTCATCGATGAAAACTTGCATTTAGATGAATGCTTTATGAGTCTCTTCGGTAATGATATTCCCTCGAAATCACTTTTTCCCTTTTTGCCTTTTGTTTTCACCTTTTCGATGAAACTTAGAGTATCGATGAGTGATTTTCTACATTCATCGAAAGTAACTTTTTGCTGAAAATACCTTTGCTTAGTGCTTTACATACCTCGTTTCGATGAAACATCTTTTAGTCTTCACGCCTATGGGAATATACATTTTTTTTTATATTTTTTATTTTCAAATATAGTGCTCAACAGAGAGAATCCCTATCAGAAATAATCTTGTGTGGAACACCATGAAGCCTGACAATGTCTTGCAAGAACACTTGTGCCACAGCTGGAGCTGTGAAGGTAGTCTGGACTGGTGAGAAGTGGGCTACTTTGGTCAATATGTCAACTGTCACCAAGATTGCATCATGGCGACGAGATGACATAGGAAGACCAATGATGAAGTCCATGGATATAGTATCCCACTTCCACTCTGGTATAGCATGGGACTGGAGTAACCCACCTGGATGGCGGTGCTCCGCCTTGACTCTGTGACACTCCAGGCATCGGGCTACAATCTTGGCTATAAGCTGCCGCATTCCTGGCCAATGATATAACTCCCTCAAGTCAGCATGCATCTTCTTAACCCCGGGATGCGCTGCATAAGGAGCTCTATGAGCCTCCATGATAATGAAATCTCACAAACCCCCAGGAGAGGGTACATAGACGCGCCCTCTATGGTGTAATAAACCATCGGACTCTAAAGAGTAGTCCACAAACTTCCCTTCCAGGGCCTCCTGATCACGGATCCTCTGACAAACCTCTAAATACCAATCATCCTCTGGCAATCACTGCAAAATACAGTCTCTCAAATCTGTGCTCATGGATATGGTGTAAACCTCATGTCGTCTCCTACTTAGGGCATCTGCGACCACATTCTCCTTTCCTTTGATGTAGTGAACATCAAAATCATACTCACAAAGGAACTCCATCCATCTCCTCTGACGTGCATTTAGGTTAGGCTGGGTGAAGATGTATTGCAAACTCTGATGGTCTGAATGAAGCTCGAAGTGATGACCTAAAAGGAAGTGTCTCCACCTCACAAGTGCATGTACAACCGCTGCAAGCTCTAGGTCATGCGTAGGGTAGTTAAGCTCATGAGTCTTAAGTTTTCTAGACTCGTATGCTATAACCCTACCCTCCTGCATAAGAACTGCTCCCAATCCATCTAAGGAAGCATCTGTGCATACCATGAAGTCGGCCGTGGGGTCTGGCACAATAAGAATAGGTGCACTAGTAAGTGCCCTTTTTAGATCCTGAAAATCCCTCTCACACTTCTCTGTCCACTCGAATGTCTTCCCTTTTCGCTAGAGGGATGTGATGGGGTGTGCAACTCTGGAAAATCCCTCAACAAAGCGTCTGTAGTATCCTGCTAAACCCATGAAGCTCCTGACCTCTGTCACACTGGTAGGTGCCAGCCAATCCATAATGGCTCTGACCTTTGATGGGTCAACTGAGATCCCATCACCGGATATAACATGCCCTAGGTACTTGACCTTTGATCTAAAGAAAGCACACTTCGACAAACTACCGAACAACTGGTTGTCCCTCAAACACTGCAAAACCTGCTTCAAATGCTCCTCATGCTCCTTCTCATTCCAGGAATAGATCAATATGTCGTCGAGGAACACAATCACAAATCGGTCAAGGAAGGTGTGGAATACCCCATTCATGAGACTCATGAATACAGCTGGAGCATTCGTAAGACCAAATGGGACCACAGTGAACTCGTAGTGGACATATCTGGTGCGAAACGCGGTCTTGTGGATATCACTTTCCACAATCCTCAACTGATGATATCCTGAATTCGGGTCTATTTTGGAAAACACTTTAGCACCCTGAAGCTGATCAAACAAGTCATCGATCCTCGGCAAGGGATAACAGTTCTTGATGGTTACTTTATTCAGTTGCCTATAATCCATGCATAACCAAAGGGATCCATCTTTCTTCTTCACAAAGATGACTGGTGCACCCCAAGGGGAGACACTAGGATGGATGTGACCCTTCTCTTAGAGTTCCTCTAGCTGCATCTTGAGCTCATTAAGCTCATGAGTGGTCATCCTATAAGGTGCTCTCGAAACCGGCTCGGCTCCCGGTACCAAATCTATGTGGAAGTCAATCTCTCTACTGGGTGGCATACCGGGTAGCTCATCAGGAAACACATCTGCAAATGCCTCAAGGATGGGATGATCATCTATGGAAGGCTCCTTCTCATTTTCTTCCTCTCGGTCACTGATTGTGATAGCAAACAACTGGCATCCCTTCCGCATGCTCTGCTTAAGCTGCATAGCGGATATCATACGAAGAGACACGGGTCTCTGAATCCCAGTGATTACTATGGGAGCACCATGATCATCCTCACACTCGACCTTTTTCAAGCGACAATCCATCTTGGCTCTGTGGGCGTAAAGCCAATCCATGTCAAGTACGACACCATAAGATCCGAGTGGCGTAACTCTAAGGTCTACTAAGGTGGTGGTATTACCAATCTGGAGCGGACATCCCCTAACCTCTGAATCCACTGACACTCTAGCCCCTGAAGCTAACTCCACTTCCCAGCTGACACTTTGCCTTACTGCCACTAGCCCGCAACGCTTCACAACCAATGGAGATATAAAGGAGTCAGTCGCTCCTGAGTCAAATAATATAGAAATACTACTACCTCTGACCTTACTTGCAGCCTCGATGACTGTGGCCTAGTGCTCTGCCTGGCGGTTGTCAACCGTTGCGAAGACCCTATGGGACTTGCCCATGTCCCCAACTGTAGGCTCTGATGTTGCCATCCTTTGATTCCCTATCATCTGTCCCTGTGGACACTCTCTCGCCATGTGCCCCATGGCTCCACATGTGAAGCAAGCACCGCGTGCCTGAAACTGTGCGCCCCTGAGGCCTAGAAAAAGGATGCCCACCTGTCCGGCTAGAACCACTGTACCCACCCCTGGAGGACTGTTGAGCCCGTGCCAGGGGTGTGTATGTACCCTGTGCTCTCTGGTCACGCCTGGGACCCTGTGACTACCACTGCTTAGGCCTGGAGCCCTGCTGTCCCTGAGGTGGCCTCTGTCTCTGACTCTGCTGTGACTGTTGTGGAGGAGGGGGTTTATAGGACCCCGAAACATTTCTATGGTTGCCCTTCCAATGGGGTTTCTGAAACCCGAAAGGCTGAGGAGCTGGGTTTCGGTTCTGGAACCGATCCCTCGTGTCCTATGGCCTAATCTGAATCTCCTCGGCTATAAGGGCCTTCTCTACGGCAACTTGAAGGCTTCCGGGAGCGGCCATCCTCACTGGTCCTGCTATCCCAGCATTAAGTCCCCTAACAAATTAGTTGACGAGTAGCTTATCGTCCTTCAGGTAATCTACATAAGGTAGGAGCTCAATAAACTTACTCTCGTACTGGGTCACTGAGAGACCCTTCTGCTGAAGGTCGTGGAACTCATCGATCCGACGCTGCCTAAAGTGCTCGGACAAGTACCTCTCTCTGAACCTCTCTGTGAAGATTTCCCATGTGATGGTATCTGCAGTGAGTCCACACTTTAATTCCTCCTGCTTCCACCATGTGGAGGTTGTCGATCTCAGAAGGTGGACTGCAACTCGTGCCTTCAGATTGCTTTCATAAGATCGCAATGCGAAGCACCGATCTAGGCTCAAAAGCCATGCCTCAGCCTCTACTCCGTCAGTAGTTCCTCCAAAAGATGGTGGCTGGAGGCGCAAAACCTCTCTAATCAAGTCTCCTGGTTCCTGACGTGCTCTCTCAAAATACACAGGTGCTGCTACTGGAGGTGGTTCGGGCAGGTGAACGGACTCCGGCTCATTCTCTGCCTCACCCTCTATGGAATTAGGAGGTGGACTCCTACTCCGTTCCCTCTCTACTGACCTATGACTCCCTGAGTTCTGATTGTCTGCATGACGGTCCACTGCTGGAAGCCTATCCTGCACGATCCCGATCAAGTTCTGAAGAGCTAGCAAGATGTCTTGGTTAGGGTCAACCGGCGGTTCGGGAGGTGCTTTCGGGTTCCCTTCTGGAACCAGTTCCTCCCTAGCAACATCCTCGCGTGCCATACGTGTACCCTTAGGACCCCTTCCGCGCTTGCGAGCTTGTCGCGTAGTCGGAGGCATCCTAATGAGAAAATAAATAAAATAAATAAATAATTAAATAATTTAATTTTCACATATTTATATATATATATATATATTTTTTTTTTTGGGAAATATTTGATTAATTTAGATAATTAAAGTGAAACGTAATGGAGAAAGGTTCCTAGTGTCGGAAACCTTGCTCTGATACCAAAATGTCATGCCCAAACTTTAGGGTACAAAAACGGAACAAAATTTTTTTTTCTGACATCAAGAACTCGCAATATATCCTAATAATAATATTAACTTTATTAGAGTTTTGTCTTATCTAGGGTGAGAATAAAATTGTTTACTAAGGTTGGGTTAATTAACCAACTCGAACGAGCGACTAGTTTAGTGAAGATTAAATTAGTATCACGGATTATTGGCTAGCTCAATTACCTAACTCAAGTTGTCGCTAATTAAAAACAAAGGTTAATTGGTTATCTTCGTGAGTTTAATCGTTCCCATTCATATAATGAGAATACCAATAATTAATTGATGCTCATGCAAAATTTATTATTTAAATCCAACCGATGAGGGTTCGAATTTCTATAAGGTCATTTGCCCACTAAGACCAACAAAAGCTAAAGCCAATTCTAATTTTTTTCTAACCCCTTAATTATGATGATTTAATTAAATTCGGCCCAAACTGGTCACCAAGGGCTTATGGTCCATAAAATTAATTCTACAATTTCTCCTTTTAAATTTTTCTAACGTCCAAATATATAGGGGAAAGTCCATTGATTAATTAAATATATTAATGGATTTAACGTATAGTTTATCCAACGATATTAATCCTTTCCTTTTAAACCCCTTGAATTAACTATATTAAAATTTAAATTTTCTAAAGAATAAAAAAAACATATAATAATTCCATCATAAAAATAACCCTATTTATTAATTAAAATTAAATTTTTATTTTTTTTAAACACCCATTTAAATCTCCCATCTCAAATTTTAAATTCCCTAACATAAAGACATCCTTAATTTTTAAAATGCTATCCCTAATTAAAACTACATTTTAATGCTCCCATATATATATATATATATAAAATCCCTAAAATGCTAACCCTAACCCGAAATTGGGTTAGGGTTGCATTTCTATATAATCCCACTTGTTTTATTTTTCTTATTATTTTATGCCCTAACCCGAAATGGGTTAGGGTTTATTAAACTACTTTTTTTTTTTGAATTGGGGGGAAAGTGTGTGATTGCAGGTACGGAGGCGAAATAGGGTACGGCGGAGGGTTTCGAAGCGGGGAGAAAGGAGGAAGTGCACGGGGGGGGGGGGGGGGTTTTCCGGGTGCCGCTGTGCGTACACACAGTGGCGGACGGCATAACCGCTGCCCACTGTGTATGCACACAGTGGCGGGCGCCGCTCACTGTGCGTAGCACAATGGCGGCCGCGACCGCTCCACTGTGTTACACACAGTGCGGTGCCCTTCAGCGTCGCCCACTGTGTGTAGCATAGTGGCTCGGCCGTGGCCGTCCACTGTGTTACACACAGTGGCCCGCGGCTCGGTGCCCGTGTCTTCCCACATTTTTTTTTAAAAATCTTTTAATATTTCAAGGGTTTAAATTTTATATGATGTGTTTTTTCTTTTTTTTTTTTAAATCAAATATATATATATATATATATGTATATTTATATATATATATATATGGTGCACATCATCATATATGAATATGTAAATATATATATATATATATATATTTGTATATATATATTTATATATACATATAAACACTGTTATGATCAGAACATAACATATATGTATATATATTTTTCAAAGGCTTCCACAGATTATGTTTTCAGATGCAGGAATATATAAATATAGTTAGGATTAGGAAGTCTGTTCTCCAATATTTTTAGCACAGCAGCATGCAATCTTTTGTATATTTTCGTTGTACAGGAATTACACAAGGACAAAACATGTTTCCTTCTCTTTTTTTTTGTTGCAGGGATAAACACCTAAAGGAATTTATATATATATATCTATATATATATAAGTGTATATATATTTTTCAATATATATATATACCTATATATTTACAGTTATATTCAACTAAATGTTAAGAAAATAGGGTTGGAAACCCTTATAATGTTTTGAGATTCTAACATCTTACATTCTGATCTTAGTCTCTTAATAGCATACGACTGAGTCTTATTTTTCTTCTCTCTCTTTTTTTTTACAGTCTTACAACATGTTTTCTACAGCGATGTCTAAATGCTAGGTCTTTTATTTTCAGCTGTGCCTAAATAGAGTAAAAAAAGTAACAAAATAACAGTAAATGAACCTTGCAAGAATTTACTCCACATAATGCATCCCCCCCCTTTTTTTTTTCTTTCTTAACTTATATTTGCAGAAATAAACATGACAACAGAATTCTTTTTTTTTTTGAGACAGAATTTGATACAATTTACAGCAACCTAATAAATGTTCAGAACTTAAATAAAAAGGTATTTTGCCTACAGAATATTTGAATACTAGGGTACACATTTACAATGGGTGAAAGTAACCCCAACTAGTCTCTCATTCTTAATGATGAGGCCTTGAACAAATAAAAAAAAAAAAATACATTTCTTTAAATAGAAACAAAAGAATCAACTTAAGCCCTTTATTTACATTGTATTCCTTTGTTTTGCAACAATTCATAAATTACATTTTTTTTTGCTTTCCTGCATCTAAATAGAAATCTGAATCTGAATAAAGATCTGCAACCAAACAAATCTGCAACTCCTAGATCTTTTTCCCAGCAACCTGCATATAAAACTTTAGGATTATGACCATGGGATGCTCACCTCCCAGCCTAGGCTTACCAGAAGCCACCCCCGAGCTAGGAGAATCAAGACCTAGACGGGGTTACAACCAAGCAATACAACAAGCAAAAGGGAAAGAAAATAACACAATAGAGACACCCTTTCCCAAGTTGAAACTCCATCACAAAATGTGATGCCTTATTAGGGTGGAAGTGGATCAAATACCCTAGGGGAGAAATCTGCTAAATAAAACTTACAGCCAACTCATGGCACCCATGAATGCATAACCAGAATTCATCCTTAATCCCTACACCCTTATGACCCCCAAAAAGGCAACCATGTCATATTTGCACCCCTTATGACCCCCAAGTAGAAATAACACAAAAGAAAGTAGCAAGGGTCTCATGGACAGACCCTTGAGATCACTCTCAAAATGAGAGCCTCTCACCCTAAGGGCTGTCAAGCTCCTTCCACCCCCAAGACCAATCTTTCTTCCCAAGGAAAGGATGGTCTTGAAACACTCCCCAAACACAACATTACATAAAACAGATATAAACAAGAAACACATAAATTTTACAAATACAACACAATAAACAGTTACAGCAATTTGCATTCAAACATTCTATAACATTTCTACATTTACATAAGAGGGGAAAGGATAACACCAACCTTGATCTGCCAAGGGAAATCTATGGGAAGGCTTGATGAAGAGCTGCCCAATCCTCAATCTTTTTCTGCAATTCCTTAGCCCCCCCCCAAATCTGCTATCCTAAAACTGATTCTTTTTAAAATTTTCCAAGAATCTCCAAGGATGGAGAGTGGGTGATTAGCTCACTAAGCTTCCATTCTTAGCCTAAGAATGCCTCTCTCACTCCTTCCAACCTCTTGGATAGAGTGAGGGATCCCCCATTGGCTTGGTCTTCCCTAGGTCTTACACACTCCCTAACCTAGGTGTCTAGAGAAGGGAAATGGAATGGAGAAGAGGGATTACTCCCTTCAAGAAGGTTCTCCTACCAAGGAGGGCACTCCTATAGATGGAATTCGTCCATCTTGGGAAAAGCACTTTTTTGGGTGGTTAAACAAGTGCTAAGGGAAAGACACATGGCCAATTTTGGCCTTCACCCATAGCTACCCCATGAGGCCTAATAGAAATGCTCTAAAATTGACTCTAGGAGTTGATATGACCTTCAAAAAGTCCACCTGAAGTTAACCTATGGGTCAACTCTGAGTTGACCTTCCTTGTGGCTCACTAACCTAGATTTCTTGGTTCCTTCAAGGATAATTAGGAGATATAACAATTAACAAAAATAAAACTTTCCAAAAAGGTGACAAGACAAATTGCCAACACAACATACTACATAGGTGTCAAGTGACACTACAAAATAATTCCACATCACAATACACACATGGAAATTGTCCCTTACACAATTTAAACAATCCAATAAATACCATTTACACTCATGCAACATTTTACATTTACGAATAAAATACAGTACATACGGGGTGTTGTCTCTCCAAATAGACAACCCCTGGTTTTACTAACGCACATTGGCCTAGGCTTGATTCTCCATAATATTTCCATGGTCACATGGATAATTTCCTGCACATCTCAATTAAAGCATTAGTACTTCCCAAATAACCTCATATAATATATAACACATAATTAGAATACAATACATTCATTCTGCAAAGGCTCATCATTATAAAATATGATTTATCACAAATCAAAGCAATTTATTATAATCCTCAAAATTTGATCCATCTACAAGATATGCAAACATTTTTCTAACATTATAACAAATTCTGAAATTCAGATAATAACCTGTATCATCACAATATTACCCTAATCTAGAATCATATAATATTCTATAATCCACAAGGCATAGAAATGAAGCATCCATATATATCCGTGTTACCAAAATCATGGGACCATATAAAGTTCTCTATCCATAGTGTGTCAAAACTAGCATCTAAAATAGTTCCAAATTGAAAATAGCTGAAGAGATAGGATGGATCGGGGTAGGGCCTCACAACCTAGGCTTCGATTTTCCGATTTACTTTTTGGTGAACCCGACGTGAACATCCTAATTCTGATTATTCATGGTTAGATCTGAAATTTTTTGCTTCCTTAATTACATTTCCATGTTTGATCTTTTGCAAATTTTAGAGGTTAATTGCATAAAAACCCTAAATTCTCTTTTTAGTAATTGAGCTTGTGAAATGTTTAATTGTTAATGCTTGTTTCAGATCTACCCTTCTATTGCAAATTGTCAAATCATATTTGTGCTTTAATTCTGAAAATTAAGTGGTTAAGTGTCAAAACCCTAATTTTTAAAACCCTCTTGATTCGACCTTTGACTGATGATTTCACTGATCAAAACACCTCCAAATCGGCTGTAACTTTGGATTCTACAACAAAATCATAATATCTCTCATCCCTGAAAATTTTGAAACAAGTTGCGAGGACCGTGTGCACCCCGAGCACCATCGTCCCCGACATTTTTTCTGAAATTTCGGGAGCTAGATCTTACTGTATTTTTCTGCTAGAATCCAGAATCTTGGCTGATTTCATCAACTCTAACACTTTCAAAATTAAAGTCAAAGTTGGTCTAGTGATTGCTTGGATTAAGGCTTATAATCATTCAAAAATTGTTGAAATTAAAATTTTGTGTTAAAATTGTGTTTCTTACTGTCCTAAATCTGAAAAGTGTGTTGGCATTCATTCGAAATTTCAGTGCTTTATTCAAATTCTTGCAGTTTGTGATTTTTGAAATTAAGTGTTTAATTGCAGCAACCTTGATTTCCACTTTCAAAATTGAATTTTGCATGAAATTGAGTCAACTTTTAAATTTCAAAGCTTGCATTGCTTTTAGTATTCCCTCTAAAATCATAAAATTCAAAATTTCAGTTTCCCTCTCTTTTTCAAAATTAAAATTTTGCATTTTTCAACAATCTTGGTAGGGTTCAATTTTGAGATTGCAACTTTAATTTGGCCTATCTACAGATCGTAAAATCACTCAATTTTTTCAGATTAGCTTTAAAATCATCATAACTTGCATCCCTGAAAATTTTGAAAAAAGTTGCGAGGACCGTGTGCACTCCGTTGGCCACCGTCCCCAACATTTTTTCTGAAATTTTGGGAGATTGTCATGATTGCATTTAACAGCTTAAATCTAGGAGATTGGCTGATTTTATTGAAATTCGCTACCTCTAAATTCAAAAATAAATTCAAAATTCAAGATTTCAATTTTCAAGATAACAATTAAAATTAAGTGCCACCCCCTTGGCCCTAATTTTCAATTGTGCCTACCTTTCTTGGAAGTTGTGTTTCCCTCTTCTTTCACAAAGTTCAAATTGGATGATCATTATCTCATTGTTCAATTTTGTCAACTTTATTTTCAAAATTCAAAATCTTCTCTTTCTCTCTCTAGTGCATGAGTTTTACAACAATAAGCCCTACTTACACTATTCCCGTTAGACGAAGCCTTAGAATTAAGTCTTTCCAAGGTTTAATTACCGAGGAAATGGAACCTAATTTGAATGGCCATTTTAACAAGGACATGGATAATTCCTCTAATCCTCTTAATGATGAAGAAGCTCTCCATGAGGTTCCTGTAGAACAACTTTCGAAATTGGATAACCAATTTGATGATTTTCAGCAATGAATGTCTCGAGAATACCCCGATAGTCAAGCTCTTTCATTAATTGAGGGTCTAAAATGTATGGTTCAAAGTGATAAGAATGGAATTGATATTCTGCGTAGTATTGCACACATTGTGGATTCGAATGTGATGCCTATGAAGAGTTGTGCTGAAACTTTAGGTTATACACAACCTCCTACTCAAGTCAATCATTCTACCCCTTTGACAACTTCTATTGCTAGTATACCTACTTTTACATCAAACATAATGACTACTTCAATACAAAACATTCCACCTATGATCACCAGTCATGGGGGCAATCCTTCTTCTTCAATCAACCCTCTTCCTTCATTCAATCCGACTTCCTCATTCATTCCTTCAATGAGTGTCCCTATTACATCTCCACAAATGAACATGACACAGGGGGGCAATTCATTTAACCATTCCATTCCTCCTTGTAGTGTCCCTTCTTTCCAATCATCTCCTATGACTAACTATCATAGTGTCCCACCACCTTACTCTCAATCAATACCTTCTTTCAATAACATAATACCTCCATCACAATCTAACACGTCTAATATGAACTCTTCGACTAAAGCGACCATTAACAATCTTGCACAAACTGTCTCTTCTTTACAACAACAAATTGCCTCTATGAATCAATCTAAGTTTAGTGTGCCCACATTTGATGTTGCGAGCCCACTTTCTCTTGACATTGTTCGAGCTATCCCCCCTAAGCATGTTGAAATCCCGCAGTTGGAGCTTTATAATGGTAAAGGTGATCCTCTAACACATGTTAAGACATTTCAAACAATATGTACCGATTTTGCTCATGACCAAAGGTTGCTTGCAAAACTGTTTACTAGAACATTAAGAGATAAGGCTCTACAATGGTATTGTTTGTTGCCTTCCTATTCTATTACTTCTTTCCAACAACTTGCAAATGCTTTTATTCAACAATTTCAAAACAATATAAGTCCTAAAGTTACTTTGATTGATTTATTGCATTGTAAACAAGGTGTTAAAGAAAAAGTGACTGATTTCATTGGTAGATATAAGCATTTATGTGCTCAAATTTCTTTTCCAGTACCTGACAATGATATTCAAAGAATCTTTATTTCTAATTTACAAAAAGATATTAGAGAAAAACTTTTGTTTTCTAAGTTTACTTCTTTCCAACAGTTGTGCACAACTCTTCACAATTATCAACTGACTGTGAGTCAAATGGAACAAGCAAATCCTATGGCTCCGAGTGATAAGGGTGATAGTAGTCAACAACCACTTGGAAAGTTTAAACCAAATAGAGAGTTCATTAAGTTCAATGAAAACATCATCAACAACAACGTGAATGCAGCATCAGGTGTGCCTCCTATTTCTAAGTTTTTCAAGAAAGAAAGAAAGTTTACTCCTTTGAATGAATCATTGCATAGTATTATGAATAATTTATTGGAACAAAATGTGCTTATTCTCCCTCCTATAAAGCAAATAGATCCTGCAAAGATTAATTCACCCTATTTTGATAACAAATCTTTTTGTCAATTTCATTGTCAACCTGGGCATGATACTGAAAAATGTTTTGCTTTAAAGGGTAAAATTCAAGATTTGATTGATAATAATACTATCTCTATTTCAGGTGTGAATGATAAAGGCAACACATCTGTAGCTCTTCCTAACCAAAATCTTAAGATTTTTACTGATCCATTACCTTCTCATACCTCTAATGTGATTGAGACTAATGATTCCTCTTTCTCACCTGATAGTCTTGTGTCTATGACTCCGAATGTGATTAACTTTGTAGAGCAGTAGAAAATCCCTAAAGAACCTTCCATCACATTTGATTCCAGTGAAACTATCAGGGCACCTGATGGTCCTGTATATATAGTTGCAAAAGTCAAGAATACACCTTGCCATGGAGTGCTTATCGATCCTTCTTGTATGGTTAATGTCATTACTGAAGAATTTCTTTTTACTTTGCAATTGAATCAAGTGATCTATGACAAAATAAATGTGGTTGTGAAATTACTTGATGCATTTTCTTCTCCTGCAATTGGTTCTATTACATTACCTATTGAGGTCCATAACAAAACCCTTGATGTCAACTTTGCTATTATTCCATCATCCGAACAATTTCGTGTGAAGCTAGGCTATCCTTGGCTATCTTCCATGAAAGCTATTGCTTCTCTTATTCACAAGTGCTTGAAATTTCCCCATAATGGTGAAGTTGTTATTTTCAATCATAGTCTCTTTAAACCAGCTGAAAGAACTTCTACCGTTCCTATTGATTATTTTTGGCCTAAACAATTTCAATCTATTCCACTACGAAGTGATCATCTTTTCAAATCTTATCAAAAGTGGAAAAAAGATATGATCCTATCTCTAAGTGAACCTAGAACACCCAAACTTGATATTCCTATCATTCTTGAGAAGGAAGTTCTTCCTTTAAAAGATAAAACTAATGTCTTTCCTCAAGAAGATTCCCAACCCATCCCTATGGATGTGACTATGCCTATGTCTAATAAACTTTCTAAAGGTAGACCTATACCTCCTCGTCATGATGGACTTGGTCTCCTTCCTAAACCAGATATTCCTCCTTTATATGGAGCAGTTCCTCCTCCTTCCTCTTATAGAGAGAAGAGACCTTCCTCTTCTCCTATTGTCCAACCTAAGAGACCACAACCTAAACACCCAAGTGATAAGGATGAGAAAATTCCTCCTCCTCAATCCTCTCAACTTCCTACTAAGACTAGACGGAATCATTCTATGCATGAACGCCGATGAAAGCGTTGTCTTAGAGCTCGTGTAGCTATTTCCCAGACTTTGCAATCCCCAAAGACACCTTCAGCTAGTATTATTCCATTTTCTCCTCAGTCGAAAATTGAGCCAAAATCTCCTAAACATAAGTGTGAGGCCTCACCTCGACTCAGTCTGACATTCTGTTGATTTTATATTTTAGACTATTATGGATACTTTATTTGGATGCATTTTGAGACTTAGAACTTATATGATTTCAGGATTTGGATAACATTGCTATGAATTGATGATTTACTTACATGCTTTTTGAGATAGAACACTACATGATTATTAGATAGAATGATATTGCAATGATAGATGTCGATATTGAATTTGCAGGACTTTCTTCTGAATATAGAACTATGATGTATGTGTAGTTTATGTGAATTGGGATGAAAATTGCTTATGTGAAATTGCTTGGTAAAAGTTGTATTTGATCTGTGCAGATGAAAATTGTATGCAAGTAATGATCTGCAATGTTATATTATTGAATTATATTATAATTGGATATTTGGAAGTACTAATGTGTATATTGAGATGCGCAGGAAATTTACCATGTGACCATGGAAAATTACGGAGAATCAAACCTAGACTTATGTATGTTCGTAAAGCCAGGGTTTGTCTATTTGGAGAGACAACACCCCGTTTGTGTTGTATTTTATTCGTAACAGTATATGTTGCATGAGTGTTAAGTGTTAATTAAATTTTAATGTGTAAAAACCTCAAGAGACAATTTCATGTTTTATTTTTGTAAAAGTATTTTATTAGTGTCACTTGACACGTGTGTATTTAAATTTAAATATTTTATTTTGTCTTGGTGGGAAAGTGTTTAATTATAATTAATCTTAAATAAAATAATGTGTTGTCAAAAATATTTTGGGAATATAATATTTGGAGTGGTCAACTTATGTTTGACCCGAAAATAAACATCAGAGGGGTTTAAAATGGGTTAAATGAACACCTAGGGGTAGTTTAATAGGGTTTCCTAATGCCCATAAGGTATACCTAGGGGTTAGGGGTAATTTTAGGCAAGTTTCTACTTTATAATGATCTTTTTAACGCTTTAAAAATTGGCTTTTTTTGAGTTGAGCGAAAATTGAAAATTGAAGTTAAATCAAATCAAGATTTTTCCTCTTGGAAGGAGAGTCTTTTTGCATTTTTGCTTTATTTCTTCTTTTTGGTTTTTTTTAGAATCCTGTGAGAACTCAAAGAGTGAGCTTCTTAAGAAAGATTTTTGGGAATAGCAAGGTAATCACCCACTCTCCATTTTTGGAGACAGAAGAAAATTTAGAAGAAAAATAATGTTATGGAATAGAGGAATTTGAATAAGGGTAGAAGGAAAAAGATTTGTGGATTGGGCAGCTCTTCATCAGATATCATAATAACCTTTGGGCAGATTAAGGTTGGTTTCAATTTTTACTTATAATATCTTCTTCTTGTTCATGTCTGGAAGTTGTTGGTGTAAGAAATCTGTATTCTTGAAAGTTTATGTTTGAAAATCTTTTGGTATTTTGTTTTATGAATTGATGTGTTTTGGGAGTTTTCTCAAGATCTCTTACTCTTGGGAGAGAAGAGGATCTTGAGGGTGGTAGCAGTGACAGCCCTCGAGTGAGAGACTCTCTTTTGAGAGCGATCACAAGGGATCTTTGTGTGACCCTTGCTGCATGGCCTGTTTGTGCAATGGGGGTCATAAGGAGGGATATAAGGCTAGAATGCCTTTGGGGGGCATAAGGAATAAGGGGTTGAGAATTCTTGATATTTTTATTGTGCCATGAGGTGGCTTCTTGTTTATTTCATACTTGCAGTTCTCCTCAGGGTATTTGGTCCACTACCACCCTTTGAAAATGTTCATCACCAAAGTGTGGTGCTGTGAAAGCCAAGTTGGGAATGTGTCTGAAAAGAATCTGTATGCATTGCTTTCTATGTGTTTGCCTGTTTGCTACCCGTCTAGGATTTGGTTCTCCGAGCTCGGGGGTGGCTACCAGTTAGCCTAGGCTGGGAGGTGAGCACTCCGTGGTCGTATTTGTGTTTTCTATTATGCAGGAAAATCAGAGGAAAGAGAATAGGAACCATGAAAGAGATACAGAAGATTGTTATTGAAGATACTTGAGATCAGTTGTAGATGTTTGTTTAAAGTTGTTATAGAAATATGCCTCATTCATAGAAAAGAGAAGCAAGTTGTATTTTGTGAAAGTAGACTTGAAGTTTTATTGTTGTGACTATTCAGAGAAAACATTCTGTAAATTGGTAGAATATTTAGAAATGTTTAAAAAAAAAGAAAAGCTTGTTATTTCTACTTCTGGTTTATTTGAAAAAGAAAAGTTAATTTGTGTTGCATGCAAAAGCTTCTTGTATTATGGAAAGAAATAAAAGAATTGTTTTCATTTAGATTTTACCTGTATTTTTAATTGAGGCAAATTAGAAGTTTATTTATGCTGGAAGCTTTTAAGTATTTTAAATGGAAAAAGTTGTTTTATGTGAATAATTTATTAGAAGAAAAAAATCAATGAATTTCTTTATTTCCAGAAAAAGTATAATGTATCTTTGAATAGTACTCTAAATTGTATTATAGTTAGCATTGATTTATAAGCTTATTTTATAGATGTATTTAAATAAATAAATAAATATATATATATATATAGATATATATATATATATATATATTTATATTTTTGATTAAACTTAATGTTTTTCCCTTTATTATATTAGTTTAAAATTTTCCATGTAAAATTATCTTTTAAAAAAAATATATATATATAAATTTTATATTGAATTAAATTCCATCTTTTTAACTATGAATATAAAAGTTATGTGTATTTAAATATATACATATATATATATATATAAATATATATATTTATATATATATATATATTTTTTTATATATTATATTTTTAAAAAAAAATTAAAAAAAATAAAATAATGCATTGGGTCCCCGCGGACTCCACTGTGTGTACGCACAGTGGACGACCGCGCGGGGCCCACTGTGTGCACACACAGTGGAGCCGCTTGTGGCTCCCACTGTGTGGCCACACAGTGGAGCCGCCAGTGGCGCCCACTGTGTGGGCACACAGTGGTGCCGCGACGCCCACTGTGCGCTCACATAGTGGCGCGCGCGGCCAAGTTCGTTTTCCCCTCCTCCGTGACCTACGATGAATTGGTTTCATGGCCGCCAAGGGCTTCGGCCCAGCCAAAAAGAGATTGACTATTAAAAAAATATAAATGGTTTAGAACCCTAGCCGAATGGGGCTAGGGCAAGTTGTTATAAAAATAAATAAATAATATAAGTAGATTAGATAACATTTAAGTGGGGAGATTAAAACCCTAATTAGGGTTGGGGGGAAATAAGAAACAATATTTAGGAAGATATAATGGTTTGTAAATATAGAATTAAAAGATTTGCCATTATGCAAAATATATAATATATATATATATATGTATCCATATATATATATGGGTATATATATATATGTAAATATATGAATTTTTGAGGATTTCGAATTAGTAATTAAATTATAAATATATAAATATATGCGTATTCAAATATGTATATATGTATATATTTATATAATCTTGATTTTAATTTGGGATAAATTATAAAGAGAAATATAAAAGAATTGAAAAGACTATATAGTCTTATGGGAGAATAAACTAAATTTTTCACTCCTATATCCTTTAGTTTGATTAATTTAATAAACCTATTGACTAGATATCTCTTGGAGATAGAATTAAATCAGTAGGTTCTCCGCAATTAAAATTTAACAATTTATCGATGCTTAGTTCGTTTTCAGAATTAGCTCAAATTTAATAATGGAAATTTCATTAACGTTTGACGCAAGAGTGAACGTGTTAATTTAGTCTGTTTTAAAAAAAAAATTGTTCCGTTTTTGCCCTAAATTTTGGGCATGACATTTTGGTATCAGAGCAAGGTTTCCACACTAGGAGCCTTACTCACTTATGTTTCGCCTTAGAATATTTTTAAAAAAAAAATTATTATTTTGTTAATGGAAATTTGAATTTAAATAAATTTAATTCTAAAAGAAATAAATTAATTGTTTTGTCTTATTTTCTCTTAGGATGCCTCCGTTGGCACGACAAGCTCGCAAGCGCGGACGGGGTCCTAGATGTGAGCGCATAGCACGCGATGAGGAAGAGAGGGAGGCATTGGTTCCAGAGGAGAACCCAGAAGCACCTCCCGAACAGCCAAATGAACCTAACCGAGACCTCTTAGCAGCCATTCAGAATCTTATTGGCATTGTTCAGGAAAGGATTCCAGCAGAGAACCCTCAGGCTAGGAGTCATGACTCTGGGAGTCATAGGTCTGTTGATAGGGAATGAAGCAGGAGCCCAGCTCCGATTCCTATAGAGAGTCAGGGTGGTAATGAGCCAGAGTCAGTGCATATGCCAGGACCACCTCCAGCGGTGGAACCAGTTTATTTTGAGAGAGGTCGTCGAGATCCAGGGGATCTCATCAGGGAGGTCATGCGCCTCCAACCACCATCCTTCGGAGGTTCTATAGATGGAGTAGGCCGAGGCATGGCTTCTGAGTCTAGAGAGGTGCTTTGCGTTGCGTTCATATGAGAGCAACTTGAAAGCACGTGTTGCAGTTCATCTTCTGAGAGGGACAGCCTCCACCTGGTGGAGACAGGAAGAGTACAAATGCGGATTAGTCCCTGATACACTCACTTGGGAGATATTCACAGAGAGGTTCCGTGAGAGGTACCTATCAAAGCACTTCAGGCAGCATCGTATAGACGAATTTCATGATCTCCAACAAAAAGGCTTGTCAGTAACCCAGTATGAGAGTAAATTCTTTGAGTTGTTGCCATATGTAGATTATCTAAAGGATGAGAAACTTCTTGTAAACCGCTTCATCAGGGGATTGAATGCCGGTATAGCCGGGCCTGTTAGGATGTCCGCTCCAGAGAGCCTTCAGGTTGCTGTTGAGAAGGCACTGATTGCCGAGGAAATTCAGGTTAGACCATAGGACAATAGGGATCGGTATCAGAACCGAAATCCTGCACCTCAGACTTATGGATTCCAGAAACCACATTGGAAGGGGAACAACCGAAATTCTCAGGGGTTCTCCAAACCCCCTCCTCCAAAATAGACACCACAGAACCAGAGGCAGAATCCTCCACAGTATCCGCAGGGCTCCAAGCCCAAGCAGTGGTAGACTCAGGGACAGAAACATGATCAGAGAGCACAGGGGCAGTACACACAGCCGACGGGGACTCAGCAGTCCTCTAGGGGTGGGTACAAGGATCCAGTAGGACAGGAGGTCAGTCATTCTCTAGGCCTTAGGGTGCCCAGTTCCAGGCACAGGGTGCTTGCTTTACATGTGGAGCCATGGGGCATTTGGCGAGGGATTGCCCTCAGGGATAGGTAGTAGGGAGTCAGCGGATGGCTGCTTCAGAGCTGACAGTTGGTGATATGGGCAGGTCCCATAGAGTATTCGCAGCGGTTGACAACCGCCAGGCCAATCATCAGGCCATGATTATTGAATCTTCAGGTATTATCAGAGGTAACAATGTATCTATTTTGTTTGATTCAGGAGCTACTGACTCCTTTATATCTCCATCGGTTGTGGAGCGTTGCGGGCTAGTGGTAACTAGGTAGGATGTCAGTTGGGAAGTGGAATTAGCTTCAGGGGCTAGAGTGTCAGTGGAATCAGAGGTTAGGGCATGTCAGTTGCAGATTGGCAAGATCACCACTTTAGTAGACCTTAGAGTGACTCCACTTGGATCTTATGGAATCGTACTTGGCATGGATTGGCTTTATGCCCATAGAGCCAAGATGGATTGCCGCCGAAAAAGGATCGAGTGTGAGGATGATCATGGTTCGCCCATAGTTATCACCGGGATTCAGAGGCCCGTGTCTCTTCGTATGATCTCCGCAATGCAGCTTAAGCGGAGCATGCGGAAGGGATGTCAGCTTTTTGCTATCACGATCAGTGACAGAGGGGAAGAGGAGGAAATAGAAACATCGCTCGATGACCATCCTATCCTTAAGGGATATTCAGATGTATTTCCTTCAGAGCTACCAGGAATGCCTCCCCGCAGAGAGATTGATTTTCATATAGACCTTGTACCAGGAGCCGAGCCAGTTTCCAGAGCACCTTATAGAATGACCACAAATGAGCTTAATGAACTTAAAATTCAGCTTGAGGAACTTCTTAAGAAGGGTCATATCCGTCCTAGCGTATCCCCGTGGGGTGCACCAGTCATCTTCGTTAAGAAGAAGGATGGATCTCTACGATTGTGTATGGATTATCGGCAGCTAAATAAAGTAACCATCAAGAACCGATATCCTTTGCCCAGGATTGATGATTTGTTTGACCAGCTTCAGGGTGCCAAAGTTTTTTCCAAAATAGATCTGAAGTCAGGATACCATCAGTTGAGAATAGTGGAAAGTGATATCCACAAGACCGCATTTCGCACTAGATATGGTCACTATGAATTTACCGTAGTCCCCTTTGGACTTACGAATACCCCATCAGTTTTTATGAGCCTCATGAATGGGGTGTTCCGTACCTTCCTAGATCGTTTTGTTATTGTGTTCCTAGATGATATACTAATATATTCTCGGAATGAGAAGGAGCATGAGGAGCACCTGAAACAGGTATTGCAGTGCTTGCGGGATAACCAGTTGTTTGGCAGCCTATCGAAGTGTGCTTTCTTTCGGTCTAAGGTTAAGTACCTTGGACACGTTATTTCCGGTGATGGGATCTCAGTTGACCCATCAAAGATTAGGGCTATTATGGATTGGCCAGCGCCTACCAGTGTGACGAAGGTCAGGAGTTTCATGGGTTTAGTAGGATACTACCGATGTTTTGTCGAGGGTTTCTCTAGAGTCGCACACCCTATTACCTCTCTTCAGCGTAAAGGGAAGAAATTTGAGTGGACAGAGAAGTGCGAGAAGGCCTTTCAGGAACTCAAGAAGGCACTTACTAGCGCTCCTATCCTTGTTGTACCAGATCCTTCAGCTGACTTCCCTAGAGGGTTTAGGGGCAGTTCTTATGCAGGATGGTAGGGCCATAGCTTTCGAGTCTAGGAAACTTAAGACTCATGAACTTAATTATCCCACTCACGACCTTGAGCTCGCGGCAGTAGTGCATGCACTTGTGAGGTGGAGACACTTCCTTTTAGGTCATCACTTTGAGTTGCATTCAGATCATCAGAGTCTTCAGTACATCTTCACTCAGCCGAACCTTAATGCACGTCAGAGGAGATGGATGGAGTTCTTGTGCGAATATGATTTTGACATTCACTACATCAAGGGAAAGGAAAATGTAGTTGCAGATGCCTTGAGTAGGAGACGTCATGAGGTTTACACCATATCCATGGGCACAGACTTGAGAGACCGTATACTTCGGCACTTGTCAGAGGATGGATGGTATGCAGAGGTTTGTCAGGTATTACATTCTCAGGTTACTCTAGAAGGGAAATATGAGGATTATTCTTCGGAGTCCGATGGACTGTTATGCCACAGAGGGCGCATTTATGTACCTTCCTCCGGAGGGTTGTGAGAGTTCATTGTCACGGAAGCTCATAGAGCTCCTTATGCAGCGCATCCCGGGGTTAAGAAGTTGCATGCTGACTTGAGGCAGTTGTATCATTGGCCGGGAATGTGGCAGCTCATTGCTGAGATAGTAGCTCGGTGTCTCGAGTGTCAGAGGGTAAAGGTGGAGCACCGCCATCTAGGTGGGTTGCTTCAGTCTCATGCTATACCAGAGTGGAAGTGGGATACTATATCCATGGATTTCATCATTGGTCTTCCTATGTCTTCTCGTCGCCATGATGCTATCTTGGTGACAGTTGACAAGTTGACCAAAGTAGCTCACTTTTCACCAGTTCGTACTACATTCACAGCTCCAGCAGTAGCACAGGTGTTCTTGCGAGACATTGTTAGACTTCATGGCGTACCCCGCAAGATTATTTTTGATAGGGATTCTCTTTTCACTTCTACCTTTTGGAAGTCATTACAGGCAGCTATGGGCACTAAGCTCAATTTCAGTACAGCCTATCACCCGGAGACAGAGAGGGTCAATCAGGTGTTAGAGGATATGCTTCGTATGTACGTCATGGATCATCAGACCCGATGGGAGGAGTATCTTCCCTTAGTGGAGTTTGCCTATAACAATGGGCATCACACTTCTTTGGGGATGCCACCCTATCAGGCATTATACGGCAGGCCTTGCAGGACGCCCTTGAGTTGGGATCGCATAGAGGATAGAGTTGCTATTGGTCCTGAGTTAGTTCCGGATATGGAGCAGCAGGTGGATTTGATTAGGCAGCGTCTCAGAGAGGCTCAAGATAGACAGAAGAAGTATGCCGATGCAAAGAGGGTTGATCATAGTTACTTGGTTGGAGACAGAGTTTTCCTGAGAGTGCGACCGCATAAGAGTCCAATCCGTTACGGAAAGGGTTCTAAGCTCGCACCTCGCTTTGTAGGACCTTTTGAGATTTTGGAGAGGATAGGCCCAGTTGCCTACCGTTTAGCTTTGCCACCTAGCCTGTCACGCATCCACGATGTGTTTCATGTTTCAGTTTTGAGAAAGTATATCTATGATGAGTCTCACCTTTTAGATTGGGATGCCTTGCAGGTCGAGTCGGACGGGCAGCTAGCTTTGGAGCCCATTCGCATTTTGGCATGCCGGACATTGGCCCTTCGAGGTCGAGAGCTGGACCAGGTTAGGGTCCAGTGGGATTGTTATGATGAGGTTACGGCTTCATGGGAGGACGCAGCACGTATGAGATCAGAGTACCCTCACCTCTTTGATGAACTCCAGGAGAAGTTCATGCCTAGAGGGGGAGGATGTGAGGCCTCACCTCGACTCAGTCTGACATTCAGTGGATTTTATATTTTAGACTATTATGGATACTTTATTTGGATGCATTTTGAGACTTAGAACTTATATGATTTCAGGATTTGGATAACATTGCTATGATTTGATGATTTACTTACATGCTTTTTGAGATAGAACACTACATGATTATTAGATAGAATGATATTGCAATGATAGATGTCGATATTGAATTTGCAGGACTTTATTCTGAATATAGAACTATGATGTATGTGTAGTTTATGTGAATTGGGATGAAAATTGCTTATGTGAAATTGCTTGGTAAAAGTTGTATTTGATCTGTGCAGATGAAAATTGTATGCAAGTAATGATGTGCATTGTTATATTATTGAATTATATTATAATTGGATATTTGGAAGTACTAATGTGTATATTGAGATGCGCAGGAAATTTACCATGTGACCATGGAAAATTATGGAGAATCAAACCTAGACTTATGTATGTTCGTAAAGCCAGGGTTTGTCTATTTGGTGAGACAACACCCCGTTTGTGTTGTATTTTATTCGTAACAGTATATGCTGCATAAGTGTTAAGTGTTAATTAAATTTTAATGTGTAAAAACCTCAAGAGATAATTTCATGTTTTATTTTTGTAAAAGTATTTTATTAGTGTCACTTGACACGTGTGTATTTAAATTTAAATATTTTATTTTGTCTCTTGGTGGGAAAGTGTTTAATTATAATTAATCTTAAATAAAATAATGTGTTGTCAAAAATATTTTGGGAATATAATATTTGGAGTGGTCAACTTATGTTTGACCCGAAAATAAACAACAGAAGGGTTTAAAATGGGTTAAATGAACACCTAGGGGTAGTTTAATAGGGTTTCCTAATGCCCATAAGGTATACCTAGGGGTTAGGGGTAATTTTAGGCAAGTTTCTACTTTATAATGATCTTTTTAACGCTTTAAAAATTGGCTTTTTTGAGTTGAGCGAAAATTGAAAATTGAAGTTAAATCAAATCAAGATTTTTCCTCTTGGAAGGAGAGTCTTTCTGCATTTTTGCTTTCTTTCTTCTTTTTGGTTTTTTTTAGAATCCTGTGAGAACTTAGAGAGTGAGCTTCTTAAGAAAGATTTTTGGGAATAGCAGGGTAATCACCCACTCTCCATTTTTGGAGACAGAAGAAAATTTAGAAGAAAAATAATGTTATGGAATAGAGGAATTTGAATAAGGGTAGAAGGAAAAAGATTTGTGGATTGGGCAGCTCTTCATCAGATATCATAATAACCTTTGGGCAGATTAAGGTTGGTTTCAATTTTTACTTATAATATCTTCTTCTTGTTCATGTCTGGAAGTTGTTGGTGTAAGAAATCTGTATTCTTGAAAGTTTATGTTTGAAAATCTTTTGGTATTTTGTTTTATGAATTGATGTGTTTTGGGAGTTTTCTCAAGATCTCTTACTCTTGGGAGAGAAGAGGATCTTGAGGGTGGTAGCAGTGACAGCCCTCAAGTGAGAGACTCTCTTTTGAGAGCGATCACAAGGGATCTTTGTGTGACCCTTGCTGCATGGCCTGTTTGTGCAATGGGGGTCATAAGGAGGGATATAAAACTAGAATGCCTTTGGGGGGCATAAGGAATAAGGGGTTGAGAATTCTTGATATTTTTATTGTGCCATGAGGTGGCTTCTTGTTTATTTCATACTTGCAGTTCTCCTCAGGGTATTTGGTCCACTACCACCCTTTGAAAATGTTCATCACCAAAGTGTGGTGCTGTGAAAGCCAAGTTGGGAATGTGTCTGAAAAGAATCTGTATGCATTGCTTTCTATGTGTTTGTCTGTTTGTTACCCGTCTAGGATTTGGTTCTCCGAGCTCGGGGGTGGCTACCAGTTAGCCTAGGCTGGGAGGTGAGCACTCCGTGGTCATATTTGTGTTTTCTATTATGCAGGAAAATCAGAGGAAAGAGAATAGGAACCATGAAAGAGATACAGAAGATTGTTATTGAAGATACTTGAGATCAGTTGCAGATGTTTGTTTAAAGTTGTTATAGAAATATGCCTCATTCATAGAAAAGAGAAGCAAGTTGTATTTTGTGAAAGTAGACTTGAAGTTTTATTGTTGTGACTATTCAGAGAAAACATTCTGTAAATTGGTAGAATATTTAGAAATGTTTTAAAAAAAAGAAAAGCTTGTTATTTCTACTTCTGGTTTATTTGAAAAAGAAAAGTTAATTTGTGCTGCATGCAAAAGCTTCTTGTATTATGGAAAGAAATAAAAGAATTGTTTTCATTTAGATTTTATCTGTATTTTTAATTGAGGCAAATTAGAAGTTTATTTATGCTGGAAGCTTTTAAGTATTTTAAATGGAAAAAGTTGTTTTATGTGAATAATTTATTAGAAGAAAAAAATCAATGAATTTCTTTATTTCCAGAAAAAGTATAATGTATCTTTGAATAGTACTCTAAATTGTATATATATATATATATATATATATATATATATATATATATATATATATATATTTGATTAAACTTAATGTTTTTCCCTTTATTATATTAGTTTAAAATTTTGCATGTAAAATTCTCTTTTAAAAAAAATATATATATATAAATTTTATATTGAATTAAATTCTATCTTTTTAACTATGAATATAAAAGTTATGTGTATTTAAATATATACATATATATATATAAATATATATTTATATATATATATATATATATTTATATATTATATTTAAAAAAAAAAATTAAAAAAAAAAAATAATGCATTAGGTCCCCGCGGACTCCACTGTGTGTACGCACAGTGGACGACCGCGCGGCGCCCACTATGTGCACACACAGTGGAGCCGCTTGCGGCTCCCACTGTGTGGGCACACAGTGGACGGCCACGGCCGCCACTGTGTGGCCACACAGTGCAGCCGCTAGCAGCGCCCACTGTGTGGGCACACAGTGGTGCCGCGGCGCCCACTGTGCGCTCACACAGTGGCGCGCGCGGCCAAGTTCGTTTTCCCCTCCTCCGTGACCTGCGATGAATTGGTTTCATGGCCGCCAAGGGCTTCGGCCCAGCCAAAAAGAGATTGACTATTAAAAAAATATAAATGGTTTAGAACCCTAGCCGAATAGGGCTAGGGCAAGTTGTTATAAAAATAAATAAATAATATAAGTAGATTAGATAACATTTAAGTGGGGAGATTAAAACCCTAATTAGGGTTGGGGGGAAATAAGAAACAATATTTAGGAAGATATAATGGTTTGTAAATATAGAATTAAAAGATTTGCCATTATTCAAAATATATAATATATATATATATATATATATATGTATCCATATATATATATGGGTATATATATATATGTATCCATATATATATATGGGTATATAAATATATGTAAATATATGAATTTTTGAGGATTTTGAATTAGTAATTAAATTATAAATATATAAATATATGCATATTCAAATATGTATATATGTATATATTTATATAATCCTAATTTTAATTTGGGATAAATTATAAAGAGAAATATAAAAGAATTGAAAAGACTATATAGTCTTATGGGAGAATAAACTAAATTTTTCACTCCTATATCCTTTAGTTTGATTAATTTAATAAACCTATTGACTAGATATCTCTTGGAGATAGAATTAAATCAGTAGGTTCTCCGCAATTAAAATTTAACAATTTATCGATGCTTAGTTCATTTTCAGAATTAGCTCGAATTTAATAATGGAAATTTCATTAACGTTTGACGCAAGAGTGAACTTGTTAATTAATTTAGTCTGTTTTAAAAAAAAAATTGTTTCGTTTTTGCCCTAAATTTTGGGCATGACAATAAGATGCATGATGGTTTTGATCCTGTGCGAGTTAAAGATCCTATTTTTATAAATCTTGATGATGATATAGATGAAAATGTTATTCATGATGAAAATGTTACTCCTCTTTCTTCTGATAGTGAATATGAATATGTTGATGTTGATAACCATTTATCTAACGCATTTTCTAAAGCACTTATCCTAGCTCCTAGACAAGAACAACGTGGCTTGGAACATGAACATAGCCCTTGTTTGGATCTTGTGATAGCTCCATCTACTGTGTTGGATGTTCCTCCTCTAGCGTGTTTCCTGCCTTCCCGAAATATTGATCAGCAAGATCGGGGGGTGGATGACATGCTAGACTAGTTCATTAGCATAGCAGACTCTCTCCTCCTCTCTTGATCTCTTTTGTTACTTCTTCTATGTGTTATTCTCATTCTTCTATTTGTTGTCCTTAGTGTTGTCTACTTGAGGACGATGCAAAGCATTGAGATCTCTTTTGGTCTCTCTCATGTTGACTCAAAAGACACATGTGTTCCCTCCTTCTAGGTGACCTTCCTTGAATTAGGGAATGAAGAACAATTATGCATACATACATATGATATACATTAATTATCATACAGCATACTAACCCCAAGGAAAGCGAAGTCACCTCATGCTTTGTGTTTTGTGTCTATTATCCTTGGGTTTATCTCACACTTGGGAGCTAAATCTTTGTGATAACATGCTCCTTTCCTTTCTCATTTCTTATGTGTATCACTACCTTAAAGCAATCACCCCTGATGAGACGTGTGTGATTGCTTTAACATAGGGGGCATACACTCTGTTCATATCTCTTCAAGATACTTGAAAATTTCTTGGTGAACTTAGCTTTGCCTTGAAAAATTTTGGTATGTTTCTTGCATGACTCATAGTGAGGGAACCTTACTACTGACAGTCATGGTTCTCCCTCATGATCTTCTCTTTTACTTTGTCAATCGAAGTCATAAGATCCTTAGTCCACTGGTGGCTTGGTGTATCTTGCCTCCTTGATGTGGTGAAAGTCTTTCAATGTTGTTTCCTTGTACTTTACCGGAAGTATGGGTGTATGCTTATACTCCCGCTAAAGTGGGGGCTAAATGTAGCATCCTAAAATTGTGACACTTGCAATTTCGACTGCATTTGGGTCTTCACGATGGCGGCGCAACGTTGAACCTGAATGGAGACCCCGAAACCTGCTTGCGACATCAAAAACTGCATCTTTCTACACCTTGGCCTGATCCTCCTTGCACCCTGTTGTCCCGGGAGGTGGGACCATGGCGCCAAGCACCGTGGTCCTTCAGGACCATGGTGCCCAGCACCCTGGTCCCTGGCCCTATTTTGGGCCCGGCCTCTTGTTGGACATCGGGTCTTCGAGTTTGCAATTTGGAAAATGATGTTCCTAGGTCGGCCTAAGGTCGGAAAAATCAGTCTCCTAACCCTAATTGACA
Organism: Cryptomeria japonica; assembly: GCF_030272615.1. Classification (NCBI taxonomy): domain Eukaryota; kingdom Viridiplantae; phylum Streptophyta; class Pinopsida; order Cupressales; family Cupressaceae; genus Cryptomeria; species Cryptomeria japonica. Next base: position 9,912,999 of record NC_081409.1, read on the forward strand.
AGTATATAAATTACATTTCCCCTCCCAGAAAAGGTGGTAGGAAAAGAGGAGAAAAACATATGTGTGCAAGATGCGGAAGTGATAGGAAAACATTCAAACATTCAAGCATTCAAGCATCCCTTCAAGCAATTGAGCATTCTAGGTCTCCATTCAAGGCTAGGTGTTGCATTCAAGACAAGGATTCAACCATTGAAGAGGAGATCACCTACAACATACAACATACAAAATCATTACACCTTCGCATGTAAGAATACAAACATTCTTACAACAAGGTATCAGTACTTGATTACATTACAAACATTTACATTTACAACATTCTCATTTCTTGGTTAATTCCAAAACCGGGGTTTGACCTGAAGGCAAACCCCTAATCCCTAACCCCCCAATCATCCTCTCTTTTCTGTGTGTAGGTTGTAGGTACGTGGCTATAATTGAAGATCTGGAATCCTTGTGCAGAGACGAACCGATCCCCCTTCGTTTCGTGGATTTTTCGGAGGACCGTGTGCACTCCGGGCTCCATCGTCCCGTCAACTTTTGCTCAAACTTACAAGACAGCATCGTCTTGACATTTTACTGCTAATTTTAGGTCTGTAGCTTCATCCCGTGTCCCAATCTCCGTCTACAAGCGAATCTTTCTTACTTTTACATACATTCCTAGTTCAATCCTTCTATCTACATTCTTTACAAAAGAGGGTATCCTTGTTGTCTCAACCCTTGAAACTCATTTAGAATCCAGTCTTGCATTGTGTGGGATTGGATCTTGTGGGTTTCAACCCCTCTTTTGAATATAAAGTCTCTCCTAAGTGAAAACCGTCAATCCTAGTGACCTCCTTTCTCTCTCCATGGAGTGGGGGAACACCTAGGGTTCGATTTTCCGCTTTACAGCGTGTATCCAAGGTCTTCCTAACAACAAATTATACGACAAAGGAAGGTCTAGAACTTGACATATGATGTGTTTCACCACTGGGCCCACTCGGATTGGTAACACAACTACTCCTTTGAAGAACGCTCTACATCATCATAGGCTTTTATGGTTATCTTTTTGCGGGGGTCCACTAATTCAACTGCATATCCCAATGTTGTGACCAATTGTAATGTACAAATATTTAGGCCTACTCCATTGTTGATCAAGACTCGCTTGATCTTGTGTTGGTTGATAATTCCTTCAATATGGAGTGAGGTATTATGAGGTTGTTGGAAGGATGTATTGTCACTTTCAGAGAAAGTGAGACATGGTGATGACCTCAGATTACCAACCATAGCTTGAAATTGATCTGTATTTAGATTGGCAGGGACTGATGCCTCTTGGAGAGCTTGATCCAAGATTGTTTTATGAGATGGGGATAGGCACAAAATCTCTAAGATGGATATAAGTGCGGGTGTCTTATCTAATTGTTCCACAACGTTATACTGCTTTGGGATGGATGTTGTGCCTTGTGGAGTTTCTTTAATGGTGATCTTGCTACGATGTGTAACAACATTGTAGGTAGGGCTTGGATCTTTGATGATAATGGTTGCAATTTGTTCATTGGCATCATATAGGTGATTCACAGTGTAATTATAGATGGCTTGCGAATAATCATTGGTATATGTGTGTCATCCTAAAGTGGAAGGACCCCTTTGATCTTGTGATGGAAGTGGATTTTTAAACATGAGATGGTCATTATTTGAGGTTTTTGGGTCATGTCCTTCAATTTCAATCTCTCCTCAGTCAATAAGATCCTGAACAAGATCTTTCAATCTATGACAGTTACTTGTTTTATGCCCTTTCCCTTGATGGAATTCACAATGTTCATTATCCCTCCACCATGGAGGTTTGACCTGAGGTTCGTGATTAGATGTCTTTGGTAAGGTCACCAGATTTAAAGAGACCAATTGTCGTAACACTGTTTCAATAAGTTCCCCTAAGGGAGTGTATGTACGTTTTATTTTATAATTTTGCTATCATTGTCTCGATTCCTCTTGTGGTGCATTGTGTCATTGATTTGGCGGGGGGCAACTGTGTTATTCTTAGGAGTGGATTTTTTTCCCACAAATCGGACCACAGATTGTGCACTCTTGATATTCCTTGCATCTATAACTCTATCATTGACAATATTTTTGTTTTTATTCCAGAAGTTGGGTTTATCACTGTTGAAGCACGGGTGAGGGCCATCTTTTGGTTCATTGTATATCTTGATAAGCCCCTTTTTTATGAGGGCTCGTTCACATTTTAATCCTTGAGTGATCATGTCATTAAAAGACTCTGTGCTTTTCATGTCTAGATGGAATTCCATTTCTTTGTTCAAGTTGGAAATAAATATTTCCACTAGCTCTCGTTCAGGTAGCTGAAGAGAACGTCTACTAGATATTTGTCACCATCATTGCAGGAAAGTTGAAAATAGCTCCCCTAGTTTTTGCTTGGTGTTACACAAATCTAGCATTGTGACATTGCGATATATGTTGTGTGAATAATGTGCAATAAACTTTTGGACCAGTTCTTCGAATGTCCTAATGCCGCCTATTAGTCGGGAAAACCATTGCGTCGTTGTCCCTCCCAAACTCTGAGGAAAGAGGCACATTAGATATGTGTCTTCATATGCCACTTCTAGGCAAGCTGAGTGAAATTCCCTGACATGATCTCGAGGGTCTCCTTTTCCCCAATACTTTTCAAACTTAGGTGTTTCAAACCCTCGTGGAAAATCTGGCATATGTAGATTCCTATCGAAGGGATAGGGAGAAATATCATTAAGTGAAAACTGGGTAGTTTTCACACCACTGTGGAGTTGTTGGGCTAGATTCTCGACTTGTTGCCTCAACATGTCAAAGTCATTAGGAGGAGGAGGAGGTGGGGGATTTCCTTGATGAAGTTCATATCTGAAGTTATCTCGACCTCTTCCACCCTCATTATGACTATGGTGTTTCGATGCTTGCCGTAATTGTGCAGTATCAAAATCAGAGGGTAGTTTGGCTCCCTCTTGGGCAAGTCTTAAAAAGTGAGCATCGACATTGTTCTTGAGGATTTCATCAATAATTAGATTGAAGAGGGGGTTGTGTTGTGCCCTTTCTATTGCTTCAAGAGTGGGAGTACTAGGATTTTCATCATTTGCATTTCCTCCAAGGGCTTCTTGGAATTCATTGAGATTTTCCTCCTCTTCCTCTTCAATTTCTGGTTGTCTAGACCTTGATTTGGTTTGAGCCATTTTGTTTGAAATTTGTTGTTGAAGTTTGGTGAAAATGATTATGAGTTGGTGATGGAATGAGAGATAAATTTTTGGTGAAGTGTTTTGCATATGGATCTCTAGCACTAAAGGTTTGATGTTACCAAAGTCCTTCTATGAATTACTTCTTGTGTGTGTTGACAATGTTTGATATGATAAGGTATAGATAGGTCTGAGGTGTGTTACAAACCAAGCTATCTAGTAATGAGAGGATGCACTCATAGACTAGTTTTAACCTATGTAGAAATGCCTCCTAGGATGAGTTTATCCAAGATGTAGAGACACTCTAAAAAGTGATGTGTTGTTTTGATTCAAGCAATTACTAAAAAGAACTTAGGACAAAAGACCTCTTTATGTTTTGAGAGTTGGAATGAATTGATGATGTATGAATGTGAGAATGGATGGAATGTTAACTTCGATAAAAAAAACTTTGTTATAAATGGGACAAATTCTTCCTCTTCTTTGTCGGGGGTGGGTGGTTCTTCCCGAGCTGTGTTATATGTTATACAAGTGTTTGGAAAGAAGGCAAGTTTGATTTTGCCTCCCTTGTTTTTATGATAACTCAAAGCTTTGTATTGAGTAAAAGCTCTCTTGTTCAAAGATTCTTGATCAAACTCGTTGGATTTTCCTTGAAGATATAGACGCATATAACGCAAGAAGGCTCTGTGTGAGACAAAAAATTGTCTATTGAGATAGAAAAATTTCGTTCTTTTGATGAAAGCCTTTGATCTCAATGGTCTTTTCTTCAGATTGATATGTTGATGAAGATTCTTTCTTCTCAAAATGTGAAGGATGGTCATATAGTTTGATACTTTGTTTTTGCACTTTGTTTTGATTTTTGCCAAATGTTGGTGTTGAAAATTTTGTTGGATGAATACTTATTTTTGAATTGGTTTTGATTTTCTTTGACAAGAAAATAGAGCAAGCACACAAACACAATAATGTTGCCTCAAAAGACACAAATAAGTGTGGGTCTAAATCAACCCAATCTTTGAACTCTTTGACCCCTTTTCAAATGTTTTTGTGTATGTTTTTCCAAAATCCTGAAGTCAGCTCAATTTATCACTGGTCTGACACAAAACAAAGACACTTCAAACACATTTTATCCCTAAGGTCAAATGGCCAATTGCAATAATTTCAGCCCACATCCTGATATTTCTTCAACTTTGGTACTACATACCTTAAGAATCTCGTCATAGCAGGTAAGGATGTGATATACTAAGTCTTGTGTTGATCCCTATGATGGGGGAGTCACCACTTTTATCAAGCTACAAGTAGCCTTTCAAAAATCTATGTTTCTACTCAAGGAAATATGTATGGTGAGTATCTTGGGAGCAAAACCATCTATGCTCTTGCACTGAGTTTATCATAAATATCCTCAATCAATAGAACGGGTGGGTTTCTATATAAAAAGATGTCTAGTAATGTTCGATGTTTTTGGACATAAGTTCATTCTGTAGTGACTCACTTAAGAGCCTTGTAACTTGTGGTGGGGCCCATATGTCCTTTCAGCAAGTTACACTATAGGAATAACTATGCCCGAGGCTACAACTTTCACTCACACCTGATTTCTATAGCGGCTCGAAGGATTTACCGCGCGAGGTTGTTCCCAAGAGTGATGTGTCTCTTGGCAAGCCTCTCTTAAAAAGAAAATTTTTGAGTGTTACTAACACTTTTCTCTTGCACCTAAGACCATGAAAGCCAAGGGAGAGGATAGTGTGTGTTAGAAGTAGGACCACTCGACAAAATTTTCACAAGTGTGCCAATCACCAAAAACACTTGTTCTTTTTAACTGATTTTTAGTGCAATGTGATCTAACTATTTGGAGATGTTGCTCCAACAATCATGGTGTAATTTTTAACTTCAAAGGCAAAATGTTTTGTAAACTAGGAACTTTGAAATCCTGGTCAACTAAATTGAAAACACGTTCTTGCTTTGAAGTAAATCGCTTTGAGAACAACTTTGACGAATTGGGGGTTCTTTTTACCTTGCACAAATGAAGTGTTGATTGTGATTTTTTAAAGTTAATGCAAGAAATGAAATTTACTTTGTTGATTTTAAGCACCAAAAATGAAGTTTGAAGTTGATTTCAAGCACCAAAATGAAGTCTTGTTTCCTAATTGGCAAGAAAATCAAAGTTTGTCTTGTTGATTTTAAGAACCAAAAATGAAGTTTGAAGTTGATTTTAAGCACCAAAAAAAAATGAAGTTTGAAGTTGCCTAACTTGCAAGAAAAGCAAAGTTTGTCTTGTTGATTTTAAGCACCAAAAATGAAGTTTGAAGTTGATTTTAACTTAAGAAAAGAAGGTGAATTTATTTATCCTAACTTAAAAGACAAAGTTAGCAAAATAAATTAATTGACTTCCTAAGCTTAATTTCTAAAATCCTTAAAAAATGGGGTTAGTCCAAACCTGCACAAAAATCAACTGGTTAGTAAAATCCAAATGTTTGGTGGGCTTCCACAAGACTATTTTTTTTTGTTTTTCGGTTACAAGAATTTATTTTTTAACAACTCTCTGTTACAATAGCGCTGCTCTGTGTGAAAACATAAGCGCTATTTAACACGAAAGCGCTAAATAACCAGCGAAAGCACTAAAAGAAAAGAAAATGCACTAAAAAAAGAGACAAAACCACTAAAAGAACTCTGTTAGATAGAATTAATTCTGTCAAACAGAGAGCCAAAAGCACTAAAAGAAGATGTGATAGCGCTATTTAAGGGTCAATAGCGCCAGTTCAGAAAAAATAGCGCTATTATTAGGAACAATAGAGCTAAAGTGCCCTATTTCAAAAGTGCTAAAGCGTGAACAAAAGCGCTAAAGCACGACCTGTGTGTCAATTAAAACATGCAAAAAAAGTTAGTAGTTTTTGGAAAAATCAGATCAGAAGGTTGCGTGTTCGATTCACGTCGGGTTCACCAAATGATGCTCTAAAAAAAGGATTAGAAAATATGTTTGATGGCAACACACACAAGAACACAAGTAGAAAACATTAGTGTTAGCATCCAAAGATTATTCTAAATAGACATATCAAGAGAGATATTGAGCGTGAAATAAAAAGCATACAAACATAGAATAGATAAACTATGCTCCTCCAAATGCTAAGCAAGATGCTCATAGTTGCTCCTCCCTTGTTCCTCTCCTCTCCAAGTTCCACATGAGTGTATCTCTTAGCTGTGCACTGCTATGGAAGTCTTATGGAGATTCAAGATTGTGATATGATTGTGAAAGTATGCAAATGTGAACAAGCTAAAACAAGATATTATCTAATTATCTAATATTAATTTTAGCCCAAAAAGATAGATGTAGATGATTATACTAAAGGCTCTCTAAATTTCACTATAAATTAGATGCATACAAGATTTCTGGATCTAGATTGTGAAGAAATGAGCTCTATTTATAGGAAAAATGGAGCAATGGATGGCTGAGATTGAGTAATCTAAGCAAGGGCCAGGATTGTAGGGCTTAAGATCCATGTGAGGACTTTCAACCCAATCCCAGGATGACAAATGTCAACAAGAGATGGGTTGAGAGGAGAGGGAATAAGCATTAAATGCTTGACATGACTTGAGGGTTAACTTGGGAGGTAAGGTTAATATTGAGTTGAAAGAATAAAACCATTATCCAATAAATAATGTCTTTATCCAATGGATAAACTCTTGTGTAAGAGTTAGTGAGGTTAACCATGGTCAAAGCAATAAATTCTTGAAGAGACACATGGGTTAAATGAGGGTTGAGTTAGAGGTAAAATCTCTAACCATGTGGGTGAGTTGAGTTAACCATTATTGGTTATGTAAGAGTCATTAATGGTCATGTAAGAGCCATTAGTGGTTTGGAAGACTTTAGGGGTTAGCTTGTTGAACACATAAAGCATTAAATGTTTTTCAAAGACTTTGGGTTCTTTGAGAAGTGACTTCAAGTTGCTTAGGAATGTGATAATATTTAGGAAATGGGATTAGGGTAATTAGGAATGATTAGAAAGTGGTTAGAAGGGTCTAGAAGGGGATTTAAGATTGCAAGTGGATTTGGTGGGTGAGGGAAAATAGGATTTTAAATTAAAATAAAATTAATTTATTTCAACTTGTGGTTGCAACTTGCATTTGTAGGAAAATGCAAGTGGGGGGGTTTAATGATGTAAATAAGTGTTTTAATTATTTATTTAAAAGAGGAAAGGGGTTGAAATTAAATAAATAGGATTTATTCATTTAATTGATTGTGAATTTGGTTTAATAAATAAATTAAAATAAATTGAATAATTTATTTAATTAATTGGAGAATGTTTGAAGATGAATTAATTAAATGTTAATTTAATTAACAGTGGGCTAGTGGGTTTATTAATCAAATAAATAGCAAATATTCATTTAATTAAAATGGACAGATTTATGTGACTACACCTTATATTAATTGTATTTAACCTACAATAGGCCCCTTCGTGGTTTGGCCATAACGTGGATCTTCTCAAGTTCTATTTTAAGAGAACTCCTAAGTCTGACAAGGCAATGAGAGAAAAGACAGTAGATCCTAGATCAACAGATGAGGTAATCTACAATTCAATTGCAAAGAAATTATAGTTGAATGTATAGTTATGTTGATAATTGTGAACTATTTTGTACAAAAGGATTCTAACTTGGCTTTTGAATTGTGATTGTGCAGCCATCTACAAAGCCACATATTGCATCAAAGAGGCTCGATTTTGATGATCCACCACAACTATAGGATCATATAGTGTTAGTTGTGGTCATCGAGGGACCAATACATCTAGATATATTCTATATTTTTATTGTATATCGATTTGGGCATGACATATGCCATATTTTTGTAAAAAAATTATTGACTTGGCATATATGCCATTTTTTGTATACATACACAATTATTGTGCATTTTTATATATTTATGTTAATATTCGATCCAATAAATATGCATTGTGTTCATTATTGTGCATTTTGATATATATAAATTATTTATAATTGATATAGTTAATATTTGCTCAAACAAAGAAATACAATTCATTATGTGAGTAATATATCTAAAGCGCTCAACAAAATAAGTTTGAATGACAACAAAGAAGCTTACAAAATTGTAATAAAAGAGCCTCCAACACACAATCTTTAAAATTTATCTCTACCTAAAATAGTAGTTGCAAGATAGGTATTCCCAAAACCAGTGGCTTGCATATCAATTACTTCAGCTAAACAAATGCCTTTTGTTGAATTATACCTCATATAAAAGACAAAAATTGTCATCACGGAATATGAAGCATTGCAACTGTAGAATATGATTTGATAAGCTTTTTCAGATATTGAACTACCCTAGAAAAATCCATGTCTCAATCACAATAAAAGTCTTGGATCACTTCAAAATAGCTTCCACTTTTACTAAATTCCTAACAATAGCTAGATCCTTGTCAGATAAATTTTGATCTTAGCTACTCCATAGACTTGGCTAATCTTTGATCTCATATTTATACAACTATTTGGTGTATTTTGAGATTACCCTTTTGTAAATTTAAATGAATATTTTCCTATGTAATCATCAATATGAATATAAACAACAAAAATCCATTTTCTATAATCATGGGTTAAACTAGCTATTTTATTTACTCTATATATCTCTATGCTGATTTTTTCAAAAAATATTGTACTTTTGGATTTCTGATTTTTTCCCCAAACGATTTTTGTTTCTATAATATAATGCATTGCAATTGTGGAATATTATTTGATAATATTTCTAAAATATTGAATTAACCCTACAAAACTTCTTGCCTCAATCACAATGAAATTCAATGGTAATGATCACTGGATATTTTTTATTCATTTCCTTTATATTTGTCAATGTGAGTGGTGCAGGAGCACCCTCATTCTTGCAATGGTCAAATTTGGGTTTTTGCCTTGTTTTGTGTTGTTTCATCTAAATAAGGTCATTTGGGACCATTAATGATCATTTGGAGTCATTTGTGAAAGTTTGGGGTCATTTGGATAAAAGATGTAAAAGTTTCTTAGTTGTTGTCAAAGTTTGGTGTTGGATGATGGAAATCACTTGTGTGGTCATAAATAGGCATCTTCAACATGACCCAAGGGTTGAAAATCTTTGTATTGAAGTTTTGAATAAAGTAGGATAGGCAAAAACTGTCAGATGCATGCAATGCAAGGTTGCAAGATAGGCTAAATTTGATTTTGTTCATCGTGGCCACGAACGAACAACACGAGCACATCTGGGTGGGCAGGTTTATGGTAGGCATGCTCCTTTTGTGCCTCTTATCTCCCTAGAACATCGAGAACCATACCCTATCATCGCGATCTCTCAAGTGCCCTAAGTCCAAAAAATTTTCAAACTTTGACGGACTATTTCTCGCAATCAAAGGTGCATACGATTGATATTTTTTAACCTATAGGGTCATGTGAGGCTCGTCTACAATAGCCTATCTTAGTTTTTGAAGACTCGGAGTCATTTTCACATGGTAGCATTTTTTTAGTTGGTGCAAAAATCGTCAAATGCATGTAATGCAAGGTTGCAAGATATGATAAATTTGTTTCCATTCGTCATGGGCATAAACTAGTAGCACGAGCGTGTCCTAGTGGGAAGGTTTATGGTAGGCATGCTCCTAATGTGCCTCCCATATTGCTAGAACATCCAGAGCCATACCCTACTGATGAAGTCTCTCAAGTGCCCTAAGTCCAAACAATTGTCAAACTTTGACGGACTGTTTCTCGCAATCCAGGATGCATACGATTGATCTGTTTGAACCTATAGAGTCATGTGAGGCCCGTCTACCATGACTCATAATGGCCAAAAAGAAGCATATGGCCACCTAGGTGCACCTGCACCACATACTCATGTATGGTAGGCATACACATGTATTCATAAATAGTCATAAATAAGGTCATGTACTCATAAATAGTCATACAAAATTTCAAGTATAATCAAAAATACAAAATGCATCACAAAATTCCATTTATGCACAAATTTACATATACAAAAAATTGCATATATAGAAAATTACATATACATAAATTTACATATATTAAAAAATTTGCCTCTAAATATGGACAAACTAGCTCTTGGCTATTTAAATATACAAAAAAAATATTTACAAATCAGCTCATGGGCATTTATATATAATTTGGCATTTAAATATGCAAAATCTAGCTTATGACCGTCTAAATATACATCAGCTCATGGTCATTTATATATACAAAATTTTGCCTCTAAATATGAGCAAATGAACTCATGTGCATTTATATATACAAAAAATGAATATAGAACAATTTGTCGATGATATATACAAAATTCTCAAAATCCTTCTACTCTGAACCATAGAAACATTGTAATGCTCCAACAATTGAATGCTTGTAGATGACCCAAAATCAATCAAGTGAGCCTTTTGGATCGACTCTAATCTGTATTGTGTCAAGTATTGCCTCATGGTCAGATTCACAAACTTTTCCATAAATTCTTCTTATGAGGTCTACCAAGATACTTAAGCAATTAAATATTTGTTGCAACAACAAGGTCGGAGAAATGAAGAATATGTCTATGTGTTTCAAAGTCCTCAAACAACCAAACATCAAAATTATTGATAGGGTATCTCCTAAGCCATGTGCCTATTATGACAACAGATCCAGTTGGGTACTCAATACCCGCTCTATCAATGATTGTGGTTGTCAATTTTCTTTTAGGCTCAATACAACGTCACAAAAAGTAAGTTGTTCCTTCTTCATTGTTCTCTTCTGCGACAACTGCGTACACATGACCTGCATTTTATAGAATGATAATTACCAAAAATAATGTGTGATGTAACAAAATGAGTGAAATAAATTCCTGCAAAAAAATTAACCAAAAAAATCACCTGGTTTCACAAGGTCAGATACATGATCGAAATCCACTGATGTTTCTATCTGGTTCAATTGCACTACTTAGGGAACTTGATATGTATCAATGGGAACCACTAGTCTACAAGACCATTTGTCAACCCACTCTTGTGATTCACATTCTTCCCACAAAAATACATACATGAAGAGAAAAAACATACAATCTGTCTATTATAAATTACTAGTGTACTTGCATTTGAACTTCTAATTGAGTGCATGTCACTCTATCCTACAACTGTACAACAAGCTTGATAGTTTTCACTGTAAGATTCACTGATCAACCAAAAATATCTATGAACCATTGACGTACCTATATTACCTAGTCCCATTGTAGAGTTACACCATTGCACAATTGTTATTGCATCTATCAACTCGGCACCACCTTCATACTTTAATTCTTCTCTAGCTAGGGCTCTTTTTACGCATGCTCTTGTTCCATCGTGCTCTCCCTTTCCATGTCCATCCTTAGTGAAATTCCAAAAATATTCTACACCACTTCTCACATGCATCCTAGTCAACCGATAGATCATCCTTGCATTCTTGAATTGTGAGGTGCAATTATCTGACTATATTATATGTTGGTTGTATTGTATGTTTCTTTCCCTTAAATTATCATAGAAAAATTTAAAGCATCCTTGCACAAACTCTGACAAATGAGTACAATCATCACTTATGTATAAGTGATACTCTCTTACAAACTTTCTATCCTCCACTGTGATATCATCTGCATGCATAAATTCTATGTGTACCGAAATAGAAACTTGTATAGAATGGTAATACATATATTGCACTTCATTTTGAGGTTGTAGTGTATAATTTTTAAAAAAATCAACGATGGAGACAATGGTACAAAGAGGAAATGTGTCCTTACATAACTTGAATTGCTCATCTAACCACCAAGCTCTATGTGTATGCATTGTGTACTCATAAATTAGTTTATCTTGAAACATTTTCATAAATTCAGCAACACATATATCATTTTTCACTAACTCACATATCTTCAATTCTTTTCCATCTTTAACCCCATATGTGACTATCTTGTATTTTCCAAAAGAAACTAGTTTCTTACCAATTTCATATGTGCTCTCCAAATCTAAACATCTTGGTAAATGTTGCAAACCACCACATGTAGCACAAGAACCTTTCAAACACATCGTCTTATAATAAATGCAACCATCATCTCTTTTACATAGCACACTTGAAATAAATTCTCTTGGTGACTTAGGAGGTGCTTGTATATTGCATTCCTACAAAACATCGTTAGTGTGCAAAGTACAACATATATGATGATAAATATCATAGTGCACAGAAAATCCAATATGCATCCTACAACAACAGATGGTACGTACATGATTAATCTTAACATAAAAAGGTTTTGCCATTTCAAAAAATCTTTGACTAATTCTTATTTGAGGAAACTTTTGAAGGAATCTTTCATAAAATTTTGTTGTCATATTCAAATAGTGCTTGGTATGTGGCTGACGATTTCTACATCCAATTCGCCTTCTAACAACATCTCTTTGGTTCGGCAAAACCCTTGTGTTGTCATGCCAAAAAAAATCAATTAATGTTCTTAATGCATCAACAACAACCTTGTCTTTGCATGGTAGTCTACCCGAGAATGCCCAAAGAGAATTATTGTTCGGATCCTCTATTTTCTCCTACCTCTAATGCTTTACATAATGTTGTCCTTATGTTTAATGACTTACTTGTTTTTCTTAACAAATGATCTTTCTTTATTTTCTTGCTCATTATGGTTGATGTAATAACATGTCGAGTAACATTAGAATCTTTAGTACGTGATTTTGAACCAATAGCTTGATATGCATCAAATAAATTTCTCACAATAGTACTTTCATTATTACTTTGGGATGATCTTAGGCCTAGAAATTTCATTGTCTCTCTAAAATTCAAATTTTTAATCATTTCAACAATTAATTGGCATCTTGATGTTTGATTTAAGTTTTCAAAATAGTGTTGCCATATTCTTTTAACCATTCTTCTACAAGTTTGTTCATTTATTTTATCAGGCATTGGCTTCAAAATATTCTCATCGATGTCAATTAGATACTTTGGTTTCCTACGAATAATTCTAGGAGGTGTTAACATTGGTGCATTACGTGCATTAGGTACATTAATCACATCAAATTGAGCTGGTGTATGTTCATCATTTGATTAATTATTAATTGTGGTCTCTTCTTCAATTGCATTAGGTTCATTTAGTAAATCAAATGTTGTTGGTGCATCTTCATCATTTGTTTAATTATTGATTGTGATTTCTTCTTCAATTGCATTAGGTTCATTCGATACATCTAATTGAGATGTTGTGGATGACATACCTTCTTTTCCCATTGTTCTTAGTTCACGTAATTTATTCATACGTTTCCTTTGTCTTTCCTTTTCATCCTCTCATTGTTCAGTTGTTCCTCGCTTGTTCTTTCCCATCATTAATAATGGTTGTCCTAAATTGAATCATTTTGCACATATATGTTACAAAAACTTATACAATTAAATGACCATAAAAATGAGTATTATCATTATTTTTAATAATCAAAACTATTAAACAATCACAATAAAATTGACCAAACTAATTAGAACAACAATTCAATAATTTGAAATCACACAAAATAAAATTTTCACTTACTTTGATATATAAAACTGTCACAGAATCACAGTATTAGTTGTAGTGGGGCCTTCAATGACTTCAAAAATGCCTTTTGTGGTTGTTGAGGTCGTTGACCAAATAAAAATATGTGCAAGAAACATATACGGGTTATGTTTGGTGAGCCTGTATGTGTAAATAGTCCCTAAAAATACCCCAACAGGTCAACGTTCATAATTCCCATAACATGTGTGTGCTTCTTATGTTAAAAAATCATACGTGTTACTTATAGTAAAGAAAGGGTCAAAGGAAAAGGGAGAGAGAGAGAGGGGGGGGAGGGGGGGGGGAGGGGGAGAGAGGGAGATAGAGAAAGAGTGGGGAGGAGGGAGGGAGATAGAGGGGGGAGGGAGTTTATAGCACCCAAAAGGAAAAACGAAATGATCTTCCTATGTAAGGCTATCACGTAGGCTTAGACTCCCCATTATTATGCATTTTTGTCCCCACAAACCTCAGTAGTACTGCCCAAATATATCTAAATTTGTCAAAATACAAGCAACTTGGCTAATGAATAAAGCCCAACAATCAATTTTAGCAAAACACCTCAAAACAAGTAAATCTACAAGACCTCACTAAGTCATGCCGTTCAGACTACTCTTCAAACTGGTATCACAGGCACCTTTCAGGAAGACATCATCATGTTACACTGATAGGAGATCCTATTGTTATAAAAGAACTTGCACTATCATTGGAAAGAGACATACCTATAAACAGATAGACAAACTGTATCGACATGATAACCCTTGTCGAAGTAAGCATGAAGCAATCAACCCGATTTCATATGTCATGTCGATACACATCCATAGGTGGAAGACTATCGGGAAGATTTTGGTCGATGATTTTGACATCGATAGGAGTTATAAAGCTGGTGTGAGATCTCAAAAGTCAGCCCAACTATGAAAGTCATCTTGATGGAACTACATGAAGGCATATTGGGTTGATTCACCCTAATGCAAATAATGAGACGAACCAAGTAAATCGGCAAGAGCAATACTATCGAAATGAAACCATGAAAGATAGGATGACTAAGTAAGTCACCCCAATAGAGGAAGATGTCAAATGCATCGGCAGGAGATCCGTTTGTCACCCAGAAAAGGTAAAATGAAAGATTGTCTTCGTTGGCCAAAATTGCTCAAATTGGGAAGAAACATTTAAAGTCAGCCTGACTCCAAGGGTCATACCTGTAGACACTGAAAATTGTCCGAAGTCTTCGACGACACTTTTCACTAACCTTTTTTCGTCTACAGTGATTAAATATTTTTAATAATTTAATTAGTACTAATATTCTTCTTCTAGTTTCCTATAATTAAATAATTCTTAATTATTTAATTATTGTTCTTCTCAACCATTAATTAAATAATCTTCATCATTTAATTAATGTTAATCATTGTCTCTTTCTAATCAAATAATCTTTATCTTAATCAGCTAAACCTAACTATTCTTCTTTGATTAAATAATTTGCTTAATTATTTAATCCATATATTCTAAGCTAATTATTTCTCCATTATTTAATCCCCTTCTCCAAATTATTCAAATTAAATAATTTTTTAATTTATTTAATTACCATGTGTCAATGAAATAAATAAATTTTATTTATTTATTTATGACCCCACTTATCTCTTCCACTTTCTAATTTTTATCTCCCTTATCTCTCCAGCCTGCTAATTTGGTATTTATGAAAAGATAATTAAAGATTTTATTATTTATTTTCATAATATCTTCTCATTTTCTTTCTTCTATCTTCATCCTTCCCCAAATGGCAGCTCTATTGTGCACTCAATCTCATCCATTGATTATTTTCAATCTCAAACCAATCTTAGCCATCCAATCAATCCCAATTTTTCTATAAATTGAGCTCTCATTGCTCATTTTCAACAACCACATTTTCAGTAACCTTATGCTACAATTTTCATCTCTCATTTCACTTTATCTTCACTTGCATTTGCATTTTGTAGGTGAGATCCACATCAAATTTGAAGGTGAAAGAAGGACAATGGAATCACATGGAGGAGATTTTACACTTTGGTTTGCATTTTGTTTTTAGAATATTGTCTTCATGCTTTCATTGATTGAATTAGGAGTTTTTATCATAGCTAATTAGGTTTGTGGTTGCTTAATTATGTGCTTTTGATTCTCATTTCTAAATTCCTAGTTATATTTTTTGGTGAACCCAACGTGAACATGCAAAGTCTAAAAATTCTTTGAATCTATTTACATGCAAGTTTTATGTGCTAATCCATTGTTGCATGTAGGTTTTTTTCACTAATCTATTGTTGCATGCAGGTTTTTTTCACTAATCTATTGTTGCATGTAGGTTTTTGCACTAATCCATTGTTGCATGCAAGTTTTTTGAACTAATTTGTTGTTGCATGTAGGTTTTATGAAGATATTTTGTTACATGTGGCTATTATGGAGTCTAAACAATGATTCATGCAGGATTTATTAACATGCAATGGAAAATAATTTTTCACATAGCCTAATTAGGAGGTTTCAATGAACAACAGTTTTTCACATAGTCTAATTAGGAGGTTTTAATGAACAACAATTTTTCACATAGCCTAATTAGGAAGTTTTAATGAACAACAATTTTTCACATAGCCTAATTAGGAGGTTTGAATGAATCCTACAATTCTCACACAGTCTTAATTAGGATTTGGATCAAAGAATAATAAATTTCACATTTCATGCATGCAAAGGGTTTTAAAAATGAACAACAAATTGCATTTAATCATGGTTTAAATTGATCAAATCCTTTTCAGATTAAGGTAGAATTAACCTCATCTAGTTTAAACTAGGATGCAAATGGGTCAATGAACTCATATCATGCAAATTTTGAAGCAAGACTGTTTGTCGTAGTGTAGAGAAAAAATCATTTTTTTAAAGGATAAAGAACACCATGTTTGCTACATCTTATTTTATTTTGTGTGTGTGTTTTTACCTTTAGAGGGCATGCCTCCTTATTTGCCTGTCACTTTGTACAAGCATTAGTGAGAGGGAATGACCCAAGTGGTAACAAGCTAAGGCCAAGCTCTTCCGAACCACTATAAATAAATACATTTGTGATGAAAGTTGCAAGTGACAGGTGTCGATGTGTCATATCAACCTAAGTCTCCCTCTGTGTCCCTGTGGCACATAAAAACCTATAGAGCTTAACCTTTGCAAGCTGGGAGGCCTCCTTAACGGAGTGAAACTCTGCATGTATGGCCACCCGAATAGATGCCTTGACTAAAAACTCTTTTTTTAAGAAGTCAAAAACCTTCTAGTTATTGGTACAAGAGGTCAGACCTCTGATGACGTCTCACGTCCTCACGGTTCTTAGTAGAGATACAAAGTTTGCCATGGGGATTTTTCATGGGGACTGATGCTTGGCTGCCCTAGAGAAGTGAGTGCCATGGACTATGGGGTCAAGCATCTAAGTATCTGCTTTAAGAAAGAGTAGTTGGGTAAGCCCAAGTGAGATCCAACAACTATGTCATTGCCATCCATAGGATTCATTGTTGAAGGTGCATCATTGTCTTGTGTCAAGGTCCAACAAACATTTTGTCTTTCATGCTTGTCAAAAGTTGAATAAAAAATAATTCTCGCAAGTGGTCATAAACAACCTTGGTTTTCATCAAAAAAGAAAAAACAAAGTTTCCAAAAAGTTCAAACAAGTTTCATATCAAAAAAAGTTCAAACAAGAATTCACATTTTGTCCAAGTTTTCATCCAACAGTTGAACATGGCTTGTCAAAACATTAGATATCCTTGTTTCAACATTTATGTCACTTAGGGTTATCCTTTGCATAGTCCAACCTTAGGTCTTAGGTCCCATAGACATTGCCTTTCATTTTAGCATCCTCATTTTGCACTTAGGTTTAAAATCATTTCCCTAAGTCTTCATTGTATTATCATCATCCTAAACTAGGTTTTGGCTTAGCTTATACCCTAGGTTATATCATTACATAGTCCAAACCCTTTCTTGCCTTAGGTTGACATTGTCATACATTTGCATTTACATCCCTAAGCTTACATCATTAGGTCATAGCATATCATTGCTCCAAATCATATCATAGCATAACATTGGGTCATATCATAACCCTACGTCATATCTCTGGATCATAATCATAACTTTGGTCCATATCATAACATAAGGTTGCATTTATAGCCTTAGGTCATGTCACATTTTTGAGTCATGTCTCTATACACATAAAAATGGCTATGAACAACTAAATAAATATTTAATATTTATTTAATAATTAGTCTTCTATTAAATAGTTAATTTGAAAAGATTAATTTATTTAATTCATTTCATGTCCTTCTATTAATTAAATTAATTGAAATATTTTATTAATTAATTCATTTATCCTTTTCTTCTAATCAAATAATAAAATTTCTAATATTGATTTATTCCTCTAATCAATTAATTAAATATCTAATATTTAATTATTCTTTTAATCAATCAATTAAATATGTAATATTTAATGGTTATTCTTTTATCCTATAGTCTCAAATATTAAATAATTTCTTAATTATTTAATCCCTTTTCCAACTCACCTTCCATCTCCACTTCATCTTTCCTTTGCCAACTCATTCATCATGTGGCTAAATTAATTCAACAAAATTAAAATAAATAAAACATTTATTAGCCACTTATCTCCAACTTCCAAAATAAATGAATTATTGTGTATGTACACATATTTCCTAACCTTCTTCTATATTCTCTCCAACATCCCTATATCTTAGGAAGGACTTGAGTTCACTTGTCCTCTCATGCCTAAATCTTCTCCAACCATCCCTAGATTCCCTCAGTCTGCAACTCAGTCAAGGTGAGATGAGTGACACTTGTCTTCTCCTTCCCTCTTTCTCTCAACCTTCACCTTTGCTCACAACCATCCAAATTTGCAGATCTGATCATGACCGTTGATCTCAGACACATCATCTTATCCTCTCAAAAGTCTATAAAAGTAGGAGTTTGAGTTGAGAAAGATTTAGTCTTCAAGTTAAAAATTTGAGTAAACTTATGCATCCGTGAGTTTTTATCTTGAAGAAATTTAGCAATTTAGCATAATCATTTAGCTTTAAATCATTTGCACTGCATATCATAGTATCAGTTAACTATCAGTCTATTCTTCATATGCCATCTTGGAAGCTACCAGTGCTTGTCTGAGAGAAAATCATCTGCAACCAGGAACAATGGAGTTAGGACACAATGAGACTTAAATCATGAAGGTAATAATGTTTTTAATTTTATATTCATTTCATGTAGTTTCATTGGTTGAGTTTGGATTCCCTATAGCATTTCCTTTGTATTTTGTGAAACTAATATGCTGCAGGTAGTATTCTGAAGATAAAATTCAAGTCAACACATTTTGGCGCCCACTGTGGGGTAGGAGCCTCACATATATCTTTCTAATATCCTGTCTAGTTCTCGTAAACACAATTTTAACGCATTTGTAATCCAGATTCACGCCTGTGTGAATTCTGACAATGCTTTCATTTAATAGATTAGCGCTTTTTATCTCAGGTTAGCGCATTTCACATTTAGGTTAGTGTTTTTGTCTGCAAATCAACACATTTAATCCTTAGATTAGCGCTTTTTTCTTGCAAGTTAACGCATGTGTCATTTAGGTTAGTGCTTTTGTCTGCGAATCCATGCATTTAGTCTGTAGAGCAGTGTTTTCATATCGCAGGTTCATGCTTTTGTCACCTAGGTGAGGGATTTTGAGGTGGAAGACAACGCATTTTCTAGGGTAACTCTTTTATTCGCAGCTAACAAACTTTTTCTGTAGGTTCGAATGTCCAAGAACTAAAAATTTCAAACTACTAACATATATGTGTGCAGGATTATTTTAAAGCAAATTTCATGCATTTCCTCACATAGTTAATTGGAATTTTTATTTTGGAAAGTAACACATCATATCTTACTTATTTAGCTTAACTAAGGGGACAAATTGGCAGCATGCAACTTGCATTTTGAGTGACTTCTTTAAAGTAGTTGCACATAGATTGTAGAAGGCTAAAATAAACTTGTGTATTATGTGCTTGATGAAGTAGTAGGTAAGTATGCTCTCACCCTCATATGGTGATCATAAAAGCAGACCTACTTTCTTTTATGTGTAATCTTTAGAGGGGTTACCTTCCTGAGCTACCTTGAGGGGGCCACTAAGAGGGGAACGACCCAAGTGGAAACAGGCTAATACGGAGTCCTTTCGATCCACTCTAAATAAATTGTGTTTGTGACGAAAGTTATAAACAACATGTGATGATAAGTTCATATCAACACTATGTTTCCCCATAAACTCTATGGAGTGTAACCTCTATAGGCTAGGAACCTTCTGTATTTACAGAGTTGAAATTTTCACATGTATGGCCACATGACTAGAAGCCTTTACTAAAAACCACTTGTGCTAGTTGCGAAAATCCTTCTAATTGTTGGCATAGGAGATCGAACCTCTGAAGCGGCTCACACACATACGATTTTTAGTAGAGATATAAAGTTTTCCATGGGGAGTTTTCATGGAAACTGGTGCTTGGCTGCCCTAGAGAAGTGAGTGCCAAGGGTGGAGCCAGTGGGTTCAAGCATCTAAATATCCTCTCTGAATAGCATAGCCTCGGGGGAAACCCCATGTGAGATTCAACAATTATTGTCTTAGCTTGCCATAGGATTCATGCTTGCTTGTGCATTTTGTTTTCCAAACATTGTGTCTTCTATGTCTATAACGTGCTTAGAATCGTCAAAAATTGAAGAAAATCATCATCTAAAAATGAGCAAAAATCTAACAACTTGCTAAAAAATTCAAAAAATCCTTGTAGCATAGTCAAAATAGCGCTTTTAAGGTACAAAACTATGCATTTATTATGCAAAATAACACATTTGAACAATAGTACAATGCTTTTGTGTCACATGTTCACACATTTGATCAGTGGATTAACGCTTTTAGAAAAAAAATTTGCTTTTAGTGTCACAGAGCAGTGCTTTCAAGCAACAAAGTAGCGCATTTGTCCAATAAGTTAGCATTTTTGACCAAAAAGTTAGCACAAATGCTTTCTCGCATCTGAGATAGATCATATTAGACCAAAATTTCAAAGTCAGTATCAAAAATACTTCTTGAGTAGAGTTGTCTTTAAACTATCACGGATCTTCAAACTAGTTCGATAATTGGATTACCAATCCAACAGACTATTTCTAAAAAGTTTCCATAAGCATAAAACATTCAACAAGCTAGTGATTCAACCATCTTAAGTGCAAAAATCATACATCATTATCAGTTTCTCATTAGGATATATCAAATCCTCTATCATGAAACTTGATCAATCCACCCTTTGTTCATTATCTTGGATATATCGTTCCTATTTTGAACCTAGGTTTTATCAAAATCAAAATTGCACTCACATTGGAATCAAGCAAACCTGTAAACTACCATATGCTTATATGACTTTTAAATATCGCCTCAAGAAAAGAAAACCCAGTTATAAAGCTACTCAGAAGAGGATAAGATTCTTGTACATCAATCACAAGATCTTGTTAAAACATAGGACATTCCTACACCATTTTCGTCACTATTTACATGGCTATGGGCCAGAATTTGATGGAAAAATTTTGCAAGGACATGCTTTTCAACAAAGAGATGCTTTATCACAATGAACCAACAACAGTGGTAAAATCAATAAAGCCTACCTTTCTAAATCAATAATCACCTATTGAGTTGTTTTTAGAAGATCAAAACTTGAGAAAATTTTCAAAGCAATCCCATGCCAGTTTGGACTAGAGCTCAATACGAGCAATTAAGAAAACAACAAAAACAAATGGAAGAAGATAATTCAACGATCCAAACTTTTGAGTATATGGTTGTTGATGAAGAAGTGATCAATAACACCATCAGAGACCTTGAGCAAAATTTCAAAGCTGATAGACTAATGGAAAAGTTATTAGCGAAGCAAAAAGAAAAATATCTTTTAATGTTGGCAAAATCAAGAGCTAAAATGCCACAAGACTTTAACATAGAAGGCTTGAAACAAGATGCAAAGATGAGTAATACCCAAAACACAGATGATCCAAATAACGAGGATATAAATAAAAAAGGCCATGAGGAAACAAGGGGAGATAAAACAAGAAAAGAACATGATGATACAAGAAGAGAGCATAATGATAGAAGAACTTATGAGGACACAAGAAGAATCTGTATGGATAATCCTTTTTTAACTCTCACTCAAAAAATGCAAATCTTACAACAAATACAAGATATGCAGAATGGAACGAGTTCCAAGAAGTATTCGTTGGAAGATATCTGCCCATATCCTTTTGACAAAATTTTAAATATGATACCATTTCCACAGCATTGCAAAATCCCTAAATATGATAAATACGATGGGAGATCTGATCCTCAAGATCACATTAGGGAATTTTTTACTATGAGTATGGAATTTGCACATGATGAAACTTACTCGATGCGTCTATTCCCTAGGAGTTTAATTGGACAGTCAATGGAATGGTTCTCAAGACTACCATCTAGAATCAAATCTTTTGAAGAACTTGTGAATAGATTTATTTCACAATACTCCAACAATGTAAGAAATGAGATAACAATGTTGGATTTATGCAATGTTAAGAAAAAGAATGGTGAATCTTTCATGATCTTCTTACAGCGATGGAAACGAATGTTTAATAGGTATCCAAGAGATGTACTTGATCAAGAGAAAATGGACATATTCATTGAGAACCTTATCAGTGAAATGAGTTACCGTCTAAAAATGCAATGTCCTCCTTTTGCCAAGATGATTAAAAATGGTCTAAAAATAGAAGACGCAATGGTAAAGAAAGGATAGCTAAAGCTTCACAATAATTCCTACAATAACAATCACAACAACAACAACAACAACAATAACAACGACAAAACCTAAATTCTAGTCAAAGAATAGGAATATTGTTAATGGAGGAAATGACAACAATAATGCTACAAAACAACAAACAATCTTTAATCTATCAAGTCAAATCCCAAACAATAACAATCAAGAGAACAGTAAATCCAAGTCTTTCTTCTCCAATACTCACAGGAAATTCACAAACATTGGAGAACCCTTAGAATCAACTTTGAAAACTCTTCTTGCAAATAAACTAATTACTTTACCAGAAGCAAGAAATTATGAACCACAAGTCAAACCTAATTGGTGGAACGACAATCATTTTTGCAATTACCATCGAAATAAAGGACACCAAACTAATGATTGTCAAAGATTGAAGCACCTTATCCAGGATTTAATTGATAATGGAACTATCATAGTGGATAGTCATAAGATGAACGAATCACATCTAGCCTTCAAAAATCCGCTTCCAAATTATGAAAAAGGTGAACAATCTAAATCAAAAGATGAAAAAGGCAAATCCAAAGTGAACTACACTTATATGTATGATGATGTGGTAAATGTCATCATCGTTAAAGATAACACACCTTCAGAACCAATCAATGCCATTACAAGAAGCAAAGCGAAGGTTACATTTTTGGGTATAACAAATGAATCGACATCCACTTCAAAACAATATAACTTAGTGAAAAAATTGCAAAGAATACCTACTCAAATATCAACTTTAGAGCTCCTCAAAGTTTCACCTATGCATAAGGAAATTTTGGAAAAATCTCTAACAGAAACAACACTTTCAAAAGACTTGGATGTAGATCAATTCCAAAACATGGTGGGACACCTTATAGCCCCTCATTGCTTATCACTTTCTAAAAATTATGATGCATCCTTGCAACATCCTCACAATGCTCCCTTACATATTGAAGTCACCATTCACAAAACTCGTGTCATACGCGTACTTATAGATGGTGGAGTTAGCTTAAACATTTGTGCATTAAGTTTAATAAAGACTTTGGGATATTCAGAAAATGCAGTAGATCCAAAGAAGAAAATAAATTTTAAGGCTTATGATGAAGAAGAGTGTTATTCTAAAGGAACTATGGTGTTACCAATCAAAATAGGACCTATGGAAAGGAATACATTATGCCAGATTTTAGATTTGAACCTATCTTATAACATTCTTTTAGGAAGACCATGGATTCACAACATGCAAGAAATTCCTTCTACATATCACCAATGTGTAAAGTTTCCTCATGAGGGACAAGAAGTCACTATAATTGCAGACTCCAGCCAATATTGCAATAATCTGAAGCCAACACAAGATACAAGAGTTCCACATAACAGAGAATTAGTCTATCCCACCAAAGAAATTCAAGAAAATTTATGGGAAACCTTTGAGAAAAAACTCAAATTAAATGATGAAGGAATGGGAAAATATTCTTTACATAGCTTGCCACTTTCACCTAAATCATATGGAAAGCCTACAAATGTTCAACCATGGATCTCAGAAAAATTAGTAGAAATATTTGATGGAGCATTTGTTAGAGCTGGAACAGTTGCAGAAGAAACTGAAGACAAGGACATTCTTAGTTGGTTGTACAAAGATGCAAACGAAACTATAGCAACAACTGCAGAAGTCAATATTCCCATAAAGCAATATGGCAATGGTTATAAGATCATGCAAAAAATGGGATATGAAGGAAAAGGACCACTTGGTAAGTGACAAGAAGGTATTTCCAAACCTATTTTTCCTCACTTACAATCTAAAGAAGATAAATCAGGACTTGGATATCCAAAATCAAATAAAAAACAACACAATTATCAACAGCCAAGGTGGAGAAAGAAAGCAATTCCTAAAGAAGAACCATGGCAAGAAAAGGTACACCAAGCAGCATAAATAGTAGCCAATAAACACAAAGAATATGAGAAACAAAAGGAAGAACTTGCAATCAAAAGAGAATAAGAATCTTGCAAACAAGTTCAAGGAATACAAACAAGTGTTGAATCTGAGCAAGATATTCTAGAAGCAGTGAAAGAAGAGATGGCCAGAATCAGAGAACTATTTGTACCATACAATATTCTTGTATGGTATAGTGTTGTAATCCTAGACAATGGTTTAGAGATAGATTCATATGAATATGAATGTGGTTTGGATTTATTATCTAGTGTATCAAGTGAAGAAAAGAATGAAGAACAAGCAGCTATTACAAATGAAGACTCATCTTTCACAAAACAAAGGATAGAGTTAGAAAGAAGACAAGAAGAACTCAGAATTCAGAGGAAAGAGGCATATACAAAACAACAAAAGAAAGAGGATGAAAAAGAAAAATAAGTAACACCACAAGAAACACAAACAGTTATTGATCAAGTATCAAGAAATATCAGATTTCTATCAAATGATGAGAAAGACGTACCAAGGTATGGAAGAACCATGGAAGACCTAGTAGATAGTCAAGCAGAATTGACTATTAGTCCAGAAGAAGCTGAGTTCGAGAGAAGACAGAAGATAGCAAAAGAATCCTCTATGTCATGTACACAAGTATGTCAACTTCAAAATACAAATGAATCTATTAAAATTAATTAAGAAGGAAATTGCAGTATTAACGATGTATGTGTTGATATAATCCATTTGTTTGAGGGACAAATGTCAAATGAAGAGTCACTTGATTGTGAACCACAAAATACCAATATTGATTTTGTTAGAACTAATTGGAGAACACTTGGGAGAGACTATCCTCAAGAGCATTCTATCTATGACATTACCTACTCTATGCAAAATTATGACTATTATATCATGAACCTTGAAGCACCTAACAATGACAATGACTATGACTTACCCCTTCTTCATTCAAAACTAATTGATTGGGATAACCTAGAAAACCCTGAATTGGATGTCTTTTCCAATGACCATGACTTAGTTGTATATATTACTGTTGTCGAACCCATAACACCTAACATATCTTCCATCGTGGAATCAAGTAACGTTTCTTGCAGTCAGGAGAATGCCAAACTTTCTAGTCGCAAAATTGAAATAAAACAATGAAAAAGACCTAGTGTTGAAAACCATTTCATGGCAACACTAGATCAATCAAGAAGAAAATTAAAGGACGTATTTGATGGTGAAAACCTCTTTGAGGTGCCAGAAGATGAAAAATTTGACATCCTCCCTACATATTTTCAGGAGAGATGAGCTATTCTAATAGAGCCAACAGAAGCAATAAACATTGGCACACAACGGATCTCAAGGTACTTCATCCCGTTGCATCATTATCAGATGAAGAGAGGAAAGAATACATAGAATTCTTCAAACAAAGACAGTAAAATTTTGCTTGGTCCTATGCAAACATGCCAGGACTTGATCCAGATCTTCTCCTTAAATCATCTCAATGTGGATCTAAATGCAAAACCAGTTAAACAAAAGCTAAGGAAGATGCATCCACACATCTCTCTCCTTGTAAAAGTTGAGCTAAAGAAACTATTGGATGTGAGTTTCATAAAACCTGTTGCCTATCTAGAATGGGTTTCAAGCATTGTCCCAGTGTCAAAGCCAGATAAAAGCATAAGAGTTTGCACTGATTTCAGAGATTTAAACAAGGCATGTCCCAAAGATGATTTCCCACTACCCAATATTGATATAATTGTGGACTTATTAGCAGGACATGAGATGTTTTCATTAATGGATGGATTCTCAGGATAAAATCAAATAAGAATCGCCCCTGAAGATCAAGAAAATACAACATTCACCTGTGCATGGGGTACTTACTACTAGAATGTTATGCCATTTGGGCTTAAGAATTCAGGAGCAACTTATCAAAGAGCCATGACTACAATTTTTCATGATATGATGCATACATTTATGAAAGATTATGTAGATGATATACTTACAAAATCTCATACAAGGAAAGAAAATTTGAACATCTTGGGCAAGATCTTTGATAGGCTCGAACAATATCAGTTAAGATTGAATCCAAAGAAATGTGCATTTAGAGTAACCTCTGGGAAACTTCTTGGGTATATTATATCAGCTCGTGGAATTGAAGTAGATCTAGAAAAGGTCAAAGCTATCATGGAAATGGAGTCGCCTAGAAACATAAGTCAATTGCGTTCTCTACAAGGAAGACTGCAATCAATCAGAAGATTTGTCTCTCAATTAGTAGATAGATATCATCCATTCACTCATCTTTTACATAAGAATGTTCCATTCAAATGGGATCATAAGTGAGAAGAAGATTTTATGCAAATTAAAGAATATCTGATGAATCCTCCAGTACTTGTATCACCAATCAAAGGGAAACCATTGTTGCTTTATATCTCAACGACAAATGTATCATTAGGAGCTCTTTTAGCACAACGTGATGAAGAAGGTAAAGCAAGAGAAGTCTATTACCTCAGTAGAACACTCATAGGCTATGAATTGAACTATACATCAGTAGAGAAGACATTCCTAGCAGTTGTATTTACAACTCAGAAACTGCAACATTATATATTGACTCATTCTGTGAAACTGATAGGAAAAATAGATCCACTAAAGTATTTATTGAACAATTCAAATTTGATAGGCAGACTGGCAAAATGGGTTATGGTACTAAGTGAGTTTGATATAGAATATGTTGATCAAAATCTATCAAGCAACATGTCATTGTTGATCAATTAGTTGAAGCACCCTTACAAGATGACATACCATTGCACATTGAGTTTCTTGAAGCAGACATTCTAACAATAAGTACAAAATTTTGGGAGTTGTACTTTGATGGTTCCTATACACAATATGGATCAGGCACAAGAATTTTGTTCATCACCCCTCAGGGACACACAATTCCAAAATCATATAGACTATGATTTCCATGCACAAACAATACTGCAAAATATGAAGCATTGACTATTGGGCTCAAAATGGCTATTGAATGGAACATTAAGGAATTACATGTTTATGGTGATTCACAACTTATAATCAACCAAATAAATGATGGTTATCAAACTAAGGATGACAAGCTCATGCCCTACAAATAGTTGGTAGAAGAGTTTAAAGAAAACTTTGAAGAAGTATCATTCACTCAGATCCCAAGAAATGAGAATAAAGCAACAGATGCAATGGTTATAATAGCATCTCTCTTGCTGAATCAAGAGAATCAACAATGTTATGAATTCTTGGTGGAAGATATCTTGAAACCTACCATTGAATCCCAACATACCCACATGATTTTTCATATATCTAGAATCAATCAATCCTTATACAACCAAACTTATCAATACTTAAAAGAGAATATCCTTCCTCCCAACCTATCCCACAATTAGAGAAGAAATTTTTATTCATCAGTCATCCCGCTATACTATTATTGTTGATACCTTATATAGGTGAGGTCTAGAAAGAACTTTATTGAGATGTCTCAAATAAGAAGAATTTGAGAAAGTTCTTAACGAAGTTTACACAGGTATTTGTGGCACACACTCAAGTGGATTAACACTGGCTAAGAAAACTTCTTTGTATGGGTTACTATTGGCCTAATATGGAGAGATATTCATTCACATATGCCAAGAAATGCAAATAATTCCAGATCCATGGGAATCTCATCCATGCACCAGCACAAGAATTGCATCCTATGGCAGGATCATGGCCATTCTCCCAATGGGGTCCTGATTTGGTAGGTAAGATAAACCCTTCATTCTCTAATGGACATAAGTTAATTTTGATTGCTACAAAGTATTTCACGAAATGGATTGTAGCAATACCTTTGACAAAAGTGACAGGAAAACAAATATCATCATTCATCTTGAATTTTATAATTTGTCGCTATGGAGTCCCTATGACCATTATCACTAATAACGGATGACCATTTAAGAATCAAGATGTGAAGGAACTATGTGAGCGATTCCATATCCAAAATAGGTTTTCTACACCATATTATCCATAGGGAAATGGTCAAGTTGAGGCATCAAACAAGACTATATTGAAAATCCTAAAGAAAATAGTCAATGAAGCTGGTAAAGACTGGCAGATTTAGTTAAATCTTACTCTTTGGGCATACCGAACCAGCATCTGCACACCAACAGGGGAAACTCCATATTGCTTATTCTATGGATCAGAAGCCATATTACCAGTAGAAGTAGAGATACCTTCTCTACGAGTTTCCTTGAAAGGTCTTATACCAGAAGAAGAAGAACGAGTCTCTAGACTTCAAGAACTTGAGCTGATTCAGGAATGTCCCCAAAATGCAATAGATCATTTCAAGGCATATCAATAGAGAATGATGAGAAGTTATAATCATAGAGTCAAGCCAATTTTTTTCATATTGGAGATATAGTTCTAAGGGAGAATCGGAGAAATCAGCAAGACCAAGAAAAGAAGGGTAAATTTGAACCAAATTGGTTACGTCCTTTTGTCATAGTAGCAGCATATGGCTCAGGGGCATACAAGTTATCTACCCCTGAAGGTTATTGGTTTGATGAACCTATCAATTCTATCCATCTCAATAAATTCTATGCTTGAGATATAAAGTCTTGAAAAAATCAATAAAAATCATATAAAGTCCTGAAGAAATCATAAAAGTAGAAAATCCCTAGAAAGCATAAAATAGTGAAAACGGAGAAGAAAAAAAATCAAAATATGGCAAAAATGCAATAAATTTAGATAGTGAAAACCTGGTAAACAGGAGCTATCTAAAAAAGTGAGTTCTTCCATCTATGAGATCGCTTTGCATACGTATCCACTCCATCCTATCGCATCTATCACTTTCATTTATCTTAGCATATCTATTTAATCTTTCGCATCCATTGCTCTGTCTGCATTATATCCCATCGTGGTTTGGATCTTGATCAATTCATACATCCATAATAAAGTTTGTTTCCACTGGGTAAAAAATCCTAAATCCTTTTGCTAAGGTGATCTTTTAAATCTTTGAAAATCCAAAACATTCAGAAAACTTAGAAAAAAACAAAACCACTTAGGGTTTTGAAATAGATAATGAGTAACAAAGAAGCAAAGATCAAGCAATTTGTAATCAATTGAATTGTGAAACTCAGAAAACAAAGAATAAACTAGCAAGTAATAAAATATTATCAATGATCTTTCATCAAGATGATTATATCAATTAAATGACCATGAGAACATGTGAATGACATGCAAGATTCAGTGTTTATATCTTGATTTTATTGCTAATCATGTACTCTATGCGACTCAAGGATGTCCATCACTAGAAAAGCTATGATGGGGCATTATTATTTTCTTTGTTTGCTGTTTGTGGTTTATCTCTTATTAAGGTATGTACTTGTCTAAGGCAATGATCGACAAAAGATCAAGGAGGATGTTCCAAGTCATGCATGAAAGGGGATAATCCTTGTTTGTTCTGTAAGAAATACTTAGGTCAGCTTAATTCATTATATCAAGTTGCTTGTATAAACTTGCTATATCAAAATCTATGTAATAAATACTCAGGTTAGCTTGAATCATTATATCAGGTTGCTTGTATTTTCTTACAACATTTTAAAGCTCAATGATGAAATCAAGCATTGTTATAAGACAACATATGAAGAATAGAAGCATCATTTTAGTTAGATCATTTTTAGATTATCTCATTAATTCATCAATATTATAATCATTCATTGTCAGTTGCATTATAAGCATTTCATTCCAGTTAGAGATCAACGGTTATAAATAAAAATATTGAGTATACTTGGACAAACAAAAACAATTTTCATTTGATCATTGTAGGTTCATTCATCCTTAGAATCATTTAAATTATTATCATTCATTTCATTTAGTTATATTTCAATCATTGCATTAGTTTTCATCCCATTAAGTGCATTTCATAATCATGTAGTATATCATCATTATTATTTTCATTAGGATCATTATCATTGTAGTTCTTTTTATCCATTAAGGTCATTTAATTGCATCTTTGCACTTAGATTCATTAATCATAATAAGCATAAAAAACATTTCATGTAAATCATTTGCATTTCAAAATCATTATTTGCATACACATTAAAATCAAACAAAAATTAAAAAAATCAACATTCATTTGCATTCTCATATAGATCATTGCATTTGCATCATTTAAGTAAAGCATATCATATAAGTTAGTAATAATTTTCATTTGCATCCATGATCATCAAAATCAAAAATCAAATGCATTTTCATTTCATAATCATCATATCATATAGATTAGTATCATCATATAGAACATCATCATCATGAAAATAAAGGAAATAAAATATCATCAAAACATCATCCATCACTGCATATATATAATCTATGTAATCAATGCATATAGATCATCATCATATAGAGTAACATGCATAAACCAAAGATCATCATATAGAGTCCATGTCTGCATATAGATCATCATAAAACAATAAAAAGTCCAAGTATAAAATGATATCAGATCAATAATACAAGTGCCTCATCAATATAAATCAAGTCAAGGTTTTCATGTGCCACTACCACCTGACTCTGTCTGTCTCTATGGCTATGGGTGAGAAGATCCTCTAGATGGTTGCCCCCTTGATCACCACTCCTCTGAGGAGGTCCCATGACTCCACCACTGCTTGTATCCATCCTCACAATAGTATGATAGCTACCTACCCTATGTCTCTCTGCAACTAAATCCTCATATAATCATCGCCAGTGTGTTGTCTCCTTCTCGACCTAAAATAATGCTCTGATGGTATCAACTGAGAGAGTTCCAGATCCAACCTGCTAAATGTGATCAAGAAGACCCTGAGTATCCTGTTGTCTCCTAACAACCCTGTCTCTCTTTGTCATGAGTGTCTACACTTGTGCCCTAAGCTGATCTATTTGTGCTTTGATACTATCCAAGGTCTCCTGCTCTAGCACATCCTGTTGATGAACATGATCCTGAATCCCCTCATCTCCACCTCCCTCTCCACCTACTGGAATCTCAACCCGAGTAGCCCTCAGAACTCATCATCTAACAAGAGGAACATGATCTTTTGAATCCTCCTCCTCTCCACCATGAGCTGTAATAACCCTAGGGTATGGCTAAATCTAACCAAAATCAATGCCTCTCCTGCAACCCCCATCCAGTCCAATGCTCCTGCCTCCTCATGTAGAGGGTAATCCTCTCACTGATCTCATACTTGTCCTATTATTATCCCTCCCAATCCATCTTGCATCTCTTCCTCCCATGGGAAGTGATCTCCCAACCCTGCCAACTAGTCCAAAAGGTCCTCCACGGACTCTCAATAGACCTCCTCTCCATTTGGGTCTCCTGTCACCTATACCTCCATCTCCTCCCTCATCTCCCTCACCTCCAACCTCTCAAGCATCTCTAAGCTCTCATCTTCATCTCCTAATGATGGGATCATCTGAATCATCCTCCTCAACTCTTGAGCTAGGAGGAGGGTTTGCTAGATCAGTAATCCAAGGAAAAGGGTGTGCAAGCATGTACTGAGCATAATCCACAATCACCCTAGGATCTAGAATGTGTAATCTCAAATCATAAGCTACCCTAGGAGTCGCCAAAAAATCTACGCATGCTATCTCAAAAGACAAAGAAGGTCCCCAATCTCGCCTATCCTTGTGCCATCGTGCATATATAGTGACATCAGTAGGCATGTGCTGAATGATACCAAACTATCTCAAAATGTGACTCATCAACTGTCACTCAATAATGTATGGAGTACGACCAATCAGATATCTACTCTGCAAAATATATGGAAATGTTCATGCATCATCCATCCATGAATCACAATCGATATTAGGTCTCCAAATGACACTATCCAATGAATCTAGAACCCAATGCCAATACTCCATCTTACCTAGCATATGATGAGTAAGGATACCTGCATATAAATAGACATATGGCTGCCTCTCACCATGAACTCTATGATGGATAGGTCGAGTAATAGCAATATGCTCCCAATACGAGATTTGTAAAAGCGTCCATCCTGTAGACAGACTAGCACTGTCATAAAAAAAAAACCTGACAAAGATCATGATACAAAAGAGAAAGTGTGCAAACACCCCATGCATATCGATTTTGATGTTGCATCATGCTCTATAGAATCTCACCCCAACCAACAACAAAATCTTGAGATCTCCTATTTGGATAGATGAATCTGCCAATCAAACCTGTAAGAATCATTGGGAGAGTCTCATAGTACATGATCATATCCTCCCATTGGATCTCTCCTCTGGAAATGCTCTCATCACCAAATACAACTCTGCAAGCCTCTGTCCCTCCAAGATCCTAAAAATCATACTGGACTAACTCACCAGTCATGAGGATGTGAAGGATCCTATAGACATCCTTGAGTGCCACACTAATCTCACCAGCGGGCAGGTGGAAAGTGTTATGCTCACTATGCCATCTCTATGTTAAGGCAGTCAACAATCCCCTAATATGGGTAATATCAGGCATGTACAACAAATGGTGTAATCTGCAGGCATCTATATGTCTAATCTCTATTGGTATTATGGATATGTTGCATTGGTTTTGTCATTGATGTCAACACTTATCAACACTTATCCTTCTGGAGATCTTTGATTATGTTCACCGGTAAGTTCAGTGACTCATGGACAATCACCAATATTTAGTTCACCGGTAGGTTATATTGTTCACCGGCACTGAGGATGACTTTTTATCATCTAAGATCACTTGGTTATGTTGAAAACATGGTTTGGACACTTGGTTTTGGAGATTCGGTTATTGGTCTAACCGAGCTGACATATTTTTTGTTTACCCCCAAATGGGTCTAGGTTATGGACGAGCATGCGCGACACATTATAGAGATGGTTTAATCAATTAATATTGTTGTTGAGCCAACATGATGCATCGCATATTGGCTTACTTGTAATAGATTTTATTGTAATATTCTTAGTAAGCCGACCTACACATTTGGTCTTAGGTTTTGGTATATATGTAAGATCTCAATTATGAGATTCATATAGAGGTGGTATGTAATAAGGTATTATAAGGTTGTGATATTTGGTATATGCGAATATAAGCAGAGCTACTGACACAGACATCATTTGAAGATTCAAGAAATGTTTGAAGAAGACAATCAAAGCTTAATCGATACTGAATCCAGCATTGGAGATACTACTTTGAGTAGTACATCATCATTGGATTTAATCATCCAATTGTACAATGTGACTCTCATTTTGAGATTCAGCGGTGAGCTCTAGGCAGTTGGCCTTTTTGCATGTGCAGACCCCATTTATAAACACATACTATCTACAGTAGTATCATCTAATTGTGGGTAAGGTTTCCCACTATGATTTTTACCCTTATAGGGTTTCCATGTACAAATCTATGTGTTATGTGTTGTGGATATTGTTTCTCTTTTTGTTTTATGCATTAAGTTTCACTGATACTATTATTAACTGTTAATCTGTTTACCAACATTTAGTTTGGTTTACCGGTATTAAGTATCAAGTTTGGTTAAGTTGTATTTGAGATAAAATTATTAGACAACTGATTCACCCCCCCCCCGCTTTCAGTTGCCTCCGGGTCCTAACAATTGTTATCAGAGCCAAGTCCTCTTTTTGCAGAAGTTTAACAACTTGAGGAGATTCTATGGCAACTAACTATTTCAGGAAGGATAGTCCTACATTGGCTAAGGATCAAGAGAATGATTGCAAAGAAAGAGAAGCACTCTTGAGCACCTTGTCAGATCAGCAAATCATAGGATTATCAGACCGATCTACTACTAAATCTATTAGGGACAAGTCAGAAACATTGAATGAAGGAGATACCACTATCAAAATTGCAAAACTGGAATGCTTCTGGGTTAGGTATGAAAATTTGAAAATGGAAGAAGATGAAAGAATCTTTTCTTTTATGGAAAGGGTTAATGAAATTGTTTTGGGAATACAATGTTATGGAGGTTCCTTAAGTGAAGATGAAATTGTTTCTAACGTTTTAAGAGAATTGCCACCGACATACAAAATGAAAGTAATTGTTATTAATGAGTTGAGAACCATGCCTAATACATCAGTGTCTAGAGTTACCTTGGTTGGAAACTTTCAACATTTAAGCTTGAGGAATTTGGTCATGTTGCTACCATTAAGACAAATTTAGCTTTCAAAGCATCATCATCTGCAGCATCTTCATCATCAACTGATAAATCTGATTGGAAAGTACTTTATGCAAGATAACTTGAAGACATCAGGAGGGAAAATGAAGAACTTGAAGAGCTTGAAGCACTATTTACAAGGAAAATGCCTAAAGGTCCTATTGGAAGTAAGTATGAAGATAAAGCACTTTTTAAATGTTTTAACTGTAATAAAATTGGTCATATGGCATCTAGATGTTTGAATAGACATGCAAGATTGAGAGAAGAAGATAAAAGAACATACAAACCTAACCCTAAATATCAGAGATATAGATTTAAGAAGAATAGAGACAAATCTTGTTACTATGCTGATGAAGGAGTTACTGATGATTTTGATGAAGAACCAGGAGACAATGGATGGGCTTTTGTTGTAATAATAGAAGATCAACTGGCACCTACTGTTCCACTGATAGAGCAGGTCCTAGCATCTAAAATTGAAGAAAGGGATGAATGGATTTTAGATTTTGGATGCTCACATCATATGACTGGTGATAAAAGTAAATTCTTATCTTTTCAAGAATACAATGGAGGTCTAGTAAGAATTGGAGACGACAAAACTTGTCTTGTCAGAGGAAAAGGCACTATATCTTTTGATGGTAAGCAATACTGACAATGTTTATTATGTTGAAGGTTTGAAGCATAATCTTCTGAGTGTTAGTTAATTAGTTGAAAAAGGATTTCAATTACAATTCAATAATGGTAAATGCAAAATCATGAATAGAACTGGTTTGGAAATTGCAACCGGTAATCAGACTAGAGGTAATATCTTTCATTTAAATAACATTGAAAAGACATGCTTGATTGCACATATTGATGAAATTTGGTTATGGCATAAAAGACTCTGTCATATGAATTTTGATTGCATTGTAAAGATTAGTTCATCTAAGGCAGTAAGGGATTTACTTAAGATTGTAAAACCTCATAATCCGGTATGTAAGGAATGTCAAATGGGAAAGCAAGTTAGAACAACTTTCAAAAGTATTTATGAGAAAACCAATGATGTTCTTGATTTAATTCATACTGACTTATGTGGTCTGGCAAGAACAAGAAGTCTATAGGGAGATAGATACTTTATGCTAATCGTTGATGATTATTCTAGAATGTGTTGGGTTACTTTTCTCAGGGAGAAATCAGAAACTTTTGGGAAATTCAAATTATTCAAGGCACTTGTAGAGAATGAAACTGACAAGAAAATCAAATGTTTAACATCAGATCAAGGAGGTGAATTTACATCTAAGGAGTTCAATACATTTTGTGAAGTGAATGGAATCAGAAGACAACTATCAGCACCCTGGACACCTCAGCAAAATGGAGTTGTGGAAAGGAAGAATAGAACTATTCTGGATGCAGCTAGAAGCATGATATCAAAAGAAAATCTACCTCATGTGTATTGGAGAGAAGCAGTGAATACAACGGTTTACACTTTCAACAGAGTTCACATCAAAGGTGAAATCGGTAAGACACCCTATGAATTATGGTTTGGTAATATTCCTACTCTTAAGTACTTCAGACTATTTGGAAGCAAATGTTACATTAGGAGAGATGAGTATATTGGTAAATTTGATCCTAGAAGTGATGAAGAAATATTTATTGGGTATTCATCTAAAAGCAAAGCACATAGATGTTTTAATAAGAGATTGCAGAAAATCATTGAGAGTGCAAATGTGAAGATTGATGAACACTTTAGAAGAAATTCAAGGTCTATGGATTCTGAAATGGCTGTTGAGATAATCACAAATGAACCTATACAGAGTGCACCGATACAAAATGTTGATCCAGTCACACCGACATCATCAAAGAATTCCACAATGACTGAAGAACAACAACAAGTGAGAACACCCAGGCATGTAAGATTGAATCACTCTGAAAGTCAGATAATTGGGAATAAGTATCAAGGAGTTATGACTAGAGGAAGATTGGCAAATGAAGAGGTATGTTTAATTTCTCAAATTGAACCAGCATCTGTCATTGAGGCATGTGAAGATAAACATTGGATTAAGGCTATGGAAGATGAATTGGAACAAATTGAAAAGAACAATACATGGACTTTGGTTCCCCGACCTAAAAATAAAAATGTATTTGGAACTAAATGGGTATTCAGAAATAAAATTAATGAAGATGGTAAGGTAATCAGAAACAAAGAAAGATTAGTGTGTAAGGGATATTCACAGAAAGAGGGAAATTATTACTGTTGAAATGTGGTGACTGATCAACAAAGTATTGTACACTCAGCATGTATCCTTGCCGGGGTCTGGGGCTGGGCCGGGCCCCGAGCAGGGGTTTGGGGGTGGCAACCCCAGAGAAAAGTGGGGGTTCGGGGGTGGGAGCCCCCGAGAAAAAAATTTTGGGGTATTTTTTTTATGAAAACCGACATTGTAATAAAACCCTAAAAAGGCCGACTTTGTTTTTGCCCTAAAAACGCATGTTATAAGCTATTGGGATGCTTAAGGCATTGCAAGGTTGATGTATTATTTTTGCTAGATAATAAGAAAGATTAGACGACTTTGTATGGTGGACATAATCCATTCTGAGTGAACCACGCTAAATCTCTGTGTTATCTATGTCTTGTTTTATTTCTTTATCTTTTGTATTTAAATCTGCATATAATTGTTAGTTCATATTTGCTTCGGATCTGCTTGAAACCCTAACAATTGGTATCAGAGCGAGGTTTTCTATAAATTGGCAGGACTTTCAGATTTGAGTGGGAGCAATGGAGGATTCCAAATTCAAAGTCGAAAAGTTTAACGGCCAGAATTATCAGTTATGGAAAATGCAGATGGAGGATTACTTGTATCAAAAGGATTTGTGGCGGCCATTGGAAGGAAAGGCAAAGAAAGTGACCACAATGACAGATGAAGAGTGGGACATTTTAGATAGAAAGGCATTGGGATCCATTCGATTGTGCCTTGTGCCGTCTGTAGCATTCAATATAATAGAAGCAAAAACAGCTGTAGATTTGATGGCAACATTGGCTAAGTTGTATGAGAAACCCTCAGCTTTGAATAAAGTATTTCTTATGAAGCATTTGTTTAATTTGAAAATGAGTGAGGGAGGATCTGTAGCAGATCACTTAAATGAATTTAATACAATTACCAGTCAATTATCTTCGGTAAAAATTACCTTTGCAGAAGAGGTTAGGGCTCTCTTGATTTTATGTTCTTTGCTAGAAAGCTGGAATAGCTTGGTTATGGCTGTAAGTAACTCTGTCTCTGGTAAAAATACTTTGGTATTTGATGATATTGTTGGTGTTATCCTAAGCGAGGAAATGCGAAGGAAAAGCACAGGTGAGACTCCAACATCATCGGGTAGTGTTTTGAATGTGGAGAACAAAGGAAGATCAAAGGAAAGAGGAAAAGGCCCTGGAAATGAGAAGTCATGAGGGAAGTCAAAGAAAGGACACTCTCAATCTAGAGGAAAGAAAGATTGCTGGTACTGTGGAAAGCCTGGTCATCTAAAGAAAGACTGTTGGTCTCAGAAAAACAAAGAAGGAGACAAAAATGAAAATGACAGTAAGGAAGCTAATATTGCAAGTAATACTTTACAAGATGCTTTAATCTTATGTTTGGATAATGTTAATGATTCCTAGGTAATAAATTATGGGGCTTCATTTCATGCTACACCCCATAGAAAATATTTTCTAGATTATGTTCAAGGTGATTTTGGACAGGTATATTTGGGTGATGATGAGCCCTGTCAAATTGTTGGAAAAGGAAAGACAAAGATCAAGTTGCAGAATGGTAATGACTGGTTTCTGCAGGAGGTAAGACATGTTCCTAATTTAAGAAGAAATTTAATTTCTGTAGGGCAACTAGGTAGTGAAGGTTGCATAGTTACCTTCTCAGACAGTATGTGGAAGGTCACTAAAGGATCATTAGTAGTAGCTAAAGGTGAGAAGGTAGGCACATTATATCTGTGTACTGGTAACACTTACTCTACCTTAGCTGCTACAGATAAAGTTACTACAGGGACAACAACAATAAATGTTGCAAGAACAGATTCGATAATGTGGCACCATAGGCTTGGGCACATGAGTGAGAAAGGGATGAAAACCCTTCACTCCAAAAATCTATTGCCAGGACTAAAGAAGATTGATTTAGAGTTCTATGAAAACTGTGTTTATGGTAAACAGAAAAGAGTCAGATTTCTCAAGGTTGGGAAAGAGAAGAAGAGTGAGAAGTTAGAGCTTGTACATTCAAATGTATGGGGACCGGCTCAGGTATCATCTCTTGGTGGCTCTTGTTATTATGTTATTTTTATTGATGACTCAACCAGAAAAACATGGGTATATTTACTAAAACAAAAATCAGATGTTTTTTAAACTTTTAAGAAATGGAAAGCTTTGGTTGAGAATGAGACAGGAAAAAAGTTGAAGTGTCTCAGATCGGATAATGGAGGTGAGTATTGCAACAAAACATTTGAAGATTATTGCTCCTTAAATGGGATTTGAAAGCAGAAGACAGTTCCAGGAACTCCAAAGGAAAATGGTGTGTCAGAGAGAATGAATAGGACAATCATGGAATGCACGAGGAGCATGAGATTGCATGTTGGATTGCCCTTACATTTTTGGGCAGATGTTATACATACTGCTATCTATTTGATAAATAGAGGACCTTCAACCCCTTTGGATGGTGGTATTCCAAAGGAGGCATGGACTGGTAAAAAAGTAAATTATTCTTTTTTAAAAACTTTTGGTTGTGAAGCTTTTGTCCATGTTGATAAAGAAAACAGAACCAAGCTTGATGCTAAATCTCATAAATGTACCTTCATTGGATATGGGATAGATGAATATGGCTATCGGTTATGGGATTTTGAAAATAAGAAAATAATTAGAAGTAGAGATGTTATATTCAATGAGAAGGTCATGTATAAAGAACTGATGCAGGAAAAGAAACATGAACAGGACAAACAAGAATATGTGGTGTTGGATGAGATTCCTGAAAATGAAATGCCACAGGTACCTAATGCTCAGCAACAACAGATTGTCCCACAAACTCCTGCAAGTGTTAGACATTCTATGAGGACAAGTAGACCCCCTGAAAGATTTTCTCCTTCTTTGTATTCTATTTTATTAATAGAATCTGGTGAACCAAAAGAATATGAAGAAGCAATGCAGGTAGATGCCAAACACCAGTGGGAGCTAGGCATGAAAGAGGAGATGGACTCCTTGATGAAAAATAAGACTTGGAACTTAGTCCCTTTATCTGCAAAAAAAAGAGCCTTGCCTAACAAATGGGTTTATCAACTGAAGGAGGAGGAAGGAGGTCAGAAAATATATAAGGCCAGACTTGTGGTAAAAGGTTTTGCACAAAAAAAGGGTATAGATTATGATGAAATATTTTCTCCAGTTGTAAAAATGACTTCAATTAGAACTGTACTTAGTCTTGTCACTGCAGATGATTTACATCTTGAACAATTAGATGTCAAAATAGCTTTTCTCCATGGAGATTTGGAGGAGGAAATTTACATGTTGCAACCACAGGGATATGAGGTCAAAGGTAAGGAGAACTTGGTGTGTAGGTTGAAGAAAAGTCTGTATGGCCTAAAGCAAGCACCCCGACAATGGTATTTAAAATTTGATAGTTTCATGGCTGAACACAGTTATCATAGATGTCATTCTGATCATTGTGTATATTTTAAGAGGTTTGATAATGGTAGTTATATTATCCTGTTGCTTTATGTTGATGACATGCTTGTTGTTGGGTCTAACATGCAACATATAAATGATCTTAAACAGAAATTAGCCAGGTCATTTGCTATGAAGGATTTGGGTGCAGCTAAGCAAATTCTCGGTATGAGGATTACACGGGATAGGAAAAATAGAACCTTGAATTTGTCCCAAAGTGAGTATATAAAGAAGGTGTTGAAAAGATTTAACATGCAGGATGCAAAAGCAGTTAGTACACCTTTGGCTAGTCATTTCAAATTGACTAAGGAGATTTTCCCAAAGGCATAGGAAGAGGTTAATAAAATGTCTAACATCCCGTATTCATCAGTTGTTGGTAGTCTGATGTATGCAATGGTATGCACAAGGCCAGATATTGCATATGCAGTGGGAGTTGTGAGCAGGTTTATGAGTAATCCGGGTATGGAACATTGGAATGCTGTGAAATGGATTCTTCGGTATTTGAAAGGAACTACTATGAAGACATTATGTTTCAAAAGATCTAATACTGCTCTGAGTGGATTTGTTGACTCTGATCTGGTGGGTGATATTGATTCACGAAGGAGTACTACAGGGTATGTTTTTACTATAGGGGGAACTGCAGTTAGTTGGACTTCTAGGTTGCAAAAGGTTGTTGCACTTTCAACCACTGAAGCTGAGTATGTTGCTGCTACAGAAGCCAACAAGGAGATGATTTAGTTGCAATGTTTTCTAGAGGAATTGGGTCAGACATAAGAGGATAGCCCATTGTATACTGATAGCCAGAGTGCCATTCATCTTGTGAAGAACTCTGGTTTTCATTCAAGGACAAAGCACATTCATCTCAGGTACCAGTTTATCCAGACTATTTTGGAGGAGGGTCAGTTACGGCTTGAGAAGATTCACACAAGTGAGAATCCTGTCGATATGTTCACAAAGGCAGTTCCACAGGAGAAGTTGATTTCTTCATCAGTTTCTGTTGGTCTTCTTGATTGATAATTGTGGAATTTATACCAATCGATTCCTAGTGTTTTATCTAGCAGATGTTGCATGTACAGTGGTGTCATGTAGTATCAGTCTCCAAGTGGGACATTGTTCGGTGTGGAACCTGATTAGTCTCCAAGTGGGAGATTGTTGAAATGTGGTGACTGATTAGCAAAGTACTATACACTCAGCACGTATCCTCATCGGGGTTCGAGGGTGGCAGCCCCTGAGAAAAGTGGGGGTTCGGGGGCGGGAGCCCTCGAGAAAAAAAAATTTGGGTATTTTTTTGATGAAAACCGACATTGTAATAAAACCCTAAAAAGGCCGACTTTGTTTTTGCCCTAAAAATACATGTTATAAGCGGTTGGGATGCTTAAGGCATTGCAAGGTTGATGTATTAATTTTGCTGGATAATAAGAAAGATTGGACGACTGTGTATGGTGGACATAACCTATTCTAGGTGAACCACGTTAAATCTCTATGTTATCTGTGTCCTATTTTATTTCTTTATCTTTTGTATTTAAATCTGCATATAATTGTTAGTTCATATTTGCTTCGGATCTGCTTGAAATCCTAACAATTACAATGAAACCTTTGCACCGGTAGCTAGAATTGAGGTAGTCATATTATTTCTTACATTTGCAACACACAAGAACTATAAAGTTTATCAAATGGATGTTAAATATGTATTTTTGAATGGTGATCTTTAAGAGGAAGTTTACATTGAACAACTTGATGGATTTTCATTGACAAATGATAAAGATATGGTTTGCAGATTAAGGAAAGCTTTATATGGATTGAAGCAAGCTCCTAGAGCTTGGTATGCTAGATTGGACAAATATATTGTGAAGCTTGGTTACACTAAAGGTAATGCTGACAAGAACTTATATTTCAAAGTGCCTAATGAAGACATTTTGGTTATTGAAGTTTTTGTTGATGACATCATTTTTGGAGGAGAAGATGGATTGTGTAAAGACTTTTCTAACAAGATGCAAGAAGAATTTGAAATGTCTATGATTGGGGAGATAAACTTCTTTTTAGGATTGCAGATTTCACAGACTGATAAAGGTATATACTTATGTCAATCAAAGTATTTGAAGGAATTATTGAAGAAATTTGGTATGGAAAACTCTAAACTGGTAAGTACTCCTATGGCTACAACTGATAAACTATCACTGAAGGATGATTCAACTCCAGTTAATCCGACAAGATACAAATCTATGATTGGAGGTTTACTATATTTGACACAAACAAGACCTGATATAATGAATGCAGTATGTATTGTTTCAAGATTTCAAAGTAATTCTAGAGAAAATCATGAATCAGCAGTAAAAAGGATTTTCTGGTATTTACAAGGCACAACAAATCTTGGTTTATGGTATCCTAAAGATGAAAATTTTGAGTTATGTGCATACACCAATGCTAATTGGGTAGGAGATGTAGATGACAGAAAGACCACCACCGGCGGGGCATTCTTTCTTGGTAGCAGATTGATTTCATGGTTGAGCAAGAAACAGAGTTGTACATCAT
Source organism: Cryptomeria japonica (assembly GCF_030272615.1). Classification (NCBI taxonomy): domain Eukaryota; kingdom Viridiplantae; phylum Streptophyta; class Pinopsida; order Cupressales; family Cupressaceae; genus Cryptomeria; species Cryptomeria japonica. The sequence goes on from NC_081409.1 coordinate 9,955,791, forward strand.
TATCAACAATAGAATCAGAATATGTTGCAGCAACAACCAATTGTACTCAGGTATTATGGATTAAGAAAATGTTGAAGGACATAAAGGTAAAATGCAAAGAACCTATAATCATTTACTGTGATAATATGGCAGCAATTTATATATGTAATAATCTGGTATTTCACTCTAAAACTAAACATGTTTCTATCAAATACAATTTTCTGAAAGAGAATGTTGAAGCAAAAGAAGTGAGATTGGTTTATATGAATACTAAAGAGCAGATTGCGGACATCTTTCCTAAGCTTTTGCCTAAGGAAACTTTTGAATATATCAGAGAGCAGCTAGGGATCATACCCTCACCGGTAGAGATTTAGACAATTGATGCTTGGCATCAAACCGACAAAATTTACAAAGAAACCTTTTTTCGGCTTTGATGGAGGAGAGCTACTTCTCAAGGGGAGTAGTTGGATAAGATGGTATTTGTAATTGTTTCTATGAACTGGTTTTATCTGGTATTTGTATTGCTTTGGCATTTGATGTCAAAGGGGGAGAGATATCTATGGAAAAACATATTATCCTTTGGAGAGAGATTATTTATTGGGGGAGAGATTTTTACTCTTTGCATTTGTATTTTAATTTCTTGTATTGATCTATTCTGGAGATTGTTAGTTTTTGGTTTATTGGCATTTCTGCTTTGGCACTTAGATGGTTTTTCCATCTTTTGTTGTCATCAATGCTAAAGGGGGAGATTGTTGGTATTATGGATATGTTGCATTGGTTTTGTCATTGATGTCAACACTTATCAACACTTATCCTTCTAGAGATCTTTGATTATGTTCACTAACAAGTTCAGTGACTTATGCATAGTCACCGATATCTGGTTCATTGACAAGTTATATTGTTCACCGGCACTGAGGATAACTTGTTATCATCTGAGATCACTTGGTTATATCGAAGACATAGTTTGGACACTTGTTTTGGAGATTTGGTTATTGGTCAAACTACTTGTTCAGAACTTCAGGGTAACCGGTTCCAACTACTTGAATGCTTTCCTTGATTTGCTTGGTTACCGGTTGGTCAGCAGACCATTGGACATCACCTGCTCCTGGAAAGTAGCCTTGGAAGTAAAAGAATAGCCCAACCAGTAGTTGTCCAAACTTGAACCTTAAAGCATTATCCTGTTTGATAGATTTCAGATTCAATAGGAGTTGCCTTTTCATACCGGTGCATAGGTCAAATGATGCATCCTCCTTGATCATCCGGTAAGTGGCATTTACCGCTGCAGTAGATACAGAGTTAATTCTGCTGGCTGAGAACATCCAGTATCCAATCACCATACATGCATACTTCACCAGATCATCCTTGATAGAATTGACTGTCATACCTCATGAGTTGCTCACTGAACCGGTGAGCTTGGACATTTCAATTTTTCTTATTGTCCTTAGGGTTGACACATCCCCTGTATTGTAGAAACTGGTGATGGTATGAATTACTTGTGGTGTTATATCATATGTTCTTTCCAGGTACATCTTGTCACCATGAACTCTACTTAGAATGATCCTAATGTGATCATCTGTGAAATCCTCCAGGAAATAAACAACATTCTGGAGCATCTTCTTCTCCAAGATACAATACTCTGGTTTGATCTTTTTATCTTGTCCACAGAACAAACCTAGCTGCGAGTGAATTGCTAGAGACCCTAGGTCTTCTATTTTACAATCTATGTAATCTGAGATTCCCTCTTCTACTATCACACTAGATAGAACTTGTGATAGGGCATTATATCTAGACTTGCGTTGAATAAAGCTTGTTGAATCTACAGATGTACTAGAGCTAGTATGGGATGCAGAAGCCATGATAGAAATTGAAAACTCAAAAAATACCTTTCGAAAAACGTGAATTTAGTGCTTTCAGATTCTTCTCCACCTTGCACTCCATCGGTTGCAGAATCACCGCTTTGTGTTCTTCACTTAACCGTTTGTAATTTGAATTTGAATCTCCTTCAAGGTTTCTTAAATTCTCAAAATCATAGCACAAATCTCTTTGTTGTCACTCTGCACTCAAAAACCTCCTTTGCTTCAAAAACTGATAGTGAGAAATGATTTGAAAAATCCTTTTAAACATATTCCTCACCTACCGCAATTAATGCTCCATAATTAGGGCGTAAACCCTAATTTGCCTTTTACCATTTTTGGTCTTCCACCTATTGATAGGTATCGCATACCGGTTAAGGTCTTTAACCAGTGTAAACTAGGGGTTTGAAACATTTCATCATTTTCTCCCCCTAAGCTCTTCTGAAGCTTAGTTTGTTGGTTTCGTGATTTCCACACTAGGTGCAGAAACTGGTTCCTCTTGTAACACTATTGGTTTCTTCTTCCAGCTTTTGTTCATGTCCGCTTGAACAGTGTCAACATCAATGTTTCCTTCTGGAGTGACCGGTATATCATCAGATATGTTCTTTCTTGATCTACAGAATCTGGCAATGTGACCCGGTTTGTTGCAATGATAGCAGACCAATCCAAGTGCTCTCCAAAGTCCATTGTTCATGTTTCCATTCTTCCTTCTACAAGTTATAGCAGTGTGACCATGACCATGACAGACCATGCAATTTTCTCTCCATCTGGTTGCCGCTTGATAGCCATCGCTTCTTGGCTGATGATTGAAGGCATTAAACCGGTTGTGATTCTAGTTCACAAAAGGTTCAGGACCAACTCCTTGGGTCCTCTGAGGATATCTTCTAGTGTTATTCATAACAGACCTGCATTCAGATGCTCTATGCCCAAACTTGTTGCATGCATAACAGTTACAATTAAATCTATAGGATCTAGACGTATCATTTAGGAAATAAGGAAAATTGTTGTAAGCCTTACTCCTACACACATTTGTAGTATGTCCTTCTTTAAGACAGTTAAAGCAAACAGGTTTAAACTTTTTCTTACCTTTATCCTTTGATGCCGGTTGTTTCTTTGATGTTCCAGCATTTGTACTAGAGGTCTCACCTTTCTCATGACCAGAATAACCAAGTCCATTGGTATTCTTAACCGGTTTGGTAGATTCAAGCTTTTGCTCTAGCTTGACAGTACTCTTGTTGAACTTAGCAAGTATTTCCTTTTACTCAGAGAGTTCTTTGGAAATAGCAGCATTTAATTCCATCAGGTTTTCATTCTCAGAAATGGCAATGTTCAGTTCTCCTTGCATGTCTTCCTTTTTCGCTTTGCTCGCATGGAGTTGAGCAGTTAGGGCACTGATCTCTTGCTTTAGCTTGGAGTTTTCATGATCTTTGTCTTTGACTAGATCTTCAGCTTTCCTCTAGTTCTCAAGCTCTTGGCACATTCGAATAGTCAGTCCTTCCAATTCTTTTCTCAGGTTGGAATTGGATTCATTCAAGTTTTCTACTTCTTGAATCAAGGCTTCCATGTTCGCTTCATCAAAGGAACTATTTTCAGATAGCTCCATCAGCTTTTCTGTATGTTCTCTCCTTTTTGCTTGAGATGCCTTGTTTTTGACCATAAGATCATCATAGGCTTGTTCAGACTGAGTGAGCTGATGAGTAAGTTCCCTCAATGTGTATTCACCCATATCTCTTTCCAAGTTGTTAAACTTATACAAAGGTAGGCTATGATACCAATTGATGAATACTAAGAGGGGGGGTGAATTAGTATGACAAAAATCTTTGTCTTTAAACACTTTACAAGACTGATAGTAAACCGGTAAAATAGTTTAGCAAACAAACCGGTTAGCACACATGCAAACCAAATAGCAAATAATGCATTCACCCACAAAAGCACAAACACCATAACACATGAGACTTTGACATGGAAACCCAAATGGGAAAAACCACAGTGAGATGGAACTCACAAGTAACTATCTGCAGAATAGGAACCAGACCGGTTAAGGGCAGACCAGTTAAGGTCTTACAATGTTCTTTACCAAAATAGGTTCTATTAGGAATCTCAGTCTCTGTTAGGAGATAAGTCCGATTAAAGACTACCTTGCTAGAGGATTTTAGATCCACAGATGTGAACCACATTGTTAGAGGATTTACAGAAGGCTTTTGGGCCTACCCGATTAAGGGCTACAGACTTGTCAAAGATGTGAGTAATCAACAAGTGATTGATCTAGCTAATAGCACACATTGCTTGATTATATCCTTGATAGCTCATTCCTAATGCATTCCAGCATTACTTCAGTCTTCTACACATTCATATTCTCTCCAACTCCTCAACCACCTTAAACCCTAGCAACAACATAAACTTTCGCAACAACCACATCAACAACTTAAAACCCTAGACATGATGTACTTATAAAGGAATCTAATTTCATGTCGGTCCAATAGGATTACAATCCAATTGCCTAGGTTCAATGAACCTGGACATACTTGGTAACACGACACAAAAAGCACCGTTAAAGTGTCGGCACCATCAAACAATCAGTGGATGGTAACTCATCACAAAATGTCGGTTGGTAACTCATCACAGAGTATTACCGGTTCATACAAAATGTCGGTTCAAGCAAAATGCCGGTTGCCAGTTTGACAAAATGAAGACTGGGAAGTATGTGTTTTGCCGCTTTGATCCTTCGTACCACTTGAGATCCTCAAACTGCTTGGGGTTAACATGCCGCTTCAGACCGGTAAACACATTCTGCAAAACACCAATAGTGTAACGACTATAATACAACATACCGATTGCAACATATTCCGATTGAGCTTAGGCTCATACATATAAAAAAGATCTCAATGCAAGTGTGTGTCCATCAATGACAATCACACCATAAACATCAAAAATACCAACAATCTCCCCCTTTGGCATTGATGGCAACACTTAGGAAAATAAAATTTTGACATCTAAGTGTTTTTCAACAAAATCATGCCATTAGCAAAATTGCTCCCCCTAAGCATATACACTTACCCTTTAACAATGTATAACTATTTTGTACATAGAGATATCAGAGCATGCATCAAAATTTTAAATACCAGATACTTCTCCCTCTTAGAATACTTCTCCCCCTTTCCCAACAATGACAAAGTACAGCTGAACAACCCCTGTTTTCATTTGGTATTAAAATAATAAAAGTTTATGACAATAAGGAATAAAACTTGTCAAAAATAGATTTAAAGTCTTGCAAGAATTGTTTCATAGATAAAGACCAGGACTCAAGTAGGGAGGTGGCTACTTCTTTCTCTGTCTGCATCTAGGAGACTTGTTCTTCCATGGCGTCAATTGTGCTCATCTCCTATGTCACTGTTAAGGCATCTAGATTTAGATAGCACTTCTGAAGAATTTGCAAACATGGGAGTAGAACCAGTTGTAGCTCCTGCAAATCTCGAGATTGAGTGCTAATCTCATGCTCCATTTTTTCTATCTGGATGTGAAACCGGTGAACAGTTTGCCCATAGGCTGTAAAGGAGTCATAAGGCGGCTTGAATGTGCTCATGTAGGACTTCAAGTCAGATTGAAGCTTTTTCTTCTGTGCAAGTACATCGTCATAGAATAGATGGGGTTGGCAAATCTTGCTGAGTAGAAGATTCCCCTCATCCAGAGCATCCCTTATATCCTTTTGTGCTTTTTGGAGTTTATTCCGGAGCCCATTTAACTTCTTCACCAGAGCAATATTTAGAGCCTTTTGATGCTCTTTCTTAGCATTTGCTTCTGCTACCTCTTCTAAGCTCTGCACTTGATCATCTACTACTGTGCATAGGAGCTATAGTTGTGCCAATGATGAGTCGGTACTGGGGAGGTTTGTACCAGGTAACAAACTGGTAAGAGTGTCCACCGTAGCTTGGATCACATCTTCCTCCTTCTTCCTCCTTAACATCTCAAGGCAATCTTGAGCAACCTTGATGCTCTGCAGTAGCTTCATTTCACTTGCAGACTGGAGGTTAATGGGACTAGTAAGGTCAGCTGGTCTGGCTTAACTACCAGTTGCCTTAGGTGTCTCCATCTGCATGCTCTTTGTCGCTTCTCCTGCCTTATCCTCCTTTGTTTTCTTCTTTGCCACTTCTCTTCTCTTTTCCTCTTCCTTCTCTTCCTCTTCCTTCTTCATTTTCTCTGTTTCCTTCCACTTCTCCTCTTCCTTATCTTCCTCTTCCTTCTTCTTTACTACTTCCTTTCGCTTCTCTTCTTCCTTTCTCTTTTTCTGATCCTCTTCCTCTTTCTTCTTCCTTGCATCTTCTTGTTTATTTTTCTCTTCTTCCTCTTCTTTTCTTTTCTTTTCTTCTTCTTTTCTCTTTTCTTCCTATCTCCATTTCTCCTTATCTTCTTCCTTTTTCTTCTTCTCCACTTCATCCTTCTTATTCTTCTCCTCTTCATCTTTCTTCTTCTTCTCCTCTTCATCTTTCTTCTCCTCCACTTACTTCTTCGCTTCCTCCTTTTTGTCCTCTGTTTTCTTTAGCTTTACTTCCTTTTCTGTCTACTTCTCCTATCCTATAACTTCCGATGGTGTAACTTGAGCAGCTTCTTCTCCATCAAGAGCATCGACATCAATAGTGTCGATAGGTTCAACAACCGGGTTTCCTTCATCATCAAATGCTTCATCCGGTTTTGTTATTACCAGTTCTTGCTCAGCCTTCCGGTTGGCTTCAGCCACACGATGCATTTTCAGAGCTTCTAGAGCAAGGGTGTGTGTATTCTTGAGCACTTCTTTACCCTTCCCTTCAAGTAAGAGGAGTCTTCTTCTTCTCATGAAGAAGAGGCCTTTGTATTTGTTCATCACTTCAAATAGTTCCGAATTTGATACATCCGGAAAATGTTCAGCAAAAACTTTTTCTCTCATTTCTTGTTCCTGCTCTATGGCAATGCGCCATTTATTGTCTAAGGATTTAAACAAAGAATCTGGTGTCTCAAATCTAATTTCTGAAGGTGACCGGTCATTTACACATAAATACTGAATTATTTCTTTTTCAACCACTTCCTTTTCATCATCATTAAAGTCATCAAAACAATCAATTAAATCATTCAACACTTTTCTCCTAATGTTTTTGATAGTTCTTTGACAATGTGTCAAAGGTTTGTAGGAGGAGATGTCAATATTTACTGGTGCCGATGATGTCGGTTCATTCTTTGTCTTTTTCTTTGCTTGACATGTCTTCTTTGGTTTTTCCTTAGACATAGTTTCTTCTAAGTCTGGAGAGGTATTCCTTGTCTTCCTCTTTCTCTCGAACACTTTAGCAAGTGCCGCTTCAGGTTTCTTTTTAGCCGATGACTGCTTGGTCACTGTAGGATTGGCTGTAGTAGCCGGTGCCAATGCTTAAGGCACTGATTTTGGCTTCTTCACTGAAGGTTATTTTCCTTTCTTTGCTGAAGGTTCCTCAACTGGTGTTATCCTTTCTAGGTAGGTGCCGGTTCTTTTTGCCTTTGGATCAAGCAGCGAGGCAATAAGGGTAGAGCCATATCCTTCCAACATATCATTCATTACCTCATAGCCCATAGGCTCCACTTCCTCCTATCTAGGCTCAACAGCCTCCATTATGCATTCACCCACTTTAATGGTGAAACAAATATCATCTTCATATTTCTTGACAATATCCCCTGATATTCTCACCCTCTGACTCATTTTGCGTCTGAACTCATCAAAGTACTTGTTCAAAACTTCAAGGTAACCGGTTCAAACTACTTGAATGCTTTCCTTGATTTTCTTGGTTACCGGTTGGTCAGCAGACCATTGGACATCACCTACTCCTGGAAAGTAGCCTTGGAAGTAAAAGAATAGCCCAACCAGTAGTTGTCCAAACTTGAACCTTAAAGCATTATCCTGTTTGATAGATTTAAAATTCAATAGGAGTTTCCTTTGCATACTGGTGCATAGGACAAATGATGCATCCTCCTTGATCATCCGATAAGCGGCATTTACCACTGCAGTAGATACAGAGTTAATTCTGCTGGCTGAGAACGTCCGGTATCCAATCACCATACATGCATACTTCACCAGATCGTCCTTGATAGAATTGGCGATCATACCTCGTGAGTCGCTCACTGAACCAGTAAGCTTGGACATTTCAGTTTTGCTTACCGTCCTTAGGGCTGGCACATCCCCTGTATTGCAGAAACCGATGATGGCATGAATTGCTTGTGGTGTTATATCATGCGTTATTTCCAGGTACATCTTGTCACCATGAACTCTACTCAGAATGATCCTAATGTGATCATCTGTGAAATCCTCCAGGAAATAAACAACATTGTGGAGCTTCTTCTTCTCCAAGATACTATACTTCGGTTTGATCTTTTTATCTTGTCCACAGAACAAACCTAGCTGCGAGTGAATTGCTAGAGGCCCTAGGTCTTCTATTTTACAATCTATGTAATCTGAGATTCCCTCTTCTACTATCACACCAGCTAGAACTTGTGATAGGGCATTATATCTAGACTTGTATTAAATAAAGCTTGCTGAATCTATAGATGTACTAGAGCTAGTATGGGATGCAAAAGCCATGATAGAAACTGAAAACTCAAAAAATACCTTTCGAAAAATGTGAATTTAGGGCTTTCAGATTCTTCTCCACCTCGCACTCTGTTGGTTGCAGAATCACCGCTTTGCGTTCTTCACTTAACCGTTTGTAATTTGAATTTGAATCTCCTTCAAGGTGTCTTAAATTCTCAGAATCGCAACACAAATCACTTTGTCATCGCTCTACACTCGAAAACCTCCTTCTCTTTGAAAACTGATAGTGAGAAATAATTTAAAAAATCCTTTTAAACATATTCCTCACCTACCGCAATTAATGCTCCATGATTAGGGCATAAACCCTAATTTGCATTTTACCATTTTTGGTCTTCCGCCTATTGACAGGTATCGCATACCGATTAAGGTCTTTTCCCAGTGTAAACCGGGGTTTCAAAACATTTCGTCGTTTGCTCTCACTAAGCTTTTTTGAAGCTTAGTTTGTCGGTTCCGTGATTTCCACACTAGGTGCAGAAATCAGTTCCTCTTGTAACACTGCTGGTTTCTTCTTCTAGGTTTTGTTCATGTCCGCTTGAACAGTGTCAATATCAATGTTTCCTTCTGGAGTGGCCGGTATATCATCAGATATGTTCTTTCTTGATCTACAGAATCTGGCAATGTGACCCAGTTTGTTGCAATGATAGCAGGTGCTCTCCAAGGTCCATTGTTCATGTTTCTATTCTTCCTTCTGCATGTTGTAGTAGTGTGACCATGACCATGACAGACCATGCAGTTTGCTCTCCATCCGGTTGCCGCTTGATAGTCACCGCTTCTTGGCTGATGATTGAAGGTATTAAATCGGTTGTGATTCCGGTTCACAAAAGGTTCAGGACCAACTCCTTGGGTCCTCTGAGGATATCTTCCAGTGTTATTCATAATAGACCTGCATTCAGATGCTCTATGCCCAAACTTGTTGCATGCATAACAGCTACCATTAAATCCATAGGATCTAGGCTTATCATTTAGGAAATAAGGGAAATTGTTGTAAGCCTTACTTCTACACACATTTGCAGTATGTCCTTCTTTAAGATAGTTAAAGCAAATAGGTTTAAACTTTTGCCTACCTTTATCCTTTGATGTCGGTTGTTTCTTTGATGTTCTAGCATTTTTACCAAAGGTCTCACCTTCCTCATGACCGGAATAACCAAGTGCATTGGTATTCTTAACCGGTTTGGCAAATTCAAGCTTTTGCTCTAGATTGACAGTACTCTTGTTGAACTTAGCAAGTATTTCCTTTGACTCAGAGAGTTCTTTGGAAATAGCAGCATTTGTTTCCATCAGGTTTTCATTCTCAGAAATGGCAATGTTCAGTTCTCCTTGCATGTCTTCCTTTTCTGCTTTGCTCGCATGGAGTTGAGCAGTTAGGGCATTGATCTCTTGCTTGAGCTTAGAGTTTTCATGATCTTTGCCTTTGACCAGATCTTCAGCTTTCCTCCGGTTCTCAAGCTCTTGGCACATTCGAATAGTCAGTCCTTCCAATTCTTTTCTCAAGTGGGAAGTGGATTCATTCAGCTTTTCTAATTCTTGAATCAGGGCTTCCATGTTCGCTTCATCAGAGGAACTATTTTTAGATAGCTCCATCAACTTTTCTGCATGTTCTCTCCTTTTTGCTTGAGATGCCTTGTATTTGACCATAAGATCATCATAGGCTTGTTCAGACTGAGTGAGCCGATGAGTAAGTTCCCTCAATGTGTATTCCCCCATATCTCTTTCCAAGTGGTTAAACTTATAGAAAGGTTGACTCTGATACCAATTGATGAATACTAAGAGGGGGGGGTGAATTAGTATGCCAAAAATCCTTTTCTTTAAACACTTTACAAGACTGATAGTAAACCGATAAAACAGTTTAGCAGACAAACCGGTTAGCACACATGCAAACCAAATAGCAAATAATGCATTCACCCACAAAATCACAAACACCATAACACATGAGATTTTGACGTGGAAACCCAAATGGGAAAAACCACGGTGAGATGGAACTCACAAGTAACTATCTGCAGAATAGGAACCAGACCGGTTAAGGTCTTACAATGTTCTTTACCAGAATAGATCCTGTTAGGAATCTCAATCTCTGTTAGGAGATAAGTCTGATTAAAGACTACCTTGCTAGAGGATTTTAGATCCACAGATGTGAACCACCTTGTTAGAGGATTTACGAAAGGCTTTTGGGCCTACCTAGTTAAGGGCTACAAACTTATCAAAGATGTGAGTAATCAACAAGTGATTGATCTAGCTAATAGCACACATTGCTTGATTAGATCCTTGATAGCTCATTCCTAACGCATTACAGCATTACTTCAGTCTTCTACACATTCCTATTCTCTCCAACTCCTCAACCACCTTAAACCCTAGCAACAACATAAACTTTTGCAACAACCACATCAACAACTTAAAACCCTACACATGATGTCCTTATTAAGGAATCTAATTTCATGTCGGTCCAATAGGATTACAATCCAATTCCCTAGGTTCAATGAACCTAGACATACTTGGTAACATGACACAAAAAGCACTGTTAAAGTGTCGGCACCGTCAAACAATCGGTGGATGGCAACTCATCACAAAATGTCGGTTGGTAACTCATCACAGAGTATTACTGGTTCATACAAAATGTCGGTTCAAGCAAATTGCCGGTTTCCTGTTTGACAAAATGAAGACTGGGAAGTATGTGTTCTGCCACTTTGATCCTTCGTACCGCTTGAGATCCTCAAATCACTTGGGGTTAATATGTTGTTTCAGACTGGTAAACACATTCTGCAAAACACCAATAGTCTAACGACTATAATACAACATACCGGTTGCAACATATTCCGGTTGAGCTTAGGCTCATACATATAAAGAAGATCTCAATGCAAGAGTGTGTCCATCAATGACAATCACATCATAAACATAAAAAATGCCAACACAGACATCATTTGAAGTTTCAAGAAAGGTTTGAAGAAGACAATCAGAGCTTAACCGATACTGAATCCGGCATTGGAGATGCTACTTTGAGCAGTACATCATCATTGGATTTAATCATCCAATTGTAGTCAGTGTGACTCCCATTTTGTGATTGATCAGTGAGCTCTAGATAGCTAGCCTTTCTGCATGTGCATGCCCCATTTATAAACACATACTATCTATAGTAGTATCATCTGATTGTGGGTAAGGTTTCCCACCATGGTTTTTCCCCTTACAGGGTTTTTACGTACAAATCTTTGTGTTATGTGTTGTGGATATTGTTTCTCTTTATGTTTCATGCATTAAGTTTCACTAGTACTGTTATTAACTGTTAATCTTGTACCTACATTTAGTTTGGTTTACCGGTATTAAGTATCAAGCTTGGTTAAGTTGTATTTGAGATAAAATTATTAGACAACTGATTCACCCCCCCCCCTCTCAATTGCCTCCGGCTCCTAACAATCTCAGCCTGCGTAAGCTCTGGCACTAAATGGTGCATGACCGAGAATTTCTCCAGACACTGGAGAACATTGAGTTTCTCTTGTTTAACAAGAGAATTTGATCTCTATCAATCATCTATCTATCAAATCAAAGAGATCGCTAATCTATCACATCAACAATCAATAAATCTTTTCAACCAAGCAAATCAGGCTATCAAATCAACCTAAAACTATCAATCATGGGTTTATATCAATCAATAAGTTCAATCAAACTCTTCTATGCTCTTCATCAAAAACTGAATCGACCTCTTAGAGTTATTTTATCAACCTACCAATCAAACCAATCAATCGTTTATCTTATCAATCTTATTTGCGCATCAAAATACCTAAATCGAATTATCTCAATGAATTTTAACGTGGACAAAATCAAACAAATTCATCTAAAGCAAATGCGCTATTCTTCAAGACAAAAGCACAATTCTATTAACCACATGCGCTAAATCATACAATAGCGCTAACCTTTTCAACATATGCGCTAACCAACAACTCAAAAGCGTTAAATCATTCAAAAGCACTACCCTTTTTAACATGTGTGCGAACACATGAGCCAAAGGCGAGAAATCTATAAAAGTGCTAACATTGAAAACAAAAGCGGTAACCTAAAATTCATATGCACTAAATTAACAAAAGCAAGAACCTAAAAAGCAAATGCAAAACCAACGGAGCAAAAGCGCTAGCATGCAAAATCTAAAATTGGAAAATTAAAAATAAACCATAAAATCTGCCGAAAAGAAACGAAATTGGTACGAAAATTTGTAAACAAGCTTGGGATAAGGTACTGTTACCCTCCCTTAATTTTCAATTGTTCGGATTGAATATTTTTTGGTAGTGTTATTTAAAGTGGAGCCTTGTTTAAAGTTTAGTTATATATCAAATAATAATTCTTTGAACTTGAACCTTTCTGTTGAACTCGTCTAAGGTACAAAGTGCAGGTTCAAGCGGTCTTGTCGCTCCGTGGTCATGTCTTTATTAAAGTTTCATTGAGTGCGTTTTTGAACTTGAACCTTTGAACCGTCATTTTTGAAAGTTCAAGATTCAAGGTTCAATATGTGTAGGAGTGGGTTTTGGTCCGAAGTCATGTCTTTAGCAAGGTCCGTGTATTTTCTTATGTTGGTCCGTCGGTAGATTTTGTTTTGTTTCATTGAACTTGAACCCGTGAACCACCGTTGAAGGAATTCATAGTTCAAGGTTCAATGTTGGATGAATGCAACTTCAAGCAGAAAAGGAAAGCATCATGTTGGAGGGTGTTTAAAAAAAAGAATATTTCAAATTTAAAAAGAACCCGAGATAATAAGCCATGAGGTGTACTTTATTGCATGGTAATCATAAAAAGGAAGGAATAAGCCGGATAATGATGAGATGTCAAGAAAGGGTCTTTTTCGAGTGACAAGACATGGATAAGGAGTCAATTAATCCTGAATGAATCGTGTGAGCAATTATTTCACCCTTACTTGAGTTTTCTTGTTTGTTTTAAAATCATTTCTCATAGTTGCCCATTTCACAATTAATCAAGTGTTGGATGCTACGCATGGTGACTTGACCTCTGTTTTTCAATTTTGAATACTCTTTCAAGGTGAGTTTTGTTCTTTTTTCCTTTATCCTTGTTATTCCATGCATTCAAGGAGCTCTATTAATTTGTTTTCTTGCAAAGTTTCTTGTTTACCTCTGAGTCATGTGTAGAAACCCAAGATGAGACCAACATTACCTAAAATTGAACAAAACTCAGGGCTAGTTTGTTCACACCCATATTTTAGTGATACCTTCCTCCCATCAGTAGATTTAAAAGAATTTGATGAAAGAGTGCAGGATTCTACAAATGCCCATCTCATGTAGAAAATAATTGATAATGGGTTAATAGAAGCGACAACTTTTCCACCAGTCGTTCTTTGTCTAGAACTAGTCCAAGAATGTATGAACGATTATGACCCTGTTCAGAGGAGCATCCAAACCACAAATGGTGAAGTTTTGCTGAAAGTGAATCAGGAAACCATTGCTGCAGTCATGAATATTCCTGAGAAGCAACGGTATGAGGACTGGACAATGTCTAAGTCACAGGGGTTGTTTTTTGAAAATGACAATATATCGAAGTGTTATTGCCCAGAAATGGTTATTGAAGCTTTAGAAGGGTGGCTCTCATTTACCTAGACCGTTAACTAGAGAACATTTGATTAGAGAGGTATGGGATATTGTCATTTTGCTTCATAGGATTAGAGGGAATCAAATGGCCTTCTTTTGGGAAGATGGATGTACTTCTTTGTTCAAGTTATTTTAGATGATGGGAGATACATAGATTGGGCGGAGTTGATTGTTGAAAGGACACATGATGGTTTAAGTTGTTTCAGTAATAAAAATTTCTATATGTCATCTTACCTCATATATTGTTTATCTTGCACTTGTCAATGGGTTGGCTTATACCATGAAAATTGGCGAAATGATATGATGATATATGATTATCATCTGCATTTGCAATAGAACAGAGCCACTAAGAATTGTCATAGGCTCCATGATGTTTTCCTTGGGAGATTGGTGTTTTATTTTAAAGGGGATATTCATAAAAGATTGACCGAGGAAGCCATACAGTTTGTAAGCACGTATGGCAACTTCTATATTTAGTTTTCCAAGTTTACTTATTTGAGGGTTGGTGGTTTTAAAGGTGAACCATATAAGTTACCGAGGTATGCATTTGACAAGAAAGTTTTAATTTAAGTATACAGGCAACTTGCTCATATTGACAAAGAATACAGGGCGAAGCACTAGATAGGAGTTTCTTTTCCCATTGAGTTGACCTATTACACCTATAATAGTGTCTCTGATGCCCTGAATTTAGAGTTAGAGTTCAAGAAACTCAACTTTCAATTGTATACTCCCAAAATTGATTTTGATGTTAAGGGGTTTGTAGAGGCTCACCTTACACTCAGAAAATATTTTCACCATATATCAAACCTAGAAGATTTCTGGGAAGATTGCATGGATGAATATGAGGTTCGGAGAAGAGCTCACTTAAGGCTTTCAATACAATAGATAAGGAATTATGGTATGACGATGAATACTGCAAATATTGTTGATGATGAAAGTGATCTTCTTGAGTCCCAATTTGTTGATGATAGATAGAAGGGAGTAATTCCAAAAATAGATTGGGGGAAGAATGAAGAAGAACATATTCAAACCAGGACATTCTTGGTTATCCGAAGGACAAAAAAGTGGCTCAAAGACTGAAAGATGAGCAGAAGTTCAAAAAAAAGTTCAACCTCGACCACTAAAACCCCTGTTTCTAATCCCCTTGTTCCATCTTGTACAGGTCCTTCTAGGTAAAAGGAGAAGGGTGAGTAGGTAATACAAAGGGTACAAAGAAAAGAAGATTTACCAATAGGAAGAATTACTTGTTCTAGAACTAAGAGGAGAAGAAAATCTTCCCCTACTGATATAGTAATTGACCTTGAGACCGTACCTGAGATGGATATTTCTTTTCCAAATCCAAATGTGGAAGTGTAGGATTTAGATGATGAGGGTGGCAGCCAATAGGTAGATGAATCCTTGAATGTGAATGCTACTTTAGTAGTGAGAGGTCAAAAGGAGGTAGAAATTGGTCCAAACAAATCTCTTATAACCCCCAGGGCCAACATGGTTGGAAAACACATTAACTAGTAAGAAGAGGAACATTGTTCTAGTATCTATTCCCATCAAGGATATGGTCAGTAAATGTCTGAGTAAGGTTTCTAAATCCAAAAGGTTAAAGACTGTATCCAAAATTGATTTTGATGAAGATACAAGTAACTGGACTACAGAGATTGCCCGCCCAAAAACTGATGAAATTATATCTGATCCGACAAGTAAAGATCTCACGGTGGAAAAAGTGAACTTAGGGGCAGAAACTCGCGCAGCAAATGCATTACATTTGGAGGATGAAATTGTCAAATGGAAGAAGGAAGAAGCTGAAGGGGTGAAAAGAGCAGCTCAGATGAGAGAAGTATAGAAATATGGTGTAATGAAGTTCTTCTCAGAAAATCGAGTTCCAGCCCTGGATGATAATGTTTTGTACATGTGCCAATGAAATGTAGAATGGAGAAATGTGTTGGTGAGGCAAGCGTATGAAGAGTCTGCCAAATCCATGAAGCAACTTGGAGAATTGATATCTTCCATGCACAGTGAGCTTCGTTGCGTTGGTTTGAAGTGTTTGAAAGATGATGAAAAAACTCTAGAAACAGTTCAGGTCATAACAAGGTCATTAGAAGAGAAGATCAATCACATCAAGGAAGCCAAGGGCTTGATCTCAAATGACTTGAGCCTCATGTCTAAAATGGAGTCACTTATTTTCTTATGCATTTAGAACCTAGATGAACATTCAGATAAAGTACCACAAATACGTTGCGAAAAGGAAGTATGGAAGCAAAGAATGACATGCGTTGGGCTACCGCATAGCACAATCATTCAGCACTTTGTCGTTGCTTATGTGGATTGGAAGAAGAAATCGATTAACAAAACTGCTTAGGAATTTTCTATGCTAGGATGTCTCTTTTCAGTTGTTAGTTGTGAAAACAGTTTGATTTTCCTATTTTAAATAGTGATTTCTCTGAATTTGTCGGGCGGAAATAGTTTGTTTTCCATGTTTCCCATGTAAACTGTTAGCCAAGTTGTGGCTATATAGACTGATTTGCTTAACTTTGATAAGGTCCGAGAAATTTTGGTGATGATATAGATTAACAGACTTAGTTTTCTTATGAAATGCGTTGAATTTTCAAGGAAGGCATTTTATCTATGAATAGAATGATACTTATTTTGCAGCTTTCAAATCTGTGTGCTTGAATGTGAATTGAATATCTTTGTTGAGATATATATTCATTTATGCAACATTTGTTTCTTCTTTGATTATTTCACTTTCATAAGTCTATGAATTAATTTAATGAATATCTTTTGTTGATTTTGCATGGATGTTCTGATCCCCCTTGTCTTGTGAGACATGAGAGAGACTCGATCAGATTTGTGTTGAGAGAAAATTTTCTAAAAAGTGAAGCTAATTTAGTTGTAAGCTTGTGAGTTTGCATACATATTTTTGGTCTTTATAGCATTCATGTGGTGTTGACTTATGAATGTGAATTCCTTTACTCGCTTTCTGGTTAAAAGTGAAGTTATAATTTTAAATAAAATTCATTGAATATTATATGGGAAGTTGCACCCTTATGCAGAGGGTAAATTCTTCATAAATTTACCCAACTGTTGGTCCAATTTGTCCTTCAAGAAATAAGGGCAACACAAGTCAATCAACATAAAATAAAGACAAGACAACTCTGTTAACCAACAGATTTTTGGTGACTCTGCTGGGGAGTCGAATAATAAGTCTGGAGGTTGAATTAGAAGTAAAGTAAGAATGTTTTCTGAAGGGCCTGATTTCCTCTTTATGTTTCAAGTAAACAATGAATCATAAGTAGGCTAGAGTAAAAAAGATATACAAGGTCTCAGAGGCTTGAAGGGGTGATTGATTCATTTTTCAGGAACTTCAAGATTCCAACATCTTAACCTCTTTATAACCTAGCAGAAGAGCAAAGAGTAGACCTCCAAATTTCTCTTTTGTATCCCTTGTATTTCCTACCTATCAAGCCCTAACATTACATGGTGTTTATTTCCCTAGTCTAATCAACCCTACAGCTTTGAATATCATCTTACCTATGGCTACAAATAATCCTTGGGGACCTGTTGTAGGACCACTTGCACTTGGTGCAAACCTTAACCCTTTGCCCAAAGGAGCAAGAGATCATTTACCTAAATTCTGTGGTGATGGAAAGGTCTCAATAGGTGAGAATTTGAATGCATTTAATGTTGCTTGTGGGTTTTTAGTTGTTCAACATGAAGATGTAGCTATACGATTGTTTGTACAAACATTGAATGAGGTGGCAGCAGATTGGTTCTATCATTTACCAAATGGTGTAATTACAAATTGGAATGATCTTAAAAATATGTTTGAGGCTAGGTTCAAATTAGTTGAAGATGAACATTCTCTTTAAGCACAATTAGCTCAGTTAAAGAAAGAAGTCCCTGAGTCTATGAGAGATTTTGTGGCTAAGTTTGACAAAATTGTTCATAAGATTCCAACAAACCAAAGGCCTTGTGATGATAATTTGAAATGATTTTTCATTAATTATATTCCCTCTAAAATTAGTTTCCTGATTCGTAGGCAAAGAGTAGCAGCCTTAGCTGATGTTAAAACATTGGCAGTAGAATTAGAGGATGATCTAATTACTGCAAGAAGGTGGAAGAGGGAAGTCCAAACTTCCACATCACAAGCATCAACCTCATTTGATCTTGTTGTTTAGAGATTAATGAATGATATGATAACCTTGAAAAGGCAATTACCCAAAAGGAATACTTCTTATCCATAGCCTTACCAAGATATTTCAAGGAAATCTCATAATCAGTCCTCTGGGGCTGGGAGTAGAGTTTTACAATTGGCTCCTATGCAACAAAGACTAGCAATTGAAGCACCTCCACCAAAATCTAACATGTGTATTTTTCATCTCACCGATGAACATGATGGAAGTTCTTTCCCAAAGATGGTGCATTATGCCCATTTGATTGGTTCTAAGGAGGTTTTGAGTGAAGAAGAATCTTTCAGGCAGCCTAGCAACTCTGAAATCCATTTCTTGGAGTACGAGTCAAATTCAGAAAGAGGAGGTGATATTTTGGTTACCTTGGAAGATCCTTCCTGTGTTGTGCTGGCCAAAAATCAACAGAATGTCAAACCTCAAGGTGCTCCTTCGTCTTCTGTTGTGAATCCCAAAGGTAAGGAGATCATTTCCCTATTTCATAATAATGATTTCAGACCTCAAGAGCCTCAGTTATTGAAATTTGTAGAGACTCAAGGTTCATTTGATATTGTTGAATTTTGTAAATCCTCTCGGATTCAAATTACACTAGCAGAATATCTTAAATCAAATCCTAAAGAACTTGATAGGTTGGTTAGGTTTGTGAAAGGAAATAATGCATATGTACAAGCTGGCATGACACAACAATCAGCTAATGCTAGATTGTCCTCCCAAGAAGATGTGTCAACTCGTCTTGCTTCCCATGAAGTTTCCCCTAAAATAGTTGCCCATCAAACTGACGATATGGTGTCTACCCTTGAATCAAAACCTGAGCCTTTTTATATATCCTTGTTCGTAAACGGTCACAAACTGAATAACTGCATTATAGACTCAGGTGCCTCAAATAACATCATGCCATCTGCAGTAGCTAAGGCCTTGGAGTTATCCTTAACAAAAACCTTTGGTAGGTGTTAATCAATGGACTCCAAACAAATACCCTTGTTAGGACAGATCAAAGATGCTCAAGTGGTCCTTGCCTCTCATCCAAATAAAATAATTAAGTTAACCATTTTGATAGCTGACATTCTTGCGAGTTACGACATGTTGTTAAGTCGTACATTTTGTAGAGACCTAAGGGGTGAGATTAAGATGGACTGGTCTCAGGCTACCATTCCCATAGGGAAATAGCAGGTCATCTTGCAACCAGAGACCAAATCTAAGTTCACTTTTTTTCCTTTTGATGATCCAAAAGCACATATATTGTATCATGAATGTCAATTTGGGAATTATATGATCTTATCTGATAGTGAAGTTGCAGGAAATTGATCTCAACCTAAGGCCCTGGAGGATTTATGGTTGATGGAATTTGATGGCAGTTGTTTGACATCAGGTTCTGGGGCAGGGGTAGTTCTTATTCTTCACTTTGGCAAACATATTCCTTTCTCTTTCAAATTGGAGTTTAAGAATACCAATAATACTTGTTGAGTATGAAGCCTTGTTATTGGGATTAGCCAAGGCAAAGAAGTTGGGAGTGCAGCTGTTGCAAATCAAGGGAGATGCAAAGTTGATTGTGAAACAAGTTAGAGGTTTGTTCAATGTAAAGTATGAGAGGCTGAGGCACTACTGAAATATTGTGTGGGATGAAATTGAAGGTTTTGATGCTTTTTCTATCGAGGCCATTCCCAAAGAGCAAAATTCTAAGGCCAATTCTTTGGTAGTATCAACTTCCCTTTTGGTTCCTCATTCTGAGTTCACAAATGATACCTACTGAGTGGAATTGATATACTGATCGAGTGTGCCTGATAATTCAGAATTTTGGCAGGTCTTTCAAAATGACAAGCAAATCAAGAAAGTTTTGCATTGCACATAAATGTTCACTGCTACTTTCTTTGAAGGTTCAAAAACTAAATGCAAGGAGTTATCTCCAAAACTGGGTCAAGGGATAAATGATGAAGTAATACAACTAAAAGGAAATAAAATTCCTAAAGGGTTAGTCTCTTTAGAAGATCTTTTTTACCGTCATGATACCTTTAGCAAAAAAAAAATGAGCGAATTCCTACAGTTTAGGATGCTGGTGGCTATGAAAGAATATTAAAATTGAAGAGGATCCTAAGTATGTGAACCTAGGAAAATGTTGCACACCTGCAGAAAAGGAAAGGTTCATAAGTCTCTTGTTGGAAT
This sequence comes from Cryptomeria japonica, assembly GCF_030272615.1. Taxonomy (NCBI): domain Eukaryota; kingdom Viridiplantae; phylum Streptophyta; class Pinopsida; order Cupressales; family Cupressaceae; genus Cryptomeria; species Cryptomeria japonica. The sequence continues at coordinate 9,976,129 of NC_081409.1, forward strand.
ACAAAGACATCTTTGCCTAGTGCTATGATGACCTGAAGAACTTCAGGGAAGGAAAATTTCAACACCATATTCCTTTCAAGCCTGGAGTGAGCCCTTCCTGACAGAAGCTTAGGAATTTAATACCAAGGTAGTTGAGGCCATATTTAACGAGGTAGACAAAATGTTGAAGGCTAGAATCATATATCCTATACATCATTCCACTTGGATAGCCAATATAGTTCCAGTTCGTAAGAAAAATGGGGAAATAAGAATTTGTGTGGACTTTAGGAATTTGAATCAAGCTAGCCTAAAAAATAATTACCCATTGCCTACTATGGATCATATTTTGCAAACAGTCTTAGGTTCAGAAATGATGTCTATGCTTGATGATATTTTTGGTTATAACCATATTAGTGTTTCCGAAAGCGACTAGCACAAAACAACCTTCATCACTCCCTGGGGTACTTTTGCATACAACAGGATGTCGTTTGGCCTGATAAATGCTGGAACAACCTTCTAGAGGGCTATGGACTTGTCTTTCGGTCACTATATACCTTGATGATTTAACTGTCTTTTCAAAGAGAAGAAAACATCACTTAAGAGACTTAAGGCAAGTATTGTAGAGATGTCAGGAGCATGGAGTGTCTTTGAATCTGAAGAAGTCAGTGTTTGGGGTTACTGAAGGAAAATTACTTGGTCACATCATTTCCAAAGAGGGTGTCAAGGTAGATCCTGAAAGGGTGAAGGCAATCTAGTAGCTAAGTCTACCCTCTAATAGAAATGGAGTCAGGTCCTTCTTTGGACATGTTAATTTTCTGAGAAGGTTTGTCCCAGATTTTGCGGAGACCACTAGGTATATAATGAATATGATGAGTGAGAAGCAGGCGTTCAAGTGGAATAAAGATGGGAAGAAAGCATTTGAATCAATAAAAGAGGCCATTTCACAGGCCCTCGCGCTTATTAATCCAGACTTTAAGAAGGACTTTATTATTTATTTTTATGCCACTGAGCACACCATGTCAAGAATCTTGTTGCAAAAAAATAAAGAGGATATGGAAGTTCCTATAGCATTCATGAGCGTACCATTGAAAAAGCATGAATTAAAGTATTCATTGATGAAAAAATAGGCATTTGCAGTAGTAAAACCTGTAAAACATTTTAGCTATTACATTCTTCATTCCCATCCAATAGTTTATGTACCTCATTCTATTGTGAAGAGTATCTTGAAGCAACAAGACATTGGAATGAATAATAGGGCAACGTGGGTTTCAAAGATATAGGAGTTCAATCTGGATATAAAACCAACAAAGCTAGTAAGAGGCCAAGGCTTATGCAAGTTGATTGCAGAAAGAAAAAATGGGTTTGAAGATGAGCTGCCACTATTTCTTTTTGTGGGCCTGCAAGATTCTTGGTTTACCAATGTAGACTTCTATCTGATCTATGGAGAGTGTCCTGCGCATTTGTCTCCCAAAGAGAAATGAAATTTGAGATTAAAAGTAGCCAAGTATGTTATTTTTAATTATGTAATATATAAAAAGGGATTGGATGGCACTTTCCTCTGATGTGTGGACAAAGCACATCAGGAGGCTCTCTTGAAAATATTTCATGATGATGCATGTGGCGGCCATTTCTCTTCCACTGTCACTGCTTATAAGATATCAAGGAATTTTTATTATTGACCTGGAATGTTTAGAGATGCATATGCCTAGGTTACCAATTGTGAGAAATGCAAGTTATTCACAGGAAAGCCGCAGCTCATTGCTTTACCTCTCAGACCGATGGTTATAGAAGAACCTTCCAAATAATGGGGGTTAGATTTCATAGGTCCATTATCACCTTCTTCCAGCGTAGGACATACCCATATTCTTATGGCCCCTGATTATTTCACTAAATGGGTAGAAGCAGTACCTATCAGAAGGACAACCTCAGAGGTGGTGTGTGAATTGTTGAAGGAGAATATCCTGGTTCACTTTGAAGTACCTCTAAAAATAGTACCTGATAACGCCACAAACTTTTCCTCTACTGAAATTTCTTTGTTTTGTTATGATCGTGGAATCTCTTTGGCTCATTCTTCAGACTATTACCCGCAGGGTAATGGTCAAGCAGAGTCTAGTAATACTAATTTGGTTAACATCATGAAAACGTTAGTGAATGAAAATTCAAAAGATTGGCACATGAAGTTGTATGAAGCTCTAAGGGCAGATAGAACGTCACCAAAATGAGAAATTGGAATGTCTCATTTTGAGCTTGTATATGGGATTTGTGCTCAACTTGCACTTCCTCTAGAATTAGCAGCTTCCAAATTGCAAATAGTAGTTGAGGATGTGTATTTTCAAGAATTGGAGAAAAGAGTTATGTATTTGGCCAATATTGAAGAAGAAAGAGAAAAGGTGGTGGATCATATTACAGAACATCAACAGCGGGTAAAAAAGGTTTCTGATCGCAAAGCTTGACCTTGGAAATTTATGTTGGGAGACCAATTTTTGCTCTGGGATAAAAGGAGGGAACCTAAAGGAGCACACAGAAAATTTGATTCATTATGAAAAGGGACATTTCTGATCCACGAAGTCAAAGGACCAAATACTTTTAGGCTCTCTTATTTAGATGGTACAACTCTTCCCCTGTCTTATAAAGGGCAAGATCTTGAGCTTTACAAATTGTAAGTAGTGTTGTCCTCAAAATTTGATTCCCTTCTATGTCCTTAAGATAATATGGTCTAAACTGGGTGCAGAGAAAACATCAAAGATAAGGAAATTCCAGAGACAACATATGACAAGGTTTGATTAAAACCTTCTACACTTCAGGCTTCCTTAGAGCCCGGGTGGGTATACCTTTGTGAATTAACTTCACACTTTTAAACAATAAACCCACAGCAAACCAGTCCAAAAAACCAGTGGGTTCACTCACCTTGAAATCAACTGAAAATAATGAATAGAAACTGTACTTAACTTCAGCATTTTTTATCAACAAAGTATGCAATAAACAACCTCGATTAACACCAGTGCCTTATCCAAGGTTACAAAGTCACTTAAATTCAAATAACACTTCTGAAACAATATATCCTTATGTTTCCCGTCGGCTTGGTTTCCACTAATCCTAATATATGCCTAGCACATACAAGAATTCAATCATTCTAGACTAAGCTACGGTCCTCAAAATTCACAGTTCCCTCCAAAGAATTTACTGGTATGAGTGATCCCGTGTATTTAATTTCCCTTCTAAAGAGAAAAGCAAACTAACTCTTATACTGAGATTGCTTTGCAATTCCTTTCAAACTAAACCACCTTGGATTATTTAGAATAAAGACAGTAAATAAATTTGTGAACAAATGTGAAGACAACACATAACTTTTACTCAAAACCGATGGCCTGTATATTGATATTCATTTCAAAGAGTATTACAATAAATTCTGATTCTCCATTAGACTTAGAAAAGCTCAAATAAATTTCTGCAGCGTTTTCTTACAAAATTTTGTGATCCCTTTCCCTCTAGTCCTGGTATCCATTTATAACAACACGGATGCACAAAGCTTCGGACTTCTCGAGGAGAGTTTGTTACAATTATTTCCAAAATTGATGAGGTTACAATTTTTACGCGAAACAGTTATGTGCTCTTTTCAGCCTCTGCAGTCTGTTCAACAGGTTGTTCAGTTGCAACCTCTTTTGGCTTTTCAGGGGCGCTCTCCAACTGCTCCGGATCATGGGTGGAATATTTAACTTCCCACTCATTATATGTCTCTTCTGTTGGCCATGAAAAATTAATCACATCATCTTTACTTTTAGTCAACCTTTTCCAAGAATTTCTTAGTTTGTTGACTTCTGAATTAAGAAAACTATAGTGTGACTTAATTTTTTCTATTTCCTGTATTGTTATAACAAAGAAAGAGGTATCATCAAGATCAATGATTCCCTTTACCCTTGCTGACAATTTGACTTCTATCTCTTTAAGCCATATTTGCTTATCTTTCAACTGATCCGGATTGGCAAAAATTCCTGGGAGCAACTCACAAACTTGATCAGTGTATTCCTTCTTAAGTAATTTAACCCTTCTTTCCACATTATCCACTTCTGTTGCCAATTGCAATAAGATTTTAGCGATATCAGAAGTGGATTTGATAGTGGGGTTAGCTCTTGCTTCATCACAAGATACACACATGAACTCTAGATCTTGCTCCCTAGGCCTCCATCTGTCAAAAATGGGTGTCAAAATGGCCTTATCCCTCCTTAATTCATTCCATATCTCCATGACCCTTCCCACACTATTGTGAAGCAGTGAGGCATTTATAGTATCTACAAAATTGGAGATTGTGGCTTTTATTTTCTCCTCATACTTCCCTGCATACAAGGCCTGAGCTTGCTTTAGGTTCTCCAACTCTTGGGGAGTTATCTCAAGCATTTGGGAGCTGGAAGGCACAGGAGATAGTGGGAGCTCAATAATGGGGCTAGTAGGTGGAGGTCTTGCAGGAGAAGAGGCAATCATCAATGTTGAAGACTCACCTTGTTGGTGTTGTCCCATCAGCTGGCTCTGCAATTTGGCAATGATGCTATCCTTGCCTCTTACCTCCTCCTTGACACTGTCATAGGCCTTCAAAACTGTTTCCAATTTAATCTGGAGGGCCTCCTTTTCTTTAGCTTCCTTCTCAGCCACTGCAACACTAAATTTTGCAGTTTCTAGCACAGTGCTAGCAGCCTCTACTACCCCTGTACTCTGTACTCTTTTGACCATCAATCCACCAAGGTGACTTGACCCTGATGTGTCTTTATCTTTCTTATCCTCATTTCTTTTGAGGGACCACATAACTAGTGCAACATTGTCCTTACTGAATGTAACCCCTTCCATGGGTTTAGTCTCTTTTCTTACTGCATCTAGCACCAGAGCATCAGCAATATTCCATTCTGGTAAAATGAGCACTCCAGCTTGTGCTACTAGATCCCTTCCCTGTTCAGGAGTGATGGTTTTGAATTCCTCCATCATCTCCTATTTTATTTCTTCTTCCACTGAGGTTGGATCTTTGTTAGGTTGCTCTACCTTTCTTGTTTCACATCTAGCATTATATGTATCTATATGCTGCTTCCAGACAAATTGCATGAATGCTTCAGATGTGACAAAGTTATCATCAGCTAAAAAAGCACTACTGGCCTTCTTTATCTCAGGATCCCACTCCTTGCCCTTAAGTTCAGTTGAGGTGATGTCCATTTGTGCTTCAGTGGGCTCTTCTGGCATCCCTTCTTCCACCTCATCATAAGTGTAGGCAATTTCCCCCAAGCTGCCCAACTGCGAGAGGTATTTAGTTGCTGCTTGTTCATCTCCTATGTGTATAGGGGATTGGGATGGGGAATACAAGGGTGTACCTGATTGCACTTCCTTCCCTACCCTTTTCTTCTTTGGGCTGTCCTGGATGTCAATGACATCTTGCACCTTCCTCTTTTCTTTGGATGAAGAGGGCTCCCCTGTTGTAGGCACCAGCACACTGTAACCTGATTTCTTATGCAGGGTGTAGTCGCCAGGAGGGATTGCTTTAGTGGAAGCTGACTTGCCCAAAATCATTCTAGCCTTTTCAGGGTTTCTCTTAATTACAGCTTCCCTCTTTTCCTTTAGTGTTTGCATCACATCTTCGAAGCAAACAATCAAAAATTTTATTTTTTCTTCCAATGGGAAGAAGCTAGACAATGGGTCATAGCTAGCATCAAATTGATGCACAAAATCCAAGGCTTTTTTGTAAGCCACCCATTTTTCTTTCCTCAACTCCTGTTCATCTAAATCAAATTCATTCCTGATGAGGTCTTCAGGAAAGTGGAATTGATGAGGCCTACCCCTGCATGCTACCTTCTTCCTAAACACACCATTGTAAAAGTCCTCTGGATCAGCACATCTGGACACTGCAGTGGATAAATGGTAGGGTTTGAGGAAATCCTCAAAACAATTCCAGCCTCCCTTTGTAATTACAAATTGATGGGCTATTGTAGCTATAGGGAAAATATTCCCTTTACCTCTTCCTGTTAGCTCTGCCTCTTGTAGGCCACCAATTTGTCTAAGGATCTCAGCTATTCCCACTTTGAGAGGGACCTAGTATGGTAACAAAAATGGGGTGCCTCTAAAACCAAAAACTCTGAAAACCGTGGAGACTGGATATAAGTACATGTCACCCCAGTTATGAACAATTTTGATGTTCTCTGCGAATTCTTTTGGCCTTAGGAATTCCACAAGAACCTTGGGGACTCTTGGGTTATCAAAGCAAAGGAGAGTCCTTATTTTAGATGCAAAATATTTGTCGAACTTTAGGAAACTAGCATCCTCTCTGTCCCATGACAACACAGTGCTCCATAATTGTACTGGCATCTTCTCTCCTTCCTTCTCTTTTACCAGGTCCATTCCACTGGCAAAATAATCACCACCTTTGAAGAGGAAAAGGTGCATCAAGAGTGAGTACCATCCGAATGGCCTATCCACCTTCCCATTTTTTATTCCTATCAACCCTCCATGAATAGCATCGGCAATATAAGAAGCATAATCAAATGTAATAGCAAGAGAAGGATTCAAAATCTGAACAATCATTAACAAGTAATGATTTGGCATATTTGCTTCAGCATCCTCTCCTAGAACTTGGCAAAGTGCCCAATACATGCCTTTAGCCCTTAAGGTAAACATACTCAATGAAAAAGGCTCTTGTGTGTTGGGCCCTACAACTGCTAACCCTCCTATTTTTAGGAAAAGTTCTTTAAGAGGCCCATTCCTATGATGACTCTTTTGTGCACTATACACTTGGGCTAATTGTGTGAAATTTATGGGTTCCAGGAAATTTGTGAACTCATTGAGCCCAAACGTTGTTCTCAATTCCTCTGCCTTGATTTCCACAAGGGTTTTTCCATTAACATCCCGGATGCATCTCGTGACTGAATCATAGTTCACTGCCATCTGGGTTAACAAGTCTGTGTCCATGAACACCCCTGGGACTACCAATTTTCCGACATCTAGTTCCCAAATGCTATTTTGAGGAGCAGGAGTATTCCTCATCCCAAATCCGATTCTGAACAGCCCTAACCCAGACAGTCCAGCCTGTGGGTCTCTTAACCAATTACCTTTGTCATATAATCCTTCTCCTATCTTCAAACGGGGTGCCCTGGGCACTAACTCTTTGGCCTTTGATGCCTGGTTAGTTGATAATGTCAACTGTTCTAAAAAATCATCACATACACTTTGTTCTAAATAATTAACCTTGCTAGAAAATTCCCTTTTAGGAGCCATTGGAAAATACAAGAAAATGAATACACTCTTAAACAATCCTACAATACGAGAATGATTTTATCTAAAAGCCACACAAGAATTGCTTCAAAACATGAGAGAACCTGATGCTTGCTTGAAGGAAATTGCTCTGCAACTGAACCGCTTGCTCTGTTTCAGAAAAGGATAATTCTACGTCTGCTCTTCTGCAAAAATATTTTAAAAGATATCCTTACTTGGTTGTTAGGAAATCAAATGCTTGTACTCTGGGCCTTAACTATGACATTGATTCCGCATGCTTCAGCCGTCCTTTTAAAATCGAATTCATACGAGAATTCATATTTTAGCTCCAATGGGTCGCAACCTTCCTGCAAGTGTCTCACTGTTAATTTCATTTTGACGGCTTTGTCTTTAGTCTGGGTCCCGTTATTCTATTGGCTACATAATACCACGCGACATCCGACCATTGGCTTAGAAAATCCCTTCGCATTCTGTTTTGATACTGGCCGAATGCCTCCCTTTATACTGTGACGGGCCCACATTTTCCCTTTTGGCCATGTCATCATCATGACACGTGGACGGCCCTGGTTAACTCTCGCTATTTCACGGGCTTAAAGGGGAAGCATTTTACCCCTGCGAAATAGCGCGGGCCATTGGATCATCCTTCAAGTTGATCACTAATTAATCCTTTGAAAAGGTTCTCAGGAATGGTGGGCCCGCTGAGTCGTCACTAATACCTGGCACGTAGTCACCTGCTGCGCTGATTTGTCACTCTGTCACTTGCCAGAAGAAAAACCATGGGGGCCCCACTTTCGGTTCAACAGGTCTATCTCCCACATCATCATCAAGACACATGGACGACTGACACGCATTCTCGCTATTTCGCGGCCTTAAGAAGTGATCACTTTACCCTTGCGAAATAGCGCCGACCGTCAGATCATCTCTGCAGTCGATCGGTATTTAACCCTTTGAAAAGGCTCTCAGACATGGTGGGCCCACAGACACGTCAAGGACATATGGTGCCTTGTCACTTTCGGAGCTGACTTGTCAATTTCTCATTTGTCAAGCAGGAACCATAGGGACCCACAGTTTCCTTTTAGACCGTGTGTCATCAAGACACGTGGACGGTCCCTGTTCATTTTCGCTATTTCGCGGCCTTAAGAAGTGAGCACTTTACCCCTGCGAAATAGCACGGGCCATTAGATCATATTTCGAATTGATCAGCATTTGAACCCTTCGAAAAGGTTCTCAGAAATGGTGGGCCCACGGACACGTAATGGACACCTGGCACCTTGTCACTTTCGGATCTGACTTGTCATTCTGTCATTTGCTGGAAGGAGCCACGGGGTCTCAATAAATTGTTAAGAGCTGTCCCTGCCAGGTCATCTCCACCTGCGACCTGACTCATCTTTGGGGCCCACTTTTGAACCTTTAATCCTGACCTGCTGACTGTGGTGACTTGTGCCACGTGTTACCTTTTAATACGCTAGAAGAAAACCACGGGGGCCCCACTTTCTTTGACAGCCACATCCTTTACTTCCTCCGTCATGACACATGGACGGCTGACATTCATTCTCTCTATTTCGTGGCTTTAAAGGGGAAGCATTTTACCCTTGCGAAATAGCGCCAACCGTCGGATCCTTTCCCAAATTGATCGACGTTTACTGGGCCCGACACTTTAGAATGAAATAATATAAGGCGAAAATTTTTCAAATAATCAACGTAACCGCCTAGGTTAATAACAAGGGGGGGACACTTCCCACGACCCCGCGACCCATACTTAAGTGAAATAAAGTAACGGCAAAATAGAAACTAGAGGGTTCAAAATAAAAAGATAAGGTCTGAAAATTAAAAAACCCTTAAACCCTCTAGGTTTAGAATAAAACTGAAGCACTTGGGACTACACCCTATTCGAAAATTTTCTAATGAACCATAGCCAATTATGGGAAAAGAAGAACCCAATTTTAAAACAGTGATAACAAGTAAGCATCCCCTGCATCTTTTAGTGTAGATTTATAGAGTATTTATCTCTTTTGGTGTCATTTTTGTTGTGTTTTGTTTTGGTTTTCTTCGGATTCTTATCTTTCTTTTAGTGTGAAACCAGATATTCTAAGTCCCTTCCTAGTCCTTTGCAGTCTTGGTCCCCAAGCAGAGCTGATGTTACCCTCCCTTAATTTTCAATTGTTAGGATTGAATAATTCTTGGCAGTGTTCTTTAAAGTGGAGCCTTGTGTAAAGTTTAGTTATATGTCGGGTCATAATTATTTGAACTTGAACCTTTCTGTTGAACTCATCTAAGGTACAAATTTCAAGTTCAAGCGGTCTTGTTGCTCTGTGGTCATGTCTTTATTAAAGTTTTGTTGAGTGCATTTTTGAACTTGAACCTTTGAACCACCATTTTCAAAAGTTCAAGGTTCAAGGTTCAATATGTGTAGGAGTGGGTTTTGGTCCGAAGTCTTGTCCTAGCAAGATCCATGTATTTTCTTATGTTGGTCCATCAGTAGATTTTGTTTTGTTTCATTGAACTTGAACCCATGAACCATCGATGAAGGAGTTCATAGTTAAAGGTTCAATGTTGGATGAATGCAGCTTCCAGGGGAAAAGGAAAGCATCATGTTGGTGGGTATTTCAAAAAAAAAGAATATTCCAAATTTAAAAAGAAGTCGAGATAATAAGTCGTGAGGTGTACTTTATTGCATGGTAATCATAAAAAGGAAGGAATAAGCTAGATGATGATGAGATGTTAGTAAAGGGTATTTTCAGAGTAAGAAGACATGGATAAGGAGTCAATTAATCCTAAATGAATCATGTGAGCAATTATTTTGCCCTTACTTGAGTTTTCTTGTTTGTTTTAAAATCATTTCTTGTAGTTGCCCATTTCACAATTAAGCAAGTGTTGGATGCTACGCATGGTGACTTGACATCTATTTTGCAATTTAGAATCCTCTTTCAAGGTGAGTTTTGTTCTTTTTTCCTTCATCCTTGTTATTCCATGCATTCAAGGAGCTCTGTTAATTTGTTTTCTTGCAAAGTTTCTTGTTTACCTCTGAGTCCTGTGTAGAAACCCAAGATGAGACCAACATTACCTAAAATTGACCAAAACTCAGGGCTAGTTTGTTCACACCTAGATTTAGGTGATACCTTCCTCCCATCAGTAGATTTAAAAGAATTTCATGAGAGAGTGCAGGATTATGCAAATTCTCGTCTCATGTAGAAAATAATTGATAGTGGGTTAATAGAAGCGACAACTTTTCCACCAGCCGTTCTCTGTCCAGAATTAGTCCAAGAATGTATGAACCACTATGACCCTATTCAAAGGAGCATCCAAACCACAAATGGTGAAGTTTTGATGAAAGTGAATCGAGAAACCATTGTTGCAGTCATGAATATTCTTGAGAAGGAACGGTATGAGGACTGGACAGTGTCTAAGTTGCAGGGGCTTTTTCTGAAAAGAAGACAATATATCAAAGTGTTACTGCCCGGAACTGGTTATTGAAGCTTCAGAAGGGTGGCTCTCATTTACCTAGACCGTTAACTAGAGAAAATTTTATTAGAGAGGTACAAGATATTGTCATTTTGCTTCATAGGATTAGAGGGAATCAAATGGCCTTCTTTTGGGAAGATTGGATCTACTTCTTTGTTCAGGTTATTTTTGATGATGGGAGATACATAAATTTGGCGGAGTTGATTGCTGAAAGGATGCATGAGGCTTTAAGTTGTTTTGGTAGTAGAAATTTCTATATGTCATCTTACCTCATATACTGTTTAGCTTGCACTCATCAATGGGTTGGCTCATACCATGAAAATTGGCAAAATGATATGAAGCTATATGATTATCATCTGCATTTGCAACATAACAGAGCCACTGAGAATTATCATAGGCTCCATGATGTTTTCCTTGGGAGACTGGTGTTTGAGTTGAAAGCGGATATTCATAAAAGATTGATAGAGGAAGCCATGCAGTTTGTAAGCACATATGACAGCTTCTATATTCAGTTTTTCAGGTTTACTTATTTAAGGGTTGGTGGTTTTGAAGGTGAACCATACAAGTTACCGAGATATGCCTTTGACAGGCAAGTTTTAATTGAAGTATGTAGGCAAATTTCTCATATTGACAAAGAATAAAGGGCAAAGCACTGGACAAGAGTTTCTTTTAACATTGAGTTGACCCATTACACCTATAATAGTGTCTCGGATTCCCTGAATTTAGAGTTAGAGTTCAAGAAGTTCAACTTTTAATTGTATACTCCCAGAATCGATTTTGATGCTAAGGGGTTTGCAGCGATTCACCTTACACTAAGAAAACATTTTCAACATATACCGAACCTAGAAGATTTCTAGGGAGATTATATGGATGAATATGAGGTTCGGAGAAGAGATCACTTAAAGCTTTTAGTACAACAGATAAGGAATTATGGTCTCAAGATGAATATTTCAAATATTGTTTATGATGAAATTAATCTGCTTGATGCCCAGTTTGTTTACGATAGATATAAGGGAGTAATTCCCGAAATAGATTGGGGGAAGAATGAAGAAGAACATATTCAAACCAGGACATTCTCGGTTATTTAAATGACAAAAAAGTGTCTCAGAGAGTGGAAGCTGAGCAGAAGTTCAAGAAAACGTTTAACCTGCACCACTAAAACCTTGGTTTCTAATCCCCTTGTTCCATCTTGCGCAGGTCCTTCTAGGAAAAAGGAGAAGGGTGAGCAGGTAATACAAAGGGTAAAAAGAAAAGAAGATTTACCAACATGAAGAATCACTCATTCTAAAACTAAGAGCAGAAGAAAATCTTCCCCTGCTAATATAGTAATTGACCTTGAGACCATACCTGAGATGGATATTTCTTTTCCAAATCCAAATGTGGAAGTGCGGGATTTAGATGATGAGGGTGGCAGCCAACAGGTAGATGAAGCCCTGAATGTGGACACTACTTTAGTAGTGAGAGGTCAAAAGGAGGTAGAAATTGGTTCAGACAAATCTCTTGTAACCCCAAGGCCAACATGGTTGGAAAACACATTAACCAATAAGAAGAGGAACATTGTTCCAGTATCTATCCCCATCGAAAATATGGTCAATAAATGTCTGGGTAAGATTTCTAAAGATAAAAGGTTAAAGACTGTATCCAAAATCGATTTTGATGAAGATACAGGTAACTGGACTATGGAGATTGCCTGCCCAAAAATTTATGAAATTATAGTTGATCCGACAAGTAAAGATTTCACAGTTGAAAAAGTGAACTTAGGGGCAGGAACTCGCGTAGTAGATGCATTGTATTTGGAAGTTTCAACAAAGAAGATGCTAAAAAGATCTAGGAAAGATGAAAAGGATAAGTCTGAAATGAAAGAGATAATGAAGAGCATGGCAAAATACATTGAGGCCATCAATAGTCCTAATCCGCAGCCCATTTCTCAGACTCCTACATCTTTTGACCCGTAGTCATTTGTCAATCAGAAAATAATCGAGCAAATCCAAGAATACAGATTAATGACAGACGTTGTTATGGATTGGCTAGGTGAAATTTGGAAAAAAGGAGGGAAATATTTTGTGGATCTGAGTAAGGTTCATGATGATGCAAACATGGTGACAACGGAATTGGAGAATGAAATTATCAAATGGAAGAAGGAAGAAGCTGAAGGGGTGAAAAGAGAAGTACAAAAATATGGTGTAATTAAGTTCTTGTCAGAGAAGCCAGTTCCAACCCTAGATGATAATGTTTTGTACGTGTGCCAACAAAATATAGAATGGAGAAATGTGTTGGTGAGATAGACGTATGAAGAGTCTGCCAAATTGGTGAATCAACTTGCAGAATTGATATCTTCCATGCACAGTGAGCTTCATTGCGTTGGTTTGGTGTTTGAAAGATGATGGAAAAACTCTAGAAATAGTTCAGGTCATAACAGGGTCATTAGAAGAGAAGATCAATCACATCAAGGAAGCCAAGGGCTTGATCTCAAATGACTTGAGCCTCATGTCTAAAATGGAGTCACTTCTTTTCTTGTGCATTCAGAACCTAGGTAAACATTTAGACAAAGTACCACAAATACATCATGAAAAGGAAGTATGGAAGCAACGAATGACACGCGTTGGGCTACCGCATAACACAATCATTCAGCACTTTGTTGCCGCTTACCCAAATTAGAAGAAGAAAGCAATTATCAAAACTGCTTAGGAATGTTCTATGCTAGGATGTCTCTTTTCAGTTGTTAGTTGTGAAAATGGTTTGATTTTCCTATTTTAAATAGTGGTTTCTCTGAATTTGCGGGGCATAAATGGTTTATTTTTCATGTTTCCTATGTAACATGTTAGCCAGGTTGTGGCTATATAAGCTGATTTGCTTGACTTTGATAAGGTCCGAGAAATTTTAGTGATGATATAGATTAACAAACTTAGTTTTCTTATAAAATGCATTGAATTTTCAAGGAAAGCATTTTATCTATGAATAGAATGATACTTATTTTGAAGCTTTCAAATCTGTGCGTTTGAATGTGAATTGAATATCTCTATTGAGATATATATTCATTTATGCAACATTTGTTGCTTCTTTGATTATTTCACTTTCATAAGTCTGTGAATTAATTTAATGTGTAAGTATTTTTTTTATTTTGCACGGATGTTCTGATCCCCCTTGTCCTGTGAGACACGAGAGAGACTCGATCCGATTTGTGTTGAGAGAAATTTTTTTGAAAAGTGAAGCTAATTTGGTTGTAAGCCTATGAGTTTGCATACATAATTTTGATCTGTATAGCTTTCATGTGGTATTGATTTATGAATGTGAATGCCTTTAATCGCTTTGTGGTTAAAAGTGAAGTTATAATTTTAAATAAAATTCATTGAATATTATATGGGAAGTTACACCCTTATGCAGAGGGTAAATTCTTCATAAATTTACCCAACTGTTGGTCCAATTTGTCTTTCAAGAAATAAGGGCAACATGAGTCAATCAACATAAAATTAAGACAAGACAAATCTGTTAACCAACAAGTAAATACCGGATAACCATAATCAAGAGGTCGTTGATACCATTGTACACGCTCAAATCGATGTTTCTCGAATGGAATCAACATTTTGCCAGCTCAGCAAGACAATTTTGTTCACTCCACAAGCTGACAAGGATGCAAATGAAGATAAAATTAACCTAGGTTAATTTTATAATTACCATTTGAAAGGGTAATTAATGCTTTTAAGTGGGGCAATTTTATTTATTTTTCACAAATAAATTTAATTGAAGGACCTTTTCAATTATCGCGAGATCAATCGCTTACCAAATTTTTCAATAATTTCACGATCAATCTCCCGAGGGGGCACACAATCAGGATTTTTATGTCCAACAGGTGCATTATCAAGACTTGAATTAATCTTTGAAACAATGTTGTCTCAACATTATTTCAAAGAGGGGCAAAATGTATACACATAAAAATGGCTATGAGCAACTAAATAAATATTTTATATTTATTTAATAATCATTCTTCTATTAAATAGTTAATTTGAAAAGATTAATTTATTTAATTCATTTCATGTCCTTCTATTAATTAATTTAATTAAAATATTTTATTAATTAATTCATTTATCCTTTTCTTCTAATCAATTAATTAAATATATAATATTTAATTATTCCTCTAATCAATTAATTAAATATCTAATATTTAATTATTCTTCTAATCAATCAATTAAACATCTTCTATTTAATGGTTATTCTTTTATCCTATAGTCTCAAATATTAAATAGTTTCTTAATTATTTAATACCTTTTCCAACTCACCTTCCATCTCCACTTCATCTTTCCTTTGCCAACTCATTCATCGTGTGGCTAAATTAATTCAACAAAATTAAAATAAATAAAACATTTATTAGCCACTTATCTCCAACTTCCAAAATAAATGAATTATTGTGTATGTACACATATTTCCTAACCTTCTTCTATATTCTCTCCAACATCCCTATATCTTAGGAAGGACTTGAGTTCACTTGTCCTCTCATGCCTAAATATTCTCCAACCATCCCTAGATTCCCTCAGTCTGCAACTCAGTCAAGGTGAGATGAGTGACACTTGTCTTCTCCTTCCCTCTTTCTCTCAACCTTCACCTTTGCTCACAACCATCCAAATTTGTAGATCCGATCATGACCGTTGATCTCAGACACATCATCTTATCCTCTCAAAAGTCTATAAAAGTAGGAGTTTGAGTTGAGAAAGATTTAGTCTTCAAGTTAAAAATTTGAGTAAACTTATGCATCTGTGAGTTTTTATCTTGAAGCAATTTAGCAATTTAGCATAATCATTTAGTTTTAAATCATTTGCATTGCATATCATAGTATCAGTTAACTATCAGTCCATTCTTCATATGCCATCTTGGAAGCTACCAGTTCTTGTCTGAGAGCAAATCATCTGCAACTAGGAACAGTGGAGTTAGGACACAATGAGACTTAAATCATGAAGGTAATAATGTTTTTATTTTATATTCATTTCATGTAATTTCATTGGTTGAGTTTGGATTTCCTATAGCATTTCCTTTTTATTTTGTGAAACTAATATGTTCCAAGTAGTATTCTGAAGATTAAATTCAAGTTGACACAATATCTTTGGTCCATTTCATATCTTTAGGTTATTTCATATCTCTAGGTCATAGCACATCTTGAGCTCATTTTGACATCATATCTTGGGTTCATACCCTAGGTCATTATTATCATTGTCCTCTTGCATTTAGTCTCAAAATTAGGTTTGCCAAACTTGCAAAATCAAAACTTTAGATTAAACCCTAAGTTGTTGTTAGGGATTCTTGACCTTGTCCAACATTTGTCCTTTTGTCACTATCATTTTGTCAAACCCATCTTAGAATCCAAGTGTATAGGTTAGACATTGTCAATTTGTCCTATTGTCATTTTGTCATTTTTCCTCTTAAGGTCTTGACTTCATTTCAATTTCCTAAGGGTCACATCTTTAGGTTTGCATTCAAAGAGTTTGTCCAAACATCAAAAACAACAAAAAACATATATTGAATTCTTGTCCTAGATTGCATGATCTTTTTTTAAGGTTGCACTAAGTTGCATTTCATTGTCATTCCAAAAACTCAAAAAAGTCCAAAAACATAAGTTGTATTTCCATCCTCATAGGTTGCATTTGTCAATCCCAAAAATATTGCATTGCATAGTGACATGTCTATTGAAACAAGGTTCCAAACTCCTATGATGCAACAAAGTTTGACATATCAATCGATGATTGGACCAATGAATAACACAATGCAAACAAGTTTTAATCCAACGATATCACAATTATATCCAACCCAACAACAAGGCAATATTGGTCAAATATTTTATGATGAAATAGGTATCCAAATATGAAAACTAGAGGAGAAACTAGCTCAAGAAACAAAGATATTGAAACAAAAATTGAAAAACATTGAGAAGAATAGATTACAAATGTCTAAAATGTTTCAAAAATTTCTAAACCCAAATCCAAATATTGAGCCAGTTGATGTAAAAGTTCTCATCAAACAATCAGAGATACCATCTCTCCTTGCACAAATAGAGATGATAAAACAATTTCAAGAAATGAACACAAACTTCAACCAAGTCTCAAATCAAACATCATTCAATCAAATTTTGCATAAACAACCAATGATACAGCAAAAACCACTCATCCAACAACAACCAATGATCCAACAATAGCCAATTATCCAGCAACAACAAATGGTCCAACATATCCAACCAACACAATCAATGGTGCAATTTCAATAATATGCTCAATCAAACACACTGTGTTGACAATTGGTTCAACCAAATGTGGAGTACCAACAACAAATTCAACCAACAAATCAATATCAACAACTACAACCAAACATTCAAAAACCAAAGTTGCAACTCACATTGGGTCAAGTTTCAAACATGTCAAACCAATTCAACAAAGTCCCAAAACAAGTCCAAAATCAAAATCCAACTATGTCAAAACCTCACAAGTATTCAAATGCATCTCCAAATAAATGTGGCTCTATTACACAACTATTAAAGAGAGCCCTGTGATTTTTCTGAGAAAGATCAAAATCATGCACCTATGTCTAGTAATGGCTCATCTCCCCATAAAAAAATTGAATCTCCAGTGTCATCTATTCCTACACCTTTTGAAGCTTCGTAAGAACCTCCCATGTCATCTCCTGAAGTTTCACAAGAGAAATTTTCACCATCTCCTCTAGAGGATACATCAAATAATGAATCCTCCCAAGCGTTGTTTGCAATTGAAATACACTCTAATATATGCCTTTATACAAATCCCTTGTACTATTTGGAAATGCAATATTTAATGCCACCAGATGCTTCTCTTTTAGAGAGTCTCATTCAAAGTCCATCTCCCCCATGTCAGAGTATTGATTCCTTGTCAGAATCTTCCACGCATGTTCAAAATCATACACCATGTCAAGAGGATGATTTAAAGCACCAAGAAATGAGTCCTAAAACAAATCAAGATCAAGATCCTAAAACCTTATCATCCCATCCAATTGTTGACTAGGATCCCATCTTCCTAGACACACATGATGATCCCCCTATTCCTATCCATTCTATTCAAGAACATAACACCTTTTCAAGTCCCATTGTCATCCCACTCCCTGAGAAAGATCAAGATATCCCTTCCATTCTTCCTAATGATCCTATTGAAAGTAAAGAGAAGAGCATTTTTAAAGAGGAATTCAATGATCTTCCTCCTTGTCAAGATCAAAGTATTCTTTTAGCTTCATGCCATCCACAAGATCCCCTTATTCCTCCATCTTCATGTCTTGATACTGCATATACACTCCAAGATCTCATTTCTTTTGATGATCCTATTATTCCTTCCACTCCATCTTATAAAGAGCATGTCATTGATCCTAATCATCCTCATGATCCTGATCCCCCTCATGATTCTAAAATGTTGGTGCAAGATGTTCATGAAATCCCTACATGCAGTATGGGTTCCTCCACTTTAATATAGTTTGATCCCCTTCATGATCTCATCATTCCTATCATATCATATCCACCTCATAATAGACTCATTTCTTCATCTAAAAGCAAAGAGTATCCTACAAGTAAAGATATTCATAAAGGCAAATAGGTAGACCTTCACAAGAAAGAACCCCTCCATGTAAAAGAAAATCTTAAAGGTCATGGCTTCAGTAACATTCCTCAAGACATTAATATTCCTACCAAACCTAAATCCAGTCATACACCTAGCCCTTTGTCCCTTCCATCCATCTTAGGTCCTTATATCCCTTCATCTCCTATTCAAGGTCAACAAAGGCACACATCTTTGAGTACCTTCCATCTATCTAAGACATCCATTTCATTCCTATCCATCCATACATTCATTTCCTTCTCCAAGCAATTTAGATTCCAAGCATAAAAGTTATAATTCTAACAATCCACATACAATCAAGGATCAACATGTCCAATCTAATCTACATGTCTAAACAAAGAAAAATATGATCCAAAAAGAAAAAGAAAAATCCAAAAGGCCACAAAAGGCCCATTGCTCAAAAGGAAGCAAATTCAAAAGCTATATGGGTTCCTAAATCCCTTGTGCAAGCAATGCATTCCAAGGAACCACAAAAGCATGAAAAAATAAAAACAATGTGGATTCCCAAGCAGCTCATAGATGCACAACAGTCTAAAGAAAAATTCAAATTGGCATCCAAAATTGTTGTTCACCCATCCAAAGCTTCAAAATATATTCCTCCATCACCTCCTTCATCTTTTTTGGGTCCTTATGTGTTGAAATCCACAACCTTTTCTCAATCCAAATCTCAACATTTGAAAACCATTTTTCCTCCATCACTCTATTACCCCTCAAGGTGTGTGCCAGTGTTGGTCTTTCCCACATTCTCATCCACTCAAAAAAAATTATTCTTCTACCCCCCCCCATTATTCATCACCTCTTTTCCATCCTTTCTCCCATCCTATCCAGTCTTTTGCATAAATCCTTACCTTCGTCCCATCTCATTTCCATGTCATTATCCTTCCAACATCTTTGAGCATATCTTCAATAGCCATGGTTCGTTACAACATAAATTTCAAGGCTACTATCTAAACAACAAGAAGCTTGAGTCCTTCTTCCATCCCCTATCATGTGTCTATTTTCTACTAAAAAAGTCAAAAAGAAAAAATGAAAAAAATAGTGAAAAAAATGACCAAAAAAATAAGAGAAAAATAATTCATCCATTGGTGAAAACCTGGAAAACGGGCGCCTTGGGCAAGTATCGTGATGAAAACCTGGCAAATAGGCGTCATCTATAATCCATGAACTTCTTGCATACCATACTTGGGGGCAGGTCTTATCCTATCATATCCTTTTTCCCTTCATTACTCCATTACCCTGTCATATCCTATTAACCTCCATTATCATATCATCCCTCATGTTCATATTCCCTTTTGCACCCTTGATCTAGTTGACAAGGCTGAGGATCTTCATGAGCGTCATGCTTCCTATTCATAGCTTTTAGTCTATCATAGCTTTTGGTCTTTATCCATTTTCTTATTACAGCCTTTCATCCATATTTCGTGGCTTATTGCAACCTTCTGTCACTATCCCTTAGCCTATCGGTCCATATCCCTTATTCATTTTTTTTATCTTGCTTGTCCTATTCATATCCTATCACTGTCCATACACTCTTTTTCATCCCTTGATCTGACATAAGGACGTAAAATGCAAAACATGGTTTCAAAAAATCTCTTGACATGTCCCTCATGCCAAGCCATTGCTTTGCATTGTCATATTGAGTCCCTTATCCCATTGCATCATAGTCCTTAGAAATTGAATCTGCTTTATCTCCATAATAAATGACCTTTGTCTTCCCTCTATCCACCAACATTTCAACAAGCTTATTTATCCATTGTCATATACCTTGCCTTGTTAGACATTGGGGCAAAAAATTATTTAAAATAAAAATTAATCCCAAAACATTCATAAAATGTCCTGAAATAATCCAAAAACATCCTTAAAAAATCCCTAAAAACTTGAAAAATGACCTAAAATAATCCAAAAAACATTCATAAAATGTCTTGAAATAATCCAAAAATATCGTTAAATGTCCTAAAAAAACAACAAAAAAATCAAAAAGGTCAAAAACCCTAAAAATTGGAAAACATTAAAAATCCAAAAACAATCACTTTCATTTTGTTAATAAATTGGCTCTTTTGTACATAGACAAACATTTGAGTGGACACCAGATAGAAAACATGATAAACATTGTGCTTAACAAATCACACAGTAATAGATGAACTTTTCAATCAACCAAGCATTCAAACTGGTCAACTTGTCTTCTCAATCAATCAACATCTATATCATCAATCCTTTGTCAACATTATCATGGGTCTTATATAGGGTGTGGTATACTCAAAACCAGACTGTGTCCTTTCTTAGATGGGGTACTACATTCCTTGAAACCAGACAACATGATCGTCCTTTTATCACAACACTATCACATTGGCAACGAAGATCAGAATGTCTGTTTGACTTGTTTGAATTGCAAGTCTTATCTTTTACTTATTTATCTTCGATCATGTTCCTATGTTTCTCGATGATGTCACTGAGTGATTTAGAGTGACCGAGACAGCTCATGGTCTTTCTTGTTTTTCATTTTCTGTTTACAGATTATTTCATAACATTCTAGGGCAAGTATGTCTTAGGATGGTTGAACCATTTCTTGTCTACAACATGTTTGTTTTACACAAAGGGATTGCATTATCACCTTGGCCTTCATTGCCATGGTGTGTCGCATCCATTTTGCCATATTTGTCAAATAAAGGTTCTCACCTACTATTAGCATTTGTGAAAGCAATATTTCATCACACTAATCATTCTTCACTTCTCACTTGCATTTCTTCTGGCTAACATTTCTTCTATCCCATCAATCCTTCTATCTATTCATCAAATCAATCATTCTTATGTTATCTATTCAATTTGATCAATCAAGAATTTCTTCATTTGATATCAATCAACCCTTTCCTACAATCAATTAAAATTCTTCCCTTCTTACTAACATTTTTATCCTTCATCTACCATTCTTCTCTTCTTTCGAGAGATCATTCATTTCTTCCATACATAAACCATCTCTTGAGGGGGCATCCTACCTCCATCCTGTGGTCTGATGGGGCATGATTTCTTGAATTTTTCTTTGAAACAATGCTCAAACTCGCATTGTCTCAAAGAGGGGCAAAATATAGACAATGAAAAATTTTCCTAAGTCTTCGACGACACTTTTCACTAACCTTTTTCATCTAAACTAATTAAATAATTTTAATTATTTAATTAGTACTAATATTCTTCTTCTATTTTCCTATAATTAAATAATTCTTAATTATTTAATTATTGTTCTTCTCAACCATTAATTAAATAATCTTCATTATTTAATTAATGTTCATCATTGTCTCTTTCTAATCAATTAATCTTGATCTTAATCGGCTAATCCTAACTATTCTTCTTTGATTAAATAATTCGCTTAATTATTTAATCCTTTTATTCTAAGCTAATTATTCCTCCATGATTAAATAATTATTTTAATTATTTAATCCCCTTCTCCAAATTATTCAGATTAAATAATTTTTTAATTTATTTAATTACCATGTGTGGATGAAATAAATAAATTTTATTTATTTATTTATGACCCCACTTATCTCTTCCACTTTCTAATTTTTATCTCCCTTATCTCTTCAACTTGCTAATTTTTTATTTATGACAAGATAATTAAAGATTTTATTATTTATTTTCATAATATCTTCTCATTTGCTTTCTTCTATCTTCATCCTTTCCTGAATGGTAGCTCTGTTGTGCACTCAATATCATCCATTGATTATTTTTCAGTCTCAAATCAATCTTAATCATCCAATCAATCCCAATTTTTCTATAAATTGAGCTCTCATTGCTCATTTTCAACAACCACGTTTCAAGTAACCTTATGCTACGATTTTCATCTCTCATTTCACTTTCACTTCACTTGCATTTGCATTTTGTAGGTGAGATCCACATCAAATTTGAAGGTGAAAGAAGGACAATAAAATCACATGGAGGAGATTCTACATCTTGGTTTGCATTTTGTTTTTAGAATCTTGTCTTCATGCTTTCATTGATTGAATTTGAAGTTTTTATCATAGCTAATTAGGTTTGTGGTTGCTTAAATATGTGCTTTTGATGCTCATTTCTAAATTCCTAGTTACAATACTGATTAGGAAAAATATGAAAGACTCTATGTCCGAGATGATGTTCATATCGGTAAGATAACAACTTTCGAATAGAGGTTTCTTTCGTGATCCTGACAGTTATTGTCCCACCAATGATGTTTGATCATTGTAACTCTCAGCGATAACCATAAGGGAATGAAATCCAAGAGATAGAAGGGATCAAAGAAAGTTTCCCCAATGAGAAAAACATACCAAATTGAAAGGTCACCAAGTGAATCGGCAAGATCATTAGTTGTCAACTTCAATAATTCCCATAACTCGTATGTGCTTCTTATGTTAAAACCCTATACACGTTACTTAATAGTAAAGAAAGGGTGAAGGAAAAGAGAGAGAGAGAAAGGTAGAGGAAAATAGAGCTGGGGAGGGAGGGAGAGGGAGAGGGAGAGGATGGGAAAGAGAGAGAGAGAGAGAGAGAGAGAGAGAGAGAGAGAGAGAGAGAGAGGGGGGGAGGGAGAGAGGGGAGAGGGAGAGAGAGAGAGTGGAGAGAGAGAGAGAGAGAGGAACAAGGGTGAAGATCGTAGGACACCGTATGACCCCTTAGGACACCATATGACACCTTAGGATATCATATAATTCTACTTGGGGTCGTATGGTTTGCTAAGAGATCTTATGGTGTCGTTAGGGGTCATGTGGGGTCCTAAGGGGTCACATGATGTCGTTAGGGGTCACATGGGGTCCTAATTGGGTCACGCATGTGTTACAACACCATATGACCCCTTAGGATATCATACATGGTCCTAAGAGGTCATATGGTGTCATTGGGGGTCATGTGGGACCCTAATGGGGCCAAACATGTGTTAGAACATCATATGACCCCTTAGGACATCATAAAACCCCCTAAGATATCATATGGTCCTAAGGGGTCGTATGGTGTCATTACGGGTCTTCGGGGTCCTAATGGGGATAATAATAAGATATTCTAGTGTAAGAAGTTGATATAAAAGATAACTCACTATGTATGCCAATATATGAATCCAACAATATGTAAGCAAACAAAACTGAAACCTTGGATAAGAAGGAAAATATATAAACAATCAAAATAACATCCAATTTGAAGATAGATATTGAAAACCCTAGAAGAAGGATTGAGATGTGTTGGTTAGATGAGTTCAACAAAATATAAAGGAAAACAAACTTCCTAAATGTAAGCTTAGATAATATAATTAAATGCATTTAGATAAGTACAAATGATTCTAGTAAATAAATGATGATTGGATATCGATAATTTATAGAAATTAAATGCTAGAATATTGAAGTATAAAAATAAATGTATCTCACTTAATAACTAGAGATGACTCTAAGATTAATAGATTCAAATTTGATGTGCCTTAGACAATTTGTTAATTACATAGGAATCCAAAAATTTAGTTGACATTATGTATGGAGGAGTTGTGATCAAGAAATTATTTTCTATTTGTAAACCTATCATGTGTGATGTGTAGACTATTTTTCTCCAATTCACCTGATCACCTTGATTTCCCATATGCCTCTAATATTTATGGACTTGGTAGCATTTAACAATACCTTGTAGGATATACATTCAATCACAAGGAGCTATCACCTAATTCAATTTTTGAAAATTGAACAAATATAAAAACAGGATACCTTTAGTAATGCAAATGCTAATGTTAGATTCCTTTTAGAACACTAATCAAAGTGTTTAAATGTGAATTGATTACTCTTTCTTCTTAAGATCAATTATGTTCATAAAGAATGCATCATATGCCTTCAAATATAAAGACATAACAACATATTGTCCAAACTTGTTTTAGCTAACACTAGACATGTAGAATCAAGTTGGAGAATTGGTCTTCTGATGCTAAAAATGTGGTAAATAGAAAGGCATACACATATAATGAGACAATAAAACATAATGGAAAGCTTTATTGAAAACTAAATTGAAGATGCAAACTGTAAGCCTTCCTTGAAATGTCCCATTTTCCTCTATTCTTGAGGACCTTGAAGGTGTTGGATTGATTGGCTCTCAGCGGAGCAATGACCTCCAAAGTGGAAACTCAAGAGTTGAGTAGCTACTTGATCATGATTGATTATGCAAATGATATAACATGCATGATCTAAGAAACTAGATTAGCATGCTATTATTAATCCAAAATTCTAATTACTAGATGATTGAAATGCCTATAGTAATGCAAAAAATATGAATGCAAGGGGTCCTTATTGCTCCAAAATGGGGGATATTTATAGGAATTCCAAGGCCAAAGCTGAGGTGGCAGGAATCAATGGTCCAAATTTGATATGAAGATATCAAGGGCCAAGATTGAGAAAGTTGGAGAAGAGGTTGGGGGAAGGGACACTTGTCATCTCTATGGTGACAAGTGTCAAGGAGCCTTGCTCATAAGAGAGAAAGTGTCCAAGGGAGGAGACATGTGGCAAAAGTTCCATGTGTCTCAAGGGGAGAATATCCACACCATAGGAGGTTAGGATGTGCAAGATAGGATAGGGTTAGTTAAACCCAGGGTTAGATGGAATGGGTTAAGTTAGGGGATGGTTAGGTCAGGTGGTTAAAAGTTAGGAACCATGTGCCCATTTGAATTTAGAAATTAAAATAATTGAAAAATGATAATTAATCTCAACAAACTTGAGTTTGTTAATCTTAATTAGGGATTAGAAGAATTAATTTAGATGAGAGGGAGGATTAATTAATTTAGATTAATTAATCAAAAGGGATATGAAATGAACTATATAAATAAATCATAAAAATTTATTTACTAGTAGATGAACAGAGAAATTAATCAAACTACTTGTGAATTCAATTAATTGGGAAGGGGGATTAATCAAATAACTGTGTATTTAATTAACTATCTTCAGACCATTTTTAGTTGTATTCATTTTTCCCCTCTATAAAGCGATGTGTGATGACACATTGGTTCAAAGAAAACTTGATTGATGATGTTGCTGATATTGATTTTGATAGGATGTCGATTTGATCTTGATTTCAATATGATACTGATTCAATTGTGAGATGATAAATCTCGATATGATGCAGATTTGATGCAGCTTCAATGTTTGAGATGATAAATCTTGATATGATGCCCCAGATGCTGATTGATAGATATCGATGCGAGGATGCCCCCTCAGGAGATGAATCGGATAATTTTTTCAATGTTTTTGAATTTTTCGCGATTTTTAGATATTTTCAGAGTTGATCCAATTAATTTCCTGATAAGAAATTTGAAAATGTTGCCCTACCAAGTTGATTAGTTGATTAGATGATTAAAAATTAGTGGAATAAAAATCCCACTTAAATGCCCCATTGTGAGTTTAAAAAGGTGAATTCCTTTTACCACTCTTCATTTGTGCACTTCAGTTGTGTAAAACAATTTCTCTAGAGGAAGGAATGGCGATCCCATACCACCAATATAGGTTCAAGCGAGTTTGGCAACACGAGCGTCCTCCGGCCTATGGTCCACCGGTATGTACTTTGAGAAAACCCAGCTTTATCAAATTTTAGTAGATTTTTGAAAAGTTTAGCCATTTGTAGAAATAATCATTTTTTAACATTTTCGCCATGTGGGTTTGAAAAAAAATTGCATTTTTGACATGGCTTTTTTGAATTATAAAATGGGTTTTCGGGGTTTTTCAAAAAAAATTTAACTCGCATCCCAAAAAAATGTCATGTATTTAATACGTGTTTTGGTTTTTGAAATTTTCAATTTTTTAAAATTTATCTTTGGGGGGGGGGGGGGGGGGTGGAGCCATGGTAGTGCCACCACGAGGGTGGCAGATGCCGCCAATGCCACCACTGGTGCTACGAGTGGTGCCCTCGACGCCACCGAGGGTGCCATGGGCGCCTTGGGCGGCGCCACTAGTGCCACCGTAGGGGTCGGGCCCAACAAATTTTATTTTATTTTTTTCATTTTTTTGAGGGATTTGCGATTTTTTGGTTTTTTGATTTTTCAGTTGATTTTTTATTTGCTCGATTTTTAGACAAGATTTTCGCGATTTCGACCATGTTGGCTTTATTTTTCGATTTTTGAGAAAATGATTTGATTTTTCGATTTTGGATGATTGAGTTGATTTTTTTAATTTTGAGATTATTCAGTTGATTTGATTGCGATCAAATTTTGGATGAATTTGGATGATCCAATGTGATATTGGATGATTGATTTTGATGATTTGGATTAAAAAAATTGGTGTTTATCTAATCTCCAATTGTCACGATGTTCGATAAAGAGGTTGGATTTCTGTCGATTTGATTTGATTTTTTATTTCGATAGGGTAAGATTTGATTAGCTATCTAATTGATAAAATTAGACACTCCTGAATGATGAAATTTGATGATCAATTCTGATTATCTCGATGTACATACGAGATGAGATAGGATTGATATGACCTTATGATAGATGAGCGTCATTGATATGGCCTCAATAAGATTTGATAAAAATCTCAAGTGAGCAAGATAAACCGATAGATAGATGGATTTGATATATAGATAAATCAAGAGACTGATATGATGAGATGATTTGATTGCAGGAGCACTTTAGTGTCCTCTAGTCTTGGGAGCACTGCCCGAAGACATGGATGCTGATACCCTGCCTTAGCTAGGTTGAGCGAAACCACATTGACAGGTGTGGTTCAGCTTCCCTTCTTGACATACCCTGACCTTTGATTAATCAAGGATTATTGACAGCCTTAGTAGAGCGTTGGCATAGTGAGCACAACACTTTTCACTTACTGATGGGTGAGATGACGGTGACACCCAAGGATGTATACCGGATACTGCACATCCCTGTGATGGGCGAGCTAGTGTATTACAATCTCAGTGAGTAGGGTGGGACAAATGCACTTTGCGGAGTGTTCAAGGATAATGAGATAGGCAGATATGACATTGCGTGGCAGGAGATGCTAGAGCTAGGTTATGCCACATTACCCACTGTATGCGGGAAAAGTGGGCAAATAAAACTTAATATGTGAAAATTTAGTTAAATACTAGTCCACACACACACAGAGGACTTCTTGGTGCAAGCTATGGAGTAACGTAGTGTTACTCAGCTTCCCAAGGAGGGTCCCATGGTTCTCTATCTCACAATGTCCCTCAAACCAAGGTTTTTGCTCTCAGATCACTGAGCAAAATGGTTTAGGGATGGCAAATGCGAGAACGAGAGATGCTTTGATAGATTTTAGGATGAGATGTGTTAAGCTATGTATGATTTTAAAAATGCAATAAACTAAATGATAAGATGACAAGATTAGTATGAATACTATCCTAGCATACTATATTTAATCTATGATTGAGCTAAAATGATAAAGAAATTATTCTAAACATGCATATTAGTCTAATTCCTGATCTAAAAGAGGCTAAATGAGGAGCATATATGAAGTGAGAAAGCTTGAAAGAATTTGAGCATAAGTGTAATGCTTCAAATTTGAAAGATGATTGTTTAAAATGGAGGAATGAGAGCTCTATTTATAGCACAAATAGGGCAATAGATGGTCAATATTGAATGGTTTAATCAAGGGCCAGGTTTGAAAGTTGGGGATCCATGTGCATAATTGGCACCAATGAAATGGTGACAAGTGTCAACATAGGGTTGGGTTGAGAGAAGAGGTTGGAGGCATTAAAGGCCTGAGAAGACCTCATGGTTATCTAAAGGCTAAGGGTCAAGTCTAAGTTAGGCTTGCCCACTGGATTAAGAGTTAATCCAAGGATAAACCTTTGTGCAAATGATTAAGAGATAATCATGGTCAAAGCATTAATGGCCTGATGAGAACCTTGGGTTGGATAGAGGTTGAGTCAAAACAAATGTTTTAACCATGTGGGAGGGTTTGAATTAACCATTAATGGTTATTGGAGACTTTGGGGATTAAGTGGTTGAAGGTTGGAAGCCTTCAATGGTTCTCAAAGACTTTGAGGATTTTGGTGGTTGAAGGTTGAAAACCTTTAATGGTTATCAAAGACTTTGAGTTTTTGAGAAGTGACTTCCCTTTTGCTTAGGAATGTGACAAAGTTTAGAGGAGGGGTTAGTTTAACTAGAAGCGATTAGAAGATTCTAGAAGGGATTAGAAAGGGGTTTGGGATTTTGCAAGTGGATGGAGGGATAATAGGTTTTAATTGAATTAAATGATTTAATTCAATTTGGTTGCAATTTGGGAAATTAAATAAATTAGATTTATTCAATTTAGGATAACTTATTTAATTAATTTTGAATTTAATTAAAAGTGGACAGGGGGGATTTAATTGAATAAAATGATTTATTCATTAAATGGTATAGTGAATTTTATTTAAATAAATTGAGTAATTTACTTAATAAAATAGAGGAATGTGGATAACTTAATTAAATTGGATTTAATTAAATAGAGAAATGAACATAAAATATTCATTTAGGAATATGGTCATTTTTATACGTCTACACCCACTGTTCTTGCTGAATTCATTGGAGGTTTCCTTTGTCCTGATCACAGGTCAAAAGGATTATCTGTTGGATGGGGTCGTCTCCTTGAGAAAATGGTGACATAGGGGACCCAATTTGCATGGGGGTCATGCATGCTAGCGCACTTGTATCATGACCTGCACTGAGTTGTGTATCAGAGATCGACTACATTATCAGTGGGGGTGATAGTTCTCTAGATATGGGCATGGGATCACCTGCCTATCACATGACCATTGGCTAATAGAGATAGACCTATAGGCGGGCCTTATGCTGACAGGTATCCAGGCATCATTGTCTAGCGAAAGCTTGGCAAATTGGAGTATTGGTGACAGATACTAGATGATTTGGATACTGTGATATGGAGACTATATAGAGATTGTGAGAGCTAGCCCGAGGATGCAGTGGAGATGTCGTATGTGTTTGTGACGCGATACTTGATCGGATCGACACCCTCTGTTGTCGAGCGATTTCTTTGTATGAGGGCATTGAGACACTATGGAAGGATACATGGGATACCACAGGGTACAACTCATTATGCTCGTAGGAGACTGGATGTGGTGACTTGGGGGCCCTCTATTTCATACGGCCAGGCGTGTGCAGAGTATCGATTATTGAGGCCACTGGATTCAGATTATCTTTCAGGTACGATAGATAGCAGGATGACAGATGAGTATGCCGTATATTTTACTGCACATAGGTTTTAGAGGCTGACATGTCTGGATGAGCCAGATTCAGTTCTACATGAGGATGATGAGAGGCTACGATGCAAAGGTCCTAGATAACCGAGGGATGGTGGGGGGAGAGGAGGTGGGGGCAGAGATGATGGCAGAGACAGAGGGGATGACAGAAATGGATATGGAGGAGATGTAGGAGATCATGGTGTTGGATATGATGATGGAGGAGATGACGATGGGGGAGATGATGATAATGGGGGAGATGGCTGAGCAGTGGCAGGCACACCAGGAACTAGCAGTTCTAGATCTGCTAGAGATGTATATATGGATTGGATGACCCGGGTGGTCAGACGGAGGAGATCAAGTCCAGTGGATCAAGGGCATCATGCCCTAGAGCAGGAGGCTCTCCAGGTTGAGCAGGTACCTATGAGAGTATCATAGGTAGAGGCACCTCAACGGATCCTCAATAGGATGCCATCTCATCAGCAACGGGCTCATATTACTGATTTACGGGGTTAGGTTCAACAACTAGAGAGTCGAATAGCAGAGAGAGACTCTCAGATAGCCCAACTAGAGGTCCAGATGACTTCTCTCACGGTCGAGAGAGATGCAGCTAGGGATAGGTGTCGACAGACTGAGGCGTAGGTACAGATGTCAGGAGAGTCTAGTTCAGGGAAGGATGCCCTGAAGATGATGCACTAGGTGGTCCGAGAGACTAAGTATTATAGGACCTTATACTAAACTATTGTTCCTATTGATCAGAGGGCTCCAGGATTTTTACAGCTAAGCAGGAGATCAGGACAGAGCCAGTCTGAGAGTCGAGGAGTGTCAGGGCCACTTCAGAGAGATCCCCTAGGTGGGGACCCAGGTAGAGGGGTATCAAATAATATTACTAGACCTACCGCATCAGGACAAAATTTCGCTCCGCATCCTAGTGGTCACACTGATATGGGACATTGATCCATTTATGTACACACCTTTTGTGATGAGATATTGATGATTCCCGTGATGTATATTTGTGATGTATCCCATATATTTTTGTGATGTATCCCATATATTTTTGTGATGTCATTGTACCTTAAACATTGATCTTTTTGATGATATGATATACAGTCGATCCTATTCTCTCTATATGACCTATGAGATGATGGATGCATTCTATTTGACATATGATTATGTTGTGCAGTTACTTTCATGATGTATGCTTTATATTCTATATGCTGACAGATTCTAGATGATGGATGTATGCTTCTTACATGATGATGCAAGATTTATATGATGTTATGCAAATGTGAATGTGTATGGTGATGCTTATAAGTACTATGTGATGTATGTGCAATGCAATGCTTTCTATGTTTATGATATTTTTATGATTTTCTCATGCATGCTAATATGAGATGGATGCAATGCGATGCTATGATGTTACTTTATATGATTTGTGATGAGATGAATTCAATGCAATGATCTAACTAAATGAATGAATTATTGGATGTTTTATATGAATGATGCCTTAGTATGCAATGGTTATATGAGATGAACTAACTTATCATGCAGGATGAATGGATTGATTATTTTTGTTATTGTCTAATGTACTCAATCACGTAATAAGAGAGATAAAACCATGCTATTCTTTGGCCTTGGAAAATATGAGTGTTGTGATCCGATGCAAAAAATGAAATGCAAATCTACTTTAAAAATGCAAATGCAAAATGAAAGCAATGCGGCGATTGGACCGATCATGTGGTCATTGCTTTGTTTCATCATTGAGCCTCTAAAATGTGGGAAGTGAGTGCAAACATCAATGGTATAATTGAACCATGATGACCTGAGCACTACTTTCTTGGGTTTTGATATTGCAAGTTAGCACAAGAATAAAGGTATAATTGAACCAAGATGACCTGAGTGTTGCTTGCGTAAAACAGGCAGTATTAACCATTTCTATATGCAAGTTCGAAATGTCTTCTATGATACTCCGATGATCATGTCCTAAGACAACTTTGCACGTATGAATGATTAATTTGTAGACAACAGACAAGAAAATATCATGTTCCTTCATTGTTCCTCTAGTCAAAGACATCCTGGAGTCACTCAAAAATCATGATAGCAAAAAATCAAGATAAATAGTTGAACCATTATTGTCAAAGTGTTAAAATCATTAGTCAAAAGATATCATTCATTGATATGTGTTTGTTGTGTTTAAACTGATATGTGATAGTTGATGGTTGACAAGTTGACCTTGTGGTCAATGTTGGATGTGTCTCAGTTTTTGCTTGACAAGTGTTTCCTAACTGTTGTTCTACCTGTTTAATTAAGCTGAAAATGATGAAAAATTTTGCCCCCAGCTAGGTTCAGGATTTTTCCCCCAGTCTAGAAACAAACTTTATTTTGATATATACAATGATCCAAACCATGGTGAGAAATCGCCCGGGGATGCCTGCGTATGTTCAAAGGCCTTATTATGGATATGAACATCGTTGATGGAAAATGAATGAAAGCGGAAGGATGCATGAACCAATAGATGGAAGAGCTAGCTGACAAATAGCGCCTGTTTGCTAAGTTTTCACTGTCTGTTTTTATTGCACTTTTTTTCATATTTTATTTTTTATTTTTTTTTGTTTTTGTATTTTCCGCTTTTCCACTTTATTTTGGATTTTCTGCTTTTTCACTGTTTTTGGATTTTCTACTCTTTCAGATATAAAACTTCTTCAGATGCATGTTATTGATGGGTTCCTCAAACTGATCCCCATCCTGTGTTGATAGCTGATATGCTCCTGACCCAAATACTGTTGTGACTACAAACAGACCTAACCAGTTTGGTTAAAACTTCCCTTTCTTTTCTTGATCTGACTGGTTTCGTGGATTTTCCTTTAGTACTAGTTCCCCAACTTGAAAGACTTGTGGTTTGACCTTATGATTATAACTTCAACACATTCTTTTCTGATACAACTTTAAATGATCAAAGGCATTTTGTCTTCGTTCATGGATCAATTCTAACTCTTGCAATCTAGATACTCGTTGTTCTTCATCTGGGATAAGACCTTTTAATGATACTCGTAGACAAGGTATCTCTACTTCTATTGGCATTATTGCTTCTGATCCATAAACAAGAGAGAAAGGTGTTGCACTTGTTGGTGTGTGGATAATGGTATGGTAGGTCCATAGAGAAGGGTTCAATTGAATATGCCAATCTCTGTCAGCATCATTCATTGTCTTTTTGAGGATTTTCAAAATAGTTTTGTTTGATGCTTCTGCTTGCCCATTCTCTTGTGGGTAGTAGGGTCTGGAAAATCTATTGGATTTTGAATTTCTCACATAGCTCTTAGACATCCCGATTCTTGAACGGTCGCCCATTATCAGTGATAATGGTTATGGGTATTCCATAGCGACATATGATGTAGTTCAAAATAAATGCAGCAATTTGTTTTCCTATGATATTGATGAGAGGTACTACCTCAATCCATTTTATGAAATATTCTGTAGGTACAAGGATGAATTTGTGACCATTGGATGAAGAAGGCTTTATCTTTCCTACTAGATCAAGACCCCATTGGAAGAAAGGCCAAGATGTTGCCAAATTATGAAGTTCTTGTGCTGGTGCATGAATTAAATTTCCATGGATGTGACATTGTTTGCATGTTTTAGCTATCTGAAAATAATCTCGTTCCATAGTTGGCCAATAATATCCCAAGCGTATGAGTTTTTTCGAAAGGGTAAGACCGACAACGACTTTCCTAGAATTGGTGACATTAGGAAGATTGGTTGCATGAGATAGGCCTTGATCTTGTTGAATGCATCCTCACATTGATGGTCCCACTTGAAATTAATATCTTTGTGCAAGAGATGAGTAAATGGTTGACATTTATCGGCTAGTTGAGCAACAAATTTTCTAATTGACTGTAGTCTTCTTTGGAGTGATCTGATTTGACTGATATTCCTGGGAGATGCCATTTCCACGATTGCTTTGACCTTAGATGGATCCACTTTGATACCTCTAGCTGAAAAAATGTATCCCAATAGCTTGCCGGAAGTGACACCAAAGGCACATTTCTTAGGATTTATCTGTAGCTTGTATTGTTCTAACCGGTCAAAGATCTTTTCCAGTATCCCTATTTGTTCTTCTTTGTTGTATGATTTGGCCAAGATGTCATCCACATAGTCTTCCATGAATGTATGCATCATGTCATGGAATATCGTTGTCATAGCTCTCTGATATGTGGCACCTGCGTTCTTTAGTCCAAAAGGCATGACTTTCCAGCAGAAAGTACCCCACAAACATGTGAAAGATGTCTTTTCTTGGTCTTCAGGTGCTATTTTAATCTGATTGTATCCGGAGAAGCCATCCATTAGAGAAAACATGGAGTGTCCAACAGTTAAATCTACAATGATGTCAATGTTAGGCAAAGGAAAGTCATCCTTTGGACATGCATTATGAAGATCTATGAAGTTTGTGTAAACTCGATACTTTTGTCTAGTTTGGAAACATGAACGATGTTTGATACCCATTGAGGATATGCTACAGGTCTGATGAATCCTACATCCAATAATTTCTTTAGTTCTGCTTTGACTAGGAGAGTGATATGAGGATGCATCTTCCTTAATTTCTGTTTAACTGTTTTGGCTCTTGGACTGACATTTAAGTGATGCATAATAAGCTCTGGAAACAAACCTTGGTATGTCTCCATATGACCGGGTGAAATTGATTTTCCGTCGTTTGAAGAATTCCATATATTGTTGCATTTTTTGCTCTGATAGAGAAGTTGTTGGATGTAGAATCTTTGGTTATTTTGTTGTCCCAATGTTAACTACCTCTATTGGTTCGATCAAAATTGATGACCTTTCTTGATAGTACTCAGGTAAAGTGTCAAATCTCCCATCTTTCAGTGCCTCGAGGAGGTTTTCACTGTTAGATGCATCCTTTCTTTTTACTTTTTCCTGGTCTAATGTTTCCAATAAATGGTTTTCAGCATTAGATCTGATAGTATTTTCTTTATTTTCTTTTTTGCGACTAGGAGATTTGACATCCACTTGACTGGAAGATACGTTGTTGAAATTCCTAGTGAAAGTTGTTGCGGGTTCGATTGCATTAAGATATATGGATATGGCATGGTCATTAGGAAAGGTATCAATGGTAGTATGTCTTTCATTTTCCCAATCAATAAGTTCAGGGTAGATTAGAGGTATGGGGTCCTCAAGTTGAGATGTTTTGAGGGTATCAAGGGTCATGATAGATATGTCAAAGTTTTCGATATGTATGTCAATGTCTAGAACAGTACTCTCATTAGAATGACCTCATACAAGGAGCTCCTAATCATCCTCGATTAAGTCCAAGTCAGTCAAATGTGATTCTAATTCAAGTGGGCTAGTTCCTAACGTTTTCCCTGCATACGTGTGAACTACATCGACTCCTACATCTTCTTCAAAGCAATTTTCTTTAGCTGATTCTTCAGAATGATAGGAATCTTATTCCCATTCATTGGAATCTGTCTCACTTGCATCTTGCAATCTACAGATTTGTTCATATAGTGTTTGATTTGTTTCTTCTTTTTTTCTTACTATATCTTTTCTTCTTTCATATTCAGCTTCTTATGGAGTAAGATTGAGTTCTATCAACCTTGCTATGAGCTCTCCTTGATTAGTACTAGGTTCATGCTTATTTTGATTGAGAGTTAATGCTGCTTGGGAGGTACCATTAGTTTGTTTTTCCTGTTGATTTGAGGCTTGCTTCTTTTGCCATTTCATGTTTTCTTGTGCTTGTTGCTTGACAGATGCTTCTTCCCTTTCAATTGCAAGTTGTTATTGTCTGTTTTCATATTCCTCTTGTTGTTGGCTAGAAGATGTGTCTTCTGGTAGAGTAACTTGTCCATACCCTAAAGCTGCTTTGTCTTTAGCCTGCTGAGTGTGAGGTTGGATAGGTTCTAAGATACCTTCTTTTCATTTTCCTATAGGACCTGTTCCAGTGTATCCCATTTTTTGAAAGATGTTAAATCCTTTTCCATACTTTTCTATAGGTATTCTGACATTGTTGATCTTTTGTTGGACTTCTTCATCCTTGTATAGCCACTGTAGCACATCTTTGTCTTCTATTTCCTCTGATAAGGTCCCAACACTAACAAATGCAACATCAAATATTGGAAGATGTCTCACAATTGGTTGTTGTTTAGAGTTTGATGGTTTTCCATAGGATTTAGGAGAAAGTGGTAATTGGGATAGTGAATATTCTCCATTCCCTCAATCTCTTAGCTACATTTGTTTTTCCATACTTGAAAAAATTGAGGCAAATGATTTTTCTTTGGTTTGTGTGTTTGAAGATGATGCCTCCCTATTATGAGGAACAATAACCTCTTGAGCTGGTTTGATATTACTACAATACTGAAATGGATTTGAATCTGTTGAGATTGTGATTTCCTATCCATTGTAGGGAAATTTTAGGCACTGATGATATATTGATGGAACAACTTGTATGTCATGTATCCAGGGTCTTCCCAAGAGTATGTTGTATGATAAATCCAAGTCTAGAACTTGGCAGGCTGTGTCTTTCTGCAAAGGTCCCACTCTAATGGGTAATATCACAATTCCTTTAGAGGAACGCTCTTCTTCATCATATACTTTGATGATGATCTTTTTGGGGGGATCAACTGTATCTTCTGAATAACCTAGAGCACGGACAAGACTCAATGAGCAAATGTTTAAGCTAGCTCCACCATCTATTAGGACACATTTAACGCGTGTCTTGTGAATGAGGACTTCAATATGCAAGGGAGAGTTATGGGGATGTTGCAAGGACATGTCGTCTTCTTTGGTAAATGATAAGTAGTGAGGGGTTGTGAGGTGTCCCACCATGGTTTGCAATTGATCTTTATCAAGATCTTTGGACACTATTGTATCTACTAATGCTCTTTCTAGAATTTCTTTGTGTGCAGGTGAAAGCTTTAAAAGTTCTAAGATGGATATTTGCACAGGGGTCTTCTGTAGTTGATCCACTAGACTATATTGTTTTGTAGTGGATGACGTGTTAGTTGTAGGAACTGGGAAAACAACTTTGGCTTTGCTTCGTGTGATAGCATGATTGGGTTCTTGATGTTGTTTCTCTTTAACCATGATCATATTTACCACATTGTCATATGCATGAGCATAGTTCACCTTTGCTTTACCTTTACTGTTCTTCTTTGTTGATGATTCAACCTTCTCATAGTTAGGAAGCGGAGTTTTGAAAGCTTTGTGAGATTCATTTGTTGTATGTCCATCCACAATTATCACTCCATTATCAATCAAATCTTGGATGACATGTTTTAATCATTGACAAGCATCTGTTTGGTGTCCTTTGTTTCGATGGAAATCACAATAATGGTTATCATTCCACCAAGCAGGTTTTACGTTGGGTTCAAAGTTTCATGCTTCTGGCAAGGTAATTAACTTGTTTGTGAGAAGCGTCTTTAATGCTGACCCAAGTGGTTCACCAATGTTTGTAAATTTCTGTCGAAAGAAATTGTTGACAGTTGATTTTTTATGATTGTTGTTTTGTTGAGCCACTACTGAGTGATTGGATAAATTAAAAACTGGTTTCTTTGGTTTTAAATTACTATTATCCACTATCCCATCATTGACAACATTTCGATTTCTATTCCAAAATTTTGGCTTATCATTGTTATTGTTGTTATTGTTATTAGGAGGACGAACTCCTTCTTTGTATAGCTTCAACTCACCCTTTTTTATCATAGCTTCTTCCATTCTGATTCCATTATCAATTATTTTTTCAAAATTTTGATGATATTGCATTTTTGAATTATAACTCATTTGATCATTTAGGTTGTCGATTAATATATCCATATTTTTGTATTTTGGCACTATACGAGGATATCGTGAAGCTAACCATCTCCATCTCTGTAGAAAGGTCATGAAAGGTTCTCCACTCTTTTGTTTAGTATTACATAGGTCGAGCATTGTGACCTCATGTTGAATGTTGTAAGAGTATTGTGAAACAAACTTATCCACCAATTATGTGAATGATCTAATTCCAGGTGGAAGTTTGGAGAGTCATTCCATAGGTAGTCCACTTAAGAACTTTGGAAATAATCTCATCAGGTATGTATCCTCATGTGAAAACTCCATACTCATCATGCAAAATTCTTGTATATGATCTTGGGGATCAGTGCTTCCATTATATTTATCATATCTCAGAGTTTCACAACCTGTAGGAAATGGTATCATGTTTAGATTTATGTCGAATGGGTAAGGACAAATTTCTTGAAGCGAATATCGTCGAACAATTCCTCTCTGCATATCTTTAATTTGTGTTTGCAATGTTTGTATTTGTTGTGTAAGAGTTGTGAGAGGATTATTCACATGATTTATTCTTGTATAACCATGAGTTTGGGCTCTAGTATGATCTTGGTCTCTTCTCGTATCATCCCAACTCTTTCTTGTGTCCTCATTAGATTTGACATGATTGAGAATTTCTACGTCATCCTTTTTGGGAATGGAAGTTTTTCTCATTAGTTCTTGTGTTATTAGGAATTGATGTGTCATCCTTTTTGTGACCGAAAATATCCTCATGTCGTTTGCTATCATAGAAAGAGTCACTTCTCTTTTGTTGTAATTTGCTCACATCAAAATCTGGGGGGAGTGTAGCACCAGATTTAGCTAACATTAGGAAGTATTTTTCTTTGTCTCCCTCCAATATTTTCTCCATAAATTTAACAAATTTAGGATCTTGTTTGATTTCTCTGAGATGTTGTTCTGTTATTTCCCCTTCTTGTATTTCATTTTCGTGTTCCATGTTCCTATAATCTTCAGTTATTTCAAATGTTTCTATTTTTGTTTCTGCAATCATTCATCTCTGAGCCTTGGTTAAAACGGGCATACACGTGTTCTTAATGTTTTGCGAGGTTTAAATATTCTATAATGTGTCGCAATAAGTGATCAATTGTTGAGGTAAATAGTATAGATGGATAGACACAAAATGATCTTTTCAAGTATTTGTTTGTTTGCAAGTTTTTCGATCTTAGTTTTGGAGTGCAAATTTTGTGATTTTTGATATGACCAAGTTCAATAGGAACAATATATCCTATGATAGAGAATAAGGTTATTCTGATCAAGCATTATAGTTTCGTGATAAAGGATGATAAATCCTGATGAGAAACTATGTTTGAACAACCAGTTTATCAAAGAAAATGTGATGTTGCACTTTAAGATGTTAGATCTTGAACTTGTTGGAGGTGAATACTTGAGAACCTTAGTGTGTCTAGTCTTGAATATGTTTTGACAGAAGATAACCTGACTGAGTAACCCAAGAAGATGACCTAGTCTCTATGTTTGAGTGCCTAAGAAATGGGTTGTTTTTGTTGCAATTTACCGAAAACACTGACAAAATGACCAGAAACGCAACTATACTAACCAGAAACACTGACAAAATGACCAGAAATGCTGCTATACTTGTTGGGTGAATATTTTGTCACCAGCGTGCTAATGACAAAACATAAAATTCACACAATGCTACGCTAAGAAATTAATCTCTCCTCTCATCAAGGGGAGGTTCCTTATGAAATTTCTCCTCTAATTAATAAGAAATTAAATTTGTGGGTTGGTGTTGGGAATATAACTCTCTTTTTTCAGAGTTTATGTATTCTCCCTTCACCTAGTTACAATTTCTCTACCTCTTCAGATACTTAAAGAAAAGAACTATTAGTCTGACAAACTACACAAAGAGTTACTATTAAGCAGCACAAAGTCTCCTTTATGGTAACACTAATTCACACTGATCGTTACAAATTAAACAATTAGATACTTATCTTAAAGCTCAAAGTCTTCAAGTATAGATTTCTAATCCATTAAACTATAAATAACCACAGCAATACAAAGCTTACTACAAGTCAATTTATCAGCAGATTTCTCAAGTATGCTAAAAGCACAAAGTCTATTGGCAAGATTTGAGAGCTCTCTAACCACGTAGCAATATCTTAAAGATCAAAGAAGTAAAGGTAATATGTATTCAATGGACATAGGAACATTAAATAATATAAACAACTTTCTTGATACAACACAAAGTTTGCAATCAACAAAACTATTTTCTTTATTTGTTTGATTGAATTTTCACCACAAAATCCCAAAGTCTTAATTGGGATAAAAATCCAGCAGAGTTTTGCTAAGCATGAAAAAGATGAAAAATATTTACAAAAAGGTCTCCCTTATATAGGAAAAGAAGTTGAGAAAAAGGTGGGCACAGTTGACTTATTCAATCGCACAGTCCCATTTTACTACAACTACTACATAAAGAAAACGTGCAGCTGCATAAAAATTTACAACATATATTGGTGCAGCTACATGAAGAAAGAGTGCCAAAAGAGGGTACTTCATTCTTGATTCTCTTCTTCATTGGATTTCTGGAAAACTTTGAATTTAGCAAGGATGGCTTTGACCTCTTCTTTGTTCGGTATCAAGGTAGAACTTATGATGATCTGGATGCGGGACATGGCATCTTGAATCTTCACCTGTTTCTTTTTAACATCCTTCAACATGGATGTGAGGACTTCAAAGCTGACCTGAATTTCTA
Organism: Cryptomeria japonica; assembly: GCF_030272615.1. Lineage (NCBI taxonomy): Eukaryota > Viridiplantae > Streptophyta > Pinopsida > Cupressales > Cupressaceae > Cryptomeria > Cryptomeria japonica. The sequence continues at coordinate 10,016,143 of NC_081409.1, forward strand.
ACAGTTTATCAAAGATATCAAGCGAGAAATCTTGTCCCATGCATTGGTCCATCAAGGAAAGGAATTCCTGTGTGACGACTTCAGTAGTGACAAGATTTTGATCGCTATCATATAAATAGCAAGGGAGATCACCAACTTTAGAAAAAAATAAGGTCAACCTCGTCATCACCTTCTTTCTTCTCTCGGTCCAGCTCTGCAATCATTAACTTCATTGTCTCTTGTTTATGAGACAATAATGACAAGTTCCGAATGTACTTCTCCCTTGTGGGAATTACCTTGTTCTCAACAAGAAATCTATCCTGAAATCCTCCATTTTGCTCCACAAGGTAGTGCTTTTCACAACTTCCTCAATTTCCTATGATAAAGAGGTTTTGAGTCTTTGCATCCGACTCTGGATCACTTCATAATCAGAAAATAGTTCCACTGTTGAGCTCATAAGATGAGAGCCTTCTGACCTTAGCCGCAAGATCCATTCATCCATGACCCAACCTTTAGCTCCTACCTGTTCAATCTTTTTGAGAGCTTCGGTGTCTATTGATGACCCTATAGGTTCAACCTCTTGAGAAGATTGTGTTACCTTTAAAAGGACGTTGGTCAGTTGTTCACACTTCTGCTTCAAGACATTTTTCTCATCCCTCTCTTGATCCAATCTTCTCAATAAAGAATTAAGGGTTGTCTAAGAATCTAATTTCATGCTCTCACGTGTTTCCACCCTGAGCTCTACAACCTACATGGTATAATCTTCTAATTGTATGTTGCCTTTGTCCTTATCTGACAAAGGCACCATAACTTCAGTGTATTTCCTCTTGGAAGCTGGGTCTACAACCACCCGAGATACTGTCTTTGGCTTTTTCATTCCCTTAGGCTTTGGAGGAACTAAAAGTTCAAAGTCAAATTCATCAAGAGATATTACCTGTTTTTTCCTCTTAGGGGCCACTACTTCCATCCAAGGGGGTAGTTCTGGATTGGATGATGGAGTAGTAGCTCCTTGCTGACTTGGAGTCGAAGATTCAGGGGTAGGTTGACTGGAATTTGGAGCAGTTGTGAGTGTCACTGATGGTGCTGATATTGAAGCTTTTAGTGGAACATTGGTTGCTACTATCTCTTCAATTATAGGTGGGAGAGTCGAGGGTGTTGTGAGTGTAACTTCAGCACTTACCAATGGAGGAATTATTGTGATGGTGGTAGTAGTGGCGGGTAAATCTACCGAAACCTGTTCTGCAAGTGCATCTTGTAAGGTTTCATTAAAATCCATCATGGTAGACTCAAAAGTAGATGAAGGGATATCATCTAAATTAGAGAAGTTGGTTATTGTAAAAAATTGACCAACGATCTCTGATTACGTCATGCCCATACTTAGATCTCCATCCTCATGAAAATCTTCATCCTCTTGGTCAGAGTCAAAGTTCGAGTCAACATAAGGGACGATTACCTGTGAGATAATCGGGGCGTCAATTTCAGCTGGGCGTGATATTTCTTCTGCCTGTACCTCCTCTTGTTGAGGAATTTCACCTTCCTCGACCTCTTTTCCCTTTCTAGCTTCACTGGTAGGCGGTTGTTTTGACTCCTTCATCACTGCTTCCTGTGGTGCGGATGATGATTCACCCTTCTTTGACCCTTTAACTGTAAATTTGATTTTGGGCCCTTTACCTTTTGATTGTATCACATGAGCTGAGGATAGTGCTTGTGAGTCTTCCCTGCTCTTTGTTCTTGTTTCGGTCATTGCTGTCTTGCCCAATGGACCATCACTATTGTCATCATCTCCCGAACTAGTGGGAAGCTGTTTCATCCTGAGATTCTTTTTTAGCAACCAAGCATTGTTGTTTGCTAAGATGGGAGAGATCCTCTGCGTAATGGATTTGTTTTCCTTCTTGGACCATTGCATAAGTGGAAGTGGGGAGTCTGCAATCTTCTTCTCATAATAAACAGGGTCCACTATGTCATCTGTGTCTTCCATAGTCATTGGGATTTTAGCTAGATCCATATTTTCAATTTGTTCTAGAGTAAGGTGGCCAAAATCCATCCTTCTTATACCCTCCTCATTCTGACAATCCACCCAAACATCCTCAAACCTGTAAACATGAGTGTAATTCCTTTTGAGCTTGCTCTTTATACCTCGAAAATCAAAATCGGTTCAGGCCTTGAACCTTCTCATGGTATTCCACTGTATTTCCTCCTCCATATTTTTGGCCTTGGGGTTGGTCAGCACTGAATACCTGCCAATTGACTCTAGGAATTTCAGTCCAGTCTTATGTGCTTGTGATTGTTTCTCATGTGCACATTAATCAGTTGTCTGCACAGCTCCATAAGGACGATTTTGTCTGAAGGGAACCTTGGAAGAATGAAGGGCTCACCTAAGAAACATCCAATTCAGATATAGGTGAATGTGGGAAATTGTAGAAATACGCACCCAAAATGAGACACTCTGGTGTAAGTGGCCTCTGATATTCTTCTCTTCTGCAGGCCTTTATCAAAAATTCACTTCCACACAGCAAACACGGCATCATTAACCCTCTTGTAATGATTACCTTGATTTTTGATAGTTAGTTGGTCATAGTACTCCCAAACGAGCACCACTCTTCTGTCACCCTTGGTTGACAAGCCTGGATATTGCCTCATTGAAGCAGCTGCGTAAACTAGGTATGAGGACATATAAAACTTTAGTGTTACCTTGACCTCTTTTAATTGGGCGCAAAGCGCGTCACTGATTTGTTCTCCCCAATCAATTCTTGCAGCTCCCTTTCTGATTATATTTATGTAGTAAGTCATCCAGCTTTGGAAATAATGAGAGTCTTTTAATCCTCTCACTCTGGATAACATGGTGACCATGTCATTATATTCCTCATTAAAATCACTCATGTGGAAATACTTAGGCCATCATGAGGTGAGGGAAGTTCTAGCAGTAGAGAGATAAACAATATTAATCACTTTTTTGCATTTATCCTCATGTTTCTCGTAGTACTCTTGAGCACTCTCTTGAGAAATATCAGCTAGTTCTTCAACTAATGAACCTTTAAAGACACTATTAAAGAATACACTGTCTAGAGTCATGATGACACTCTGATCATCATCTTTTACTTGCCTTGTGCTTGGATCAAAGTGATCAGCCACTACCAGTACAAAATCAGGATCGTGAGCCGCAACTGGGAAAGATGCATACTTATGCAGCTCAGATTTGATTAAATTGATTAGACGTGTAGGAGCCTTTTGAACCCGATCAATAAACTCTTGCATGTCAACATGCCCAATTTCAGTGTCCCTGATCTCCTTGATATTTGAGTCTATTGAACTCTCTGGGTACATATTCAAGTACATGTTGTACTTGTATTTCATCTTTTTTGATGATGCTTTACTTGGAGAAGGTTGTCCTGAGGAAAACTCGGGCTTGTTGTGAGAGAGCTTTGACATTCGTGCACAATGACTGCATTCAAAACTGGTGATTAGCTATTCATCACAATCAAAATCAATTTTCCTCAAACGGATCGAAAAATGGGACTCAAAACAGGCTTAGGAGAAAAACTGCCAAAAAACAGCAGGTCGGGGAAAAAAGTCCGACCTGATTCTTTACCAACAAAAATTTGCACATCGGACTTTAAAGTCCGAAGTACAATAAAACACCTCCATCTGCACGTCGGACTTTGAAGTCCGATCTGCCATTTTGTTAAAGGATATCAACACATCAGACTTTAAAGTCCGATGTGTTGAGAAAAAACCTCAAACAAGCACATCGGACTTTAAAGTCCGATGTGCTATCTAGAAAAGTTTAGAGGCACATCGGACTTTAAAGTCTGATGTGCTTCTTAGGAGAAGGATAACCGGTCGGCTTGTCGGGTTTTGAAACCCGATATGCCGACCAACTCCCCTCTGCATATCGGATTTTAAAGTCCGATATGCAGAGGGACTGATCTCCAGCTGCATACCAGAGTTTAAACTCCGATGTGCAGGGAAGATAAGGGGATCCAGAGAACAATCGGGTTTTGAAATCCGATTGTTCTCCGGAACAAAGGAGGCAAGCACAAACAAACGAAAAGAAAAGGAAAAAAAAACCCAAAACAAGCAAAGAAGAACAAATGAAAACAAAAAACCCACCTCTTCCACTTTGATCTTCGAAAAATCCGAGTCGTAAGCAATCCGATCAAGCCACGGAGAAGAAAATCTGAGTGGTGATGGAAGAAAATGGGGGAGGAGGCACGCGATACAAACCAGAAATGAAGATTAAAATGTAAAGATTAACTTTATAAAGCGTTTTAACAAACCCTAAAAGAAAAATTAATGCGACATTAAAACCACACATAGTTGTAGTTCAGACTTTAAAGTCCGAACTGTCGACAAAGGCCACATGCAGTTCGGACTTTAAAGTCCGAACTGCCGGCAAAGGCCACATGTAGTTCGGACTTTTAAGTTCGAACTGCAGGCAAAGACCAACAAATACACACCGAAGTTTAAACTCTGACATGCAGCTTTAGCCAAAAGAACCCTGCAGTTCGGACTCTAAAGTCCGAACTGCAGGTAAAACTACAAACTAGAAAAAACAAGGAAAACAATAAAACGAAGAGAAAAGAATGAAACGGACTAACCGACCAAGTCGATTAAGCCCTCCCAGAGACCGTAAGGTACGAAATGGACCAGTTTTGTAGGGTTGCCTCACGATTTTGGTCGTGCCGAAATCGAGGACAACAACTGGCTCTGACTGGGGAACAAGCTGCACCACCTGAAGCTTGTAGAATCCAGAACTCCGAGTGCCTGTATCCATTGGGCTATAGAGTCAGGCGATGAAAAGACTAAAAAGAAAAGACTATACATATTTTACAAAAAGGTACAACTTCCTTTACATTGCTCTCTATTGAGTAAAGAGCTTCAAATATTCTCCGCTACGAGGTAGCGAGAACGAGGTACCATCTGCATATGCAAGTAAGTAGCTATGCTCGCCACATACTTCATGAATAGTAAAGGGACCTCTCCATAAAGAATCAAACTTTCCATGCAAACCTTTTGGTTTCCTCCTCTTGTCCCATAACAAGACTTGACCACCAACTACGAAGTCACGGGAAGTTGTTTTCCTATCAAACAACGCCTTCACTTGATTTTGGTGTGCAACAATCCTATCTACCACTTCAGCCCTTGTTTCTTCCAGCTGAGAGAGAAACATAATCCTCTTGTCCAATGAATCTTGATATGTTTTGTCCTCAATGGCCTTGCCGAGCTTTAGTGCTGGAAGTTCCACAGTGATCGGAATCTCAACATTCAACCCATACAAAAGTTGAAAAGGTGGCATACCGATCGCTCTTTTTGGAGTTATACGATCCACCCATAGCGCATCATAAAGAGATTTATGCCAAAACCGTTGTTTCTCATCAACAAGTTTCCTCATAATAGTAACCAGATTCTTGTTGCTTGACTCAGCCCGACCATTTCCTTGCGGATAATAGTCAGATGAGTGTGAAAGAGTAATACTATGATCACAGAAAAAGTCAATTATCTCATAAGACAAAAAACATGAAGCATTATCAGCTACAATCTTATGAGGAACACCAAACCTTGAGACGATGTTCTCCTTTAAAATTTGACAAACCACCGCCGAGGTAGATTGCTTAGTTGGAATTGCTTCCACCCACTTGGCGAAGTAATCCGTTGCTGTGAGGATGTATATGTGACCTGCACTTGATGCTGGATTGAGAGGTCCAATGAAGTCCAACCCCCACTGTTTGAAAGGCTCTTCAATTATTACTGGCTTTAGTGGGAGAGCAACTAATTTAGGCTTGCCAACAAATTGCTAACATTGCTCACACTTGCGAACCCAGCTGTATGTATCTTTAAACAATGTTGGCCAGTAATACCTAGCACGCAAGATTTTGTGTGCAGTAACAGGGGCAGAAAAATGTCCTCCACAAGCAAGATCATGAAAAGCTTGAAGTAATCTTACTTGTTGTTGTTTATCCACGCAGCGTGGGAAATTGCCGTCCAGACCCTTTTTGTACAAACCATTATCCCATAGGACAAAATTCACCACTTTGAGCTTTAAGGTTTGCTTTTCTTTCCTCGACAAGTGTGCAGGACAATCTCCATATGTCAAGAGATACGCCAAGTCGGAATACCACTCATTAGTAGTGCTAACAAATAGAACATGAGGAAGATCTTGATTAATACCTTCTTTTTCAAGTACCACTTCATCTATTGATTTGTTGTCAGCTATCAATTCACATAGACCTTTTCCATGAACCAACTTAGTGGGCTTGATTTCCATATCATATTCTTGAATCTTGGCAACCCAGTTGCCCCTTTTGGTCCCAAACTCTTGTTGAGTCAGAATTGACTTGACAACAACATCAGGAACAAGAGCAATGACATGCGAATTCAAAATATAAAACCTGAAATGTTTAACCGCTTTCACCACGGCAAAAGAATGCTTCTCCATTTCAGAGTATTTCAACTCATGAGCCTTCAGTGGATAACTCATGAATTCAATAGGTGATTCCACACCTTCCTTATTTCTTTGCATTAGTATAGCCGAACAAGTATGATCTAATGCATAACTATACATAATGAATTCTTTAGTATAATCTGGGCATACTAAGACTGGAGCATTTGCCATGGCTTCCTTGATCTGATGGAAAGCTTGCTTCCCTTCAGGAATCCATTTGAAGAGAGAATTACCTTTCATCATATTGACTATATGACGAGTTTGTTCAACGAAGTCTAGAATGAATCTTCGCAGGAAATTAACTTTTCCAAAGAAAGAATGAACAGCAGTCTTGCTTGTTGGCAAGGAAAGGTCACAGATAGCTTTTACCCTTTCTGCATCAATTTTTATACCTTCCTTCGAAACAATATGCCCAAGCAATTTACCTTCAGTGACCCCAAAAATAGATTTCTTGGGATTGAGGGAAATTCCATGCTGACGGCATTTTTCTCAGACTCGTTGCAAGTGAGAAAAATGATCTTGATGTTCCTTAGAATAAACTGTCAAATCATCCAAATAGACCATAATGAACTTACCAAGAAAACTTCGGAAGGCCAAGTCCATTGCACGTTGGAAAGTTGCTCCCGCATTTATTAATCCAAAAGGCATCCTGCGATATGCAAAAGTACCCCAAGGTGTAGTGAATGCGGTCTTATGTTGATCTTTCTCTAGCACTTCTACCTGATTATAACCTGAAAACCCATCCAACATGGACATCATTTCTGCTCCAGCGACAGCTTGTAGGACATGGTCCATGACAGGTAAAGGATAATTATCCTTCAAGGATGCTTGATTCAAGTTTCAGAAATCTACACATATTTGAATTTCTCCATTCTTCTTACGTACAGGTACAATATTGGCTATCCAAGAAGAATGGTGGATGGGGAAGATTATCCTTGCTTTCAACATCTTTTGTACTTCAACAAAGATAGTGTCGGAGATTTTTGGGTTATATTGCCTTTGCTTCTGTCGGAAAGGCATAATACCTGGTTTCAATGGAATATCATGGTGGAGCTCTTCGGGACGAAAAGACTTTAGATCTTCATAGGAGTATGCTAAGACGTCAACATACTGCTGCAATAATGCAACAAATTTCTGCCTTTCTCCTTGTGAACAACACTTTCCAATGTTGATCATTTTGGGATTGTCTTCAGTCCCAATGTTTATTTGTTCATATTCCATTGACCCTATGGTTGACCTTTGTTGCTTCTTAACATAGCGATCATGCTTGTCAAAAAGCTTTTCTAGCAAAACTAGACCCTTGGGGATCTTGTTTCCTTTTGATTGCAGAAACTTTTCTCCTATTTCTGCGTCAACACTTTCAATTGCATCCTTTGAAGGGCAGTGACTACCTTCAAAGTACAGATCATCAAAATTATCAGAAGTCTGCAAGAAATTTATTACATGATGATCATCATTAAACACCTGCCAATGATCAGAGTTGTCAAGAACGCTTGGCCGGAAAACTAACTCAACAACATAAGTTGATCTTGAAAAATCTTTGTGAGAAACCAAAGATGTTGCTGACACTGCTAATGAGTCAGCCCTATTGTTGAATTCACGGGAAACCACAGATATATCAAAAGCATCAAATGTTTCTATTAAATTCCAGACAAGGTTGCGGTAATGCCACAACTTTTCACTCCTTGTTTGATAAATGTTCTTGATCTGACAGATTATTAACTCGGCATATCCTTGAGAATGCAAGTTCTTGGTTCCCTTTTGCTGAGCAACATTCATTCCCAGAAGGAGAGACTCATACTCAGCAGTGTTGTTTGTGTTATCGAACTACAATTTGAAGGAGAAAGGGAAAAGATTACCCTTAGGAGAAATCAAAACGATATCGGCTCCCGATTCGGTGGAAGAACAATTGCCATCAAACTCCAGCATCCAAACATCATCTGGACTACCAATGCTGATGGTGTCAAAATTGAGAATTTCTTGTTGTGAAGTTGAAGATCCTTCTGATTCAATAACACTACTTTCACAATCAACTGGGAAATAATTGAGTGAAGTATCAACTTCACTCTCAGGAGTCGTCTTTAGACCATCATCAGCATGCATGAAATAATTACCCATGCCTAATGATTCAAAAAGAATCTGGGCCCACTGATCGTCTGACTTGACAACGGTATATTTCGATTCCTTTTCTGGAAGTAGCCTTTGGACAATTCCTTTAACAGGGATATGAGCCTCAATCATATCCATGTTTAACTCACCCCCAACATCTTTACAAAAGTTTCTTCCCAACAATATCCCATAGGAAGCCGGTACATCGGCTACCAAGACTATCATCTTAATTTTCTTTTATGGGAACGAAGCAAAAGCAAACTGTGCGTCCTTGATTTGACCAATCAAGGGAACTTGTTTATTATCCATGGAGAAACACCTTCCAAATGTTTTGATCAAAGTCAAACCAAGAGCATTGGCAACTTTTGATGGCATAACATTATCAGATGCCCTAGAATCAATTACACAGTTACTAAGCTTATAACCATTAATTAACAAAGAGATGTAAAATGGTTCTATCTTCTCAATAGGAGAAGGGGAAGTTACTAGGTTGTTTTGGAGTGAGTTTGACTTGGAAGATTACTAGGGGTAGAATCTTTTTATTTAACAAATTTGACCAAACGATCAAATTGATCGGGGTTAGATCTCAAAAATTCAACTTCAGACATTTGTATTTTGGTTTTCTTTGCATGATCTAAAATATCAAATGACTGAAAGGAATTCATCACCAAAGATGGATTTGGATTCTCATTTTGAGAATTTAAAATATTTGGTACACTAGTCTTCGGTGCATGTGCAGAAGAATTGACAGGTGCAGAAAAATTAACAGCAGTCGAAGAATCACTTACATTTTTATCCTTCGTAGCGTCCATTGAGATAGTGTTGTCCTTCGCAGGATTTGGTATAGGGGTCCCACGCTTTGCAATAGAAATTGGCAAACATTGAGAGTCCTTTACTTGAGTGGAATCATCGCCCTTCGTAATGACAGGCAGTTGAGTTGCTTGTGCTTGAGAACGGGTGAATACTGCAAAGACGTCTCCATCATATGTATCTGGCGTATCATCTTCTCGATATTGCATAAACTTGATATTAGAGTCGCTAGCTAAATCTGCATCACCTTCTTGATGTGAATTAGCATCTTCTTCACCAAAAGGAGGAAGATCATTTTGTTCAACTTCATAGTATCGAGTAGCTGAACTTTGGGGTGGTGCTTCCAATGCAAGCCTCTCTGGAGCAGGAGGTAATTTATTCTGATTACGCATAGCGTAATTAAAAGCATTGTTTGGGTAAGTCCTTCTTGGAACGTCTCGATAAGAAGTATTTCCTTGTGAGGAAATCTACTTCTTAAGCGCCAGCAACTCATTTGCTAGCTTTTGTATCATAGGATCAGCGGAACTAGTTGAAGAAAGAGATGCATCGATAGCTTGATTACTCCTAGCCTTGTTAGGATTTCTCCTTATCTTGCCAGCAAGGATAAGATCATCTTCAATCGATATGGCCATTTGTTGAGCTGTAGCCAAATCTGTAGGATTGTTCCTTCGCAAAAGGAAACTCACCTCTGGCAATTGGGAGTTGATGAAAAAGCATTTCAAGTTTCCAGCAGTAGGTCTTGAAGCAACTGGAATACGACTATGTAACTTGTCAAACTTGGCTACAAACTCACGCATGGGTTCCTGAGGCTCTTTCTTCAACTGAGTTAATTGTGCCAATAAAGCATGATCATCTTCAGCAGACTTGAATCTCGCCTCAAACAACATTCTGAGAGATGCCCAATTTGTGATACAAGCATTGGGTAGATGATAGAACCAATCGGCAGTAGCTCCATGCAAAGTTTCAATGAATAATCTTAATGAAACATCTCCGTGTTCAACACCAAGAACTCCACAAGCGATGTAGAAGGCAATAATGTGTTCGTCTGGGTGTTGAGCACCATCCCCAAAAAATTTGGGTAAATTTTTTCACGTACCTTTGGGTAATTCATGCAAAGGTGCGGTCAAGTTCAGAGGACCAAAAGAAGTACCCCAAGGGCTAGCAATAGCCATCCTTAATGGATTATAAGGTGGTATTACAAAATGATTTGCAAGTGGAACAATTGCAACTTGCAAACTCGACGCCTCACTTGGTACAGGAGATCGCTGTGCAGATGGAGGAAAACTTCGCGTCCGTTGCAAAGGAGAAAATGTTCGTGGAGGTGTCATAAAGGGAAAATTGAATTGCTGCAATACTTCAAAGGTAGGATCAACAATTCCTGCTAATCGTTGCCCACGAGTGTAACGTCGATCAGCCATATTATGATTTGAAGAAAAACAACAATATGGAAATTACAATGAAAGCGCACTGCAACCCAAGAGACAAATCGGTTGCACATCGCTCCCCAACAGAGTCGCCAAAAAACTATTGGGTGAATATTTTGTCACCAACGTGCTAATGACAAAACATAAAATTCACACAGCGCTATGCTAAGAAATTAATCTCTCCTCTCATCAAGGGGAGGTTCCCTATGAAATTTCTCCTCTAATTAATAAGAAATTAAATTTGTGGGTTGGTGTTGGGCATATAACTCTCTTTTTTCAGAGTTTATGTATTCTCCCTTCACCTAGTTACAATTTCTCTACCTCTTCAGATACTTAAAGAAAATAACTATTAGTCTGACAAACTACACAAAGAGTTACTATTAAGCAGCACAAAGTCTCCTTTATGGTAACACTAATTCACACTGATCGTTACAAATTAAACAATTAGATACTTATCTTAAAGCTCAAAGTCTTCAAGTATAGATTTCTAATCCATTAAACTACAAATAACTGCAACAATACAAAGCTTACTACAAGTCACTTAATTTATCAGCAGATATATATGCTTGTAATTTTTCCTTGGTCGGTTTATTGTAATCTATATAAAATACGCCGAGTGATATCCTTCTCGAGGCGCCTATTTTTATACAATTTTACATGCTAAAGACAAATAGGCGCCTCAAGAAGGATATCTCTCAGCATATTTTATATAGATTAAATTAAAATTTAAGATATATATGCTAATTTTAAACGATACAACTTCATTTGTCAATATATTTATACATCAAAACAAAGATTCCCATAAAAAATATAAAATTAAATAAAAATAATATAAATATACTTCAATATATGTATATAGGGCCTACCTTAGGCTAACATCATATAGCCTCGAAAAAGAAACGACCAATCAAATTAACTAGTTATTAGGGGAAAGGACCCAGTAGTTGTGCACCCTAACTTCACGCTTCTCAAAATCCTACTTGGAAATTTCAAATCACTCCGATTTTTTTACAGCAGCTTACTTGGCAAGTCCCCTGCTTATAACTAAGGTTTCAAGGCCACACCATCAAATATGATGCCACATCAGCATGCTTTTTGCCAAGGTGTCCAAAACAACCCAAAAAAAACGTGAGACCAATAGGCGTGCAAAAGAGACCCCAATAGTTGTGCAGCTGACATGGCATCACCTGATTGGTTACTTTTTACAATTAACAATTATTGGTACATTTCCTAACAATTGTTGGTACATTTCGTAACAAAAATTGATATTTTTTGTCTCAAACAATAGGTTTTATTTGTTCAATTTTTGGAACAAAAGATATCAACAACCGTCACAACAATTGATACATGCTCAACTACTGGTTCCTTTCCCCTAATCAACGTAAAGAAAACTAGGCAGCAAGAAAAATAAAGCCAGCGGTCCACGACAGACCCTGATCATCTGATTTCAAAAATTTTAATTTGACTGTTTTTTTTTGGGACTGTTGACGGTCTAAAAAATAAAATAATAATAATATAAGAGGCGACAATTTTGAACTCCACAGTCCAACCAACCCGGACGATGTATATTCATTCCAAACAGCTGGGCGTGAATCTACACCGTCGTGGAGCAAACAAACCAATTGGGAGCAATTCCGCACATGCAGTCAGAGTATGATTAAAGAGAAAACATATAGCCGTCAACACGTGCAGAGGACCTGTAATTGGGGAGTGGACAAAACAGCGCAATCAAATATTGGTCAAGAGACGGACAGCTCATTCAACACAAAGCAACTAATAAATAAAAAAGAGGAACTGCTTTTAACGCGTGTTAAAAACAATGATACTTGGCAGTGCAATCAAATGTCTTATGCACCACTGGAAGACAAATGGAATTGTGACTCAAAAGACAAAAGTACTCGTACCGTCCAAGGACATGCATGCCAATATGTCCTAAACACAAAAGCTTGGGAGATAGTTAAATTAAATAGTATGACGGCCGTTGTTTGGCCTTAGCGGGGGGGGACTACGGGGGTAATTCTTCCTTGTTGCCCCGACGCTCAGTCCAATGCAAAGCAAAATTAGTGCTTAATAGGGAAGCGAGCCTGCCTCGGCCGGCGGTCATATTACTGTCCAACCGCGCCGTCGCCGCCCACGGATAACGTTATAATTTCTTCACCACGTCGTGTTTTTTTGCTATTTATTTGCCTGTCTTTCCCGTAACTACCAGCAGAGTTATTCATTTTCTCGGTACGGAGGGCCACAGAGAAACGGAGGAAGTGTTTTTGTTCAGTTCTTTGTAAATGTCTCCTCCACCTGAAAAAAGAGGGGCTTCTTCTGCTCAACCTCATTTAGGGCGGCGCAGGCACAATTCTGAGGAGGGGGAAGCTTCTTCTTCTTCTGCAGCTAGGAGCTTAAGGCCAGAGTCACATGAGGTAGAGGTTTCGGCTGAGGATGATAATGAAGGCCTTGTATGGCCTGAGCCGTTTGTGGAGGCGGTGGCAAGGAAAGTGGCTCTTGCGGCTGCCCAAGGCGGCGGAGCGCTGGCTGCTGCACCTGCTCTTGTGACCGTGTTTCAGGTTTTTTTCTGTTTTCTCGGATTGTTTTTGTTAAATAGTTAAGTAGCCTGTTTGAGCTTAAATTTGACTGTGATATGATGAAATCTGCTTTAGCTTTAAAAGATTGCAGTATGGATGTGTGTTTATTTCATTGTAATGACAAATTTGGTTTGAATTTTGTAAACCTAAGAAAAACAACTGAGTTTTTAAGTTTTGAAAACCTAAGAAAAGTTTTGGCTGAAATTCTTTAGTTTAATTTGATTAGCGAAAGAGAATTTTGGCCGAGATTGCTGTCGTTTGAGAAGATCTTTTAAATTATAGCCGCTAAATTTCTTCGCAAATTGCTCCTGTGGCGCCAAAATTTTCAAGATGAAAAAGGCTCCGGTAGCTTGGAAAGTTAGCGATTCATTTATCAGCCAGGACTGCTTTGCTGTTACTGGTTAATTTTCAATGCGGCGGGCTGTAAGTTGCAGATTTAATTTAATACAGGATTGTTGTGCCTTTTTATAGCAAGGGATTGCTTCTATCTTTCTGCCCTTGCTAGGGTCAAATTAGCGATTCATTTATCTGCCACGAGCGCTTTGCTGTTATTGACTACTTTTCATTGCGGCGGCCTCTAAGTTGCAGATCTTATTTAGTCCAGGCTTGCTGTGCCTTTTATCTTTTAGCCCTTGCTAGGGTCAAGTTAGCGATTCATTTAACTACCAGGAGTTGCTTTGCTGTTATTGATTAATTTTCATTGCGGCGGCCTCTAAGTTGCAGATCTTATTCAGTCCAGGCTTGCTATGCCTTTTATCTTTTAGCCCTTGCTAGGTTTTAGTTAGCGATTCATTTAACTACCAGGAGTTGCTTTGCTGTTATTGATTAATTTTCAATGCCGCGGCCTCTAAGTTGCAGATTTTATTTAGTCCAGGCTTGCTATGCCTTTTATCTTTTAGCCCTTGCGAGGGTCAAATTAGCGATTCAATTACCTGCCAGGAGTGCTTTGCTTTTATTGATTAACTTTCAATGCCGCGCCTCTAAGTTGCAGATTTTAATTTAGTCCAGGCTTGCTATGCCTTTTTACACCAAGCGATTGTTTATATTTTTTTAGCCCTTGCTAGGGTTTAGTTTATCTTCTTCCTCGTTGTCATGTTCGTCCTGTTAACTCTTAGTTTCCCTCAGAAATTACAGTATCTGGCATGGAAGAGTAGTAGTACTAACTGAGGAAGGTTTTACTCCGCTACTGCACAGTCTATGAGTAGAAAAAAGCGGAAATGAATGAATTTTTAATAATTTCCACGAGACTAAGCAGTGAATGGGACAACGTATCCGGACACGGATCCGTTTATTCTCTCTGCTTTCTCTGCAGTGCTGAGAACCTTGTTAAAACCCTTGGCCGTACGATACTCTGAAATATGACACATTTGTCGCCCATCGTACGCTATAGTCTCGTCGCCTGGTGTCTACTCTGCGTTTGTAACACAGAATTAAATAGAAAAAAGTAAGGGTTTAAGCTTGAATTTAGTTGTATCGTTATGTGGGAAGAACAGCGATCGAATTGCTCAAAGCTGATTCCGGTTATTATTTACTGTCTGCAGGTGTGCTCCACCTGGCGGACTATTTCCCATTCTGAAATTCTGTGGGAGGCCCTTGTGCAAGATGTCTGGGAGTGGGACACATCACAAACAACACGAAGACCGCAATCTTGGCGTGACGAATACATTCGCCTTCACTCGACGGCATCCAACTTCCGTCACAACCGAGCCAAATACACTCTGATTGAATACGAAGTGTCCAGCGATTCAAGCGGCAACGGTGCCGGAGCCGTTTGTCGGTGCCTTACTCTGTCGCCGGAATATTTGGCCGTCGGTTTTTTTGACGGGGCTGTACGCATTTTTAGCCTGACGAGCAAAGAATGCGTTAATACAATGAAGCCCCCTCACGAGAATCGTCTGGGGCCGTTGTCCAGGGCCATTTCGGGAATTGTTATAAACGATGATAGAGTCGTTTTCGCGTCATTTGACGGAAATGTGTTCGTTGGGGAAGTTTTGACGGGGCTTGTCCGGCGCGCGCATGTGGGCAACGTTGTGAACGATGGCACGCTGGTGGACTTCACCGGCTCGGAGAAGTTTTGGGTGGGTTTGTATGCTGGTATCCCCGGTCATGCCTGTCATATTTGGGATGCCGTGACAGAGCAATTAGTGTTTAATGCCGGAGACATTACCGATTCGGAGGCACTGCGAGGGTGGCGTCTGTTGACGGAACAAGCGGAGCGCATTGGGCGCGTGAGAGTTAACAGAGATGGAATTCTTCTCACTGCAACGCGGTTCAAGGTTACAGTATTCGACCTGGAGAGTTATGGAGTTTCCTTTAGGAGAGAGGAAATTGCTATGGATGAACAACAACAGCTTATAGTGGAAAGCGTAGACGCAAATAATGACTGGTTCTTGACTGCGTCAGATGACGGCGCCGCAAGAATTCGCCGAATTACTGATTTTGAAGATAGTTGGGCTTTTTCCTTCGCCGAAGCAGCCGCAACAGATGCCAATTCTGCCAACTCCACTACCAGCACCAGCAGAAGTAGCAGTGGTAATACAAATAGCGATCGTCGTAATAGAGTGAGGGTTTTTGGGGCTCTAAATACGCGGCAGGCGTTTCTTTGCATTGAAGGGTCGGTGCACGCGTGGGATGCCAAGTCTGGCATGCGTCTCTACCGCTTGGACGAATGGATGGGCGAGGTGTTTGATCTGGTGGCTGACGATGAACACGTGGCGGGTTGCGCAATCGACACAGGAATCCATCTATGGAGTTTCAGACCTTGATCTAACGAGGAAGAAAGGTTTTGTTTTTATTTTTATTTTTATTTTGTCTGTTTTTGTCTGTTTTTGTCTCTTTCTACAAACTCACAGTAACGTAGGGCTGAGAGAGTTTTTACACTGTTTGATGGGAGTGTATTGCAAAGCAGCATAATGGGAAGCCGCAGCCTGAATATTCTGATGAATTTAGTAAAAATCATTCTTTTTGATTGAATTCCTGACAATCAAATCTGAAGGAATATTTTTTCACTGAATATGTATCCAAACAACAGATGTAAGTTGTCTACCATTTTTTTTATAGCAATTCTTACTAAAACATTTTATTTCCACACATTGAAATATCTAGTCTTTCTTCATTGCACGATGACCACAAAATAACGTTTATTCTTTACTCATTAAAGGACTTAACTGTAAGCAGCAACCATGCTTGTTTTTTTTGTGAGAAACCGTCAATAAACGCCAAATTGTTTTGAGTGAACTAGTACTTAACCATGAGATGGCTTTATTTTTCAAGGAAAGACTAAACTCTCTGAAATCAAAGGAGATAGTTTCCGCTGAAAGACCAATTTGTTGAAAAACATTCTTTCTTATAACTTCGAAACTCTTGGCGTCATTTATTAGCCAATAGAACAAATAGTTACAACAACCTTACAGTACATTGCAGGTCAAGACTTCTAGGTTTAACAGCCGCAAATGCATAGTCCTCCTTTTATTGCCCTATAGTAGCTCAAAAATATCCACATGGAATCTTAATTTGGGTTTGAAATAAATCTTTAATGATTTTTCAAGATAATAGAAAAAATATGTACCAATATTTTTTGGCTACACTATAGAGATCATGTAGTAGAAGAAAGTACAATACTTGAAGGAAAATAATACAATTTTCTTGATAGAGAAAAACGAAACTCAATATATTCAAGGTTTTACTAATGGAGTTCTATCTCTTTCCATGGAGGATTTATTAACCCGCCTTCTTCTCAATATTTCAATGGAGGTTCATTTAATAATATCTATATTTCGTAACCATCCTTTGTTTTATAGCTCTCTTTTGCATCTTTTGGTTGTTTTTATTAGTTATTATTTACTTTGTTCATCTCTTCACTATATTTTTTTCTTGTGTTTTTTCTCCTCTCTTATCAGTTCCCTTCTACGACCCAACTCTCTCCCAACTATAAATCTTTTTTTTTTTTTCTATATATATTTTTTTCTTTTTATATCTCCCAATTCTTTCAAATCCTTCCCATCCTTTCTTTCTTTGTTCTATCTTTTCTTCTATGGATCAACTCCCTCCAAACTACTCTTCTTCTCTTTTTGTTGTTGAAAAATGTTTCTAAACCCTTTGGTTCATTCTACATGAGCTATAACCAACTTTCATGGCCTATAACAAATCCAAACAATCTCTCGAAGATGATCATTGAACCAACAAGTAATTCCCCAAGTCTCATGCAACCATAAAATTTCATTGATTCAACCACCCTAAGTTTCATGCAACCATAAACTTAGTGAAAGACCATCAAATATTTTTTCACAAATTAAAGAACACAACCAAGAAAGGGATTGCTACCACAAAAATCAATAACTTAATTCGTTGTCTATTTAAAATTAATTACCACAATGTGTTAAAAAATCTTGGGATTCAAATAGTTGTCTTTGACAACATTCCCTCGATATATGTCTTGTGGGAAAAAGAAAAAATCCATCCAATCACAACCCCACTCTAAATATATAAATTAGATAACCTTGCAACTTAGCTAGAAACACCTATCATAATTTAAATCAACTAATAGAACAAATAGTTATAACAACTTTGCAATACATTGTAGATCAATACACAATCCTCCTTTCGTTGTGCTATAGTTGTTAAAAATATACTTATGACATCTTGATTTGTGTTTGAAATAAATCCCTAATGGCTCAACATTAATAGTGATAAGAAAAATGAAGACACCTTAAAATCTTTTTATAGTGTCATGTAGTAGAAGAAAATACAATCTATGAAGCAAGGAATATACAATATTCTTGAAGCAATATTGCAATTGAAGAAAAATGTATAGTTGTTTGTGGAATTGGTTGCTCGTATTGATCAATTTCTAGAGATGTACACAAATATTTTTCTTGCATTCACTATCCCCAAATCATTCGAGATATTGCAATTTTATTGGAATAAATCTTCATTAAATATTTCTCGTATTGGTTTACCTAGTCCTAGAATTAATTTAACACATCGTAAACAACACAACAATATGAGTACTAACAATATGTTTTCCAACATTCCCCCCCTTAGTGCAAACATGGTAAAAGCTCACACATGTTACTGCATTAAGCCCTAGCTCTTCTGGCTCATGATCTTGATTCAAATGAGACATCTCTCATCAAACTTTCACTGTTTTCACATAGGTTTACCACAAACCTCTCAAGAAACGAACAAGAACACACTCATCTATTCACCTCATTTTATTTTCTAGATAACCACTTACTGTTTCAAGATCCATGAACTGCATTACACTAGTGCTTTTGTTCATTACAATATTTTACACTAGGAGTTTACATAAGGAAATAACACACTCATGAGTAGAAATAGTTGTTGTTGATCGTACCTCTCAATTTCCAACAATATAGGAAATTGTCATTGCCACTAGAGATGGAATTTGGTGTTATATTTACTTTTTGATGAAATTTTTTCAATTATTAGAAACATAAAAAATAGAAGCACACACCACAATAGGACAAAATGCCACAAAAGCTATTAAGCTACCCTGTCATTGATGATTAACAAGAGGACGTTGAATGACATATTGTTTATCACTAGGACATGATAGGTCTTCATCATTGGCATAGTTTTCCCAATCAATTTCTTCAACCAAAGAAGCATATTTCCCTAGAGTTTGTCAACCACAAACCTAGACATTAACAAGAACACACTCATCTATTCGCCTCATATGGTTTTCTAGATAACCACTAATTGTTTCAAGATCCATGAACTGAATTACACTAGTGCTTTTGTTCATTACAATATTTTATGCTAGGAGTTTACATAAGGAAATAACACACTCATGAATAGAAATAGACATTGTTGTTGATCGTGCCACTCAATTTCCAACAATATAGGAAATTGTCATTACCACTAGAGATGGAATTGGGTGTTATATTCACCCCTTGATGAGAAATTTTCAATTATTAGAAACATAAAAAATAGAAGCACACATCACAATAGAAAAAATATGCCACCAAAGCTATTAAGTTGCCTTGTCATTGATGACTATCAAGAGGACGTTGAATGCCCCCTTCTTCCTTAGTTACCTCCTACCTTCAAACTTGAATTTGTTCATAACTAGGACATTATAGGTCTTTGTCATTGGCATAGTTTTCCCAATCAGTTTCTTCAACCAAACAAGCATGTTACCATAGTTTGTCATCTAGTAGATCTTGTGCTCTTTTTTTACAATTCATAACTACATGTCCTACTTCATTATAATAGAAACATGTTATTTTATTTTTAAGTGAACTTGCTTTATTATGTACATATAAGACTTTTTGACTCATAGTCTTCATTATGGTCAAGTATAGTAGAGATTACTCCTTCAAGACTAATGTTACCTTAATTTGTAAACACCAATATCAGACATATTCTTAGACAAACTATTCAAAAGCATTGCTTTTGAAGAAGTTGAGAAATACAACTTTAGAGATCCCAAGAACACATGCAAGCAAAATATCTGTCACAAGAGAAGAATGGAGGCTAAAGAAAAAGATTATCATTCAGAGAGGGAATCAATAAAATGGTACAATACAATCCCTATAAAAGGAGAATATGCAACCCTAAAGGTGTGCAACCCTAAAGAAACCCTAAAGGGATAATGTGTATTTAATAATTAGAATTAGAATAATTATTAAATACCTACAATATTATTAAATGCCTAAGTTTAGCTTAAGCCTAGAGTATAATAGACTAATATTATTTAAATAATTAATTATTAGCCACACCATGATAACTCTAACACCCCCCCTTAAGATGAACTTGGGGAGTAGCTAAAAACAACTAAGGACTAAGAAATGCATGTAAACAAAATGCATGAAAGTAACAATGTCCCAGCAACTAGGCTTGATGAGGTACCCAAGTACAAAAGATCTTTGTAAAGCGAAGAAATAGAGAAAACCTCGTGGGAAAAAAACTCTACTCCAAAAGGAGATGAAGGCTAGTGAAGAACCGTAGAAGCCTCCAAACTAGAGAATGTTCCAGAAAACAGGAACAAAGGATGAACATGAAGAACACCATTGAAGCATGAAGCTACAAACACTGTCGAAGAATAACTGTCGATCTGAAGAACCTCCACTAAAAAAGAAGATGACCAGGTAGAGAAGACTGTAATCTGCATGAGTGCCCTCAAATAACACTACTCGAATCAGATGGCAAACAAAGACAAACAACTAAACTCGAAGATACAGATGGCAAAAAACACCAAAGTCTAAAGAGCTGATCAATCAAAGATGGAAGGTTGCCTCCAGAAATAGGAATGAAAGAGTGTCCATAGTAAATGATCCATCTCATTGAAATGCATAGGTAACCAACCACTGCATCCGCCTAGTACATAGGAACAAATACTTAATACATAGCTCACTCCAACAAACCAAGGAAGCATTATAACCAACAACCGACAGGTGAAATCCCCCCATAACACTGACAAGGGAGAGGTGATAGGTACACTGAAACCAAATGCCAAGAAAAACATCATGACAAAGAACTAAGAACATCGAGAGTGCAACAGAAAGTACAAACACATATAAAGGCTAGTGTCGTGGAAGGAACACTCACTTGACACACATCATGAGGCTAATGTCATGGAAGGAACACTCACATGACAAAAGTAGATGGCAAACAAAGGCCAACATCAAACCTCCCCATGGCACTATAATGGAGTGTGAGTACAATAAGGCACAAGATGTGCAAGATCCCAAGCATGCAAGACATAGTGGCACTTTATCTCAGTACGTTTGGAAAAAGGAAAATGCTTACAAAATGATGTATACAATGCTCAAATAAGACAAAAGGATGGAAATACATGAAAAACAACCAAAAAGAAGTCATCCCACACAAACGAGAAGATTCCACGATCTCATATGCCCAAGTAATTCACCAAAGTGTGAAAACACCAAAAATTGAATAAAATGTACCTGGAGTAAAATCTAGAAAAAGTGCATGGATGGCTATGAAGAGCTCTGAAACATCGTCCCAACGTCGCTAGAATCGCAAAAAACAGAGAACCTGGCGAAAAGGTATGAGCTCCGTATGGAAAACAAACCCTCTGACTTCAAATGGCTATATAATGTACCAGCGAAAAAACCAGATGATGAAACCAACAAATTTGGAAAGTAGATGAAACCATCTTTCCAACGATATCGTATGCCTAAGTTAGGGCCAAAATAAAAAAAAACCCTCTTTTAGGGCACAAAGAGGGTCACAGGGGGCCATGCATGTTGTTCGTATTGTTGATGTCAGTGGAATATTATGTGAATATTCCCTTTCCTACAAACAAAAATTCGTCACTTGAAAAACTCGCCAGAAAAAAAAAACACAGGTAGGGGTCGAAAAACGTCGACGGGGGTTGGAAAATCGGTGGGGGCATAGAGGTGGCACAGGCCAGTGGTGATGAGTAGGAGGCAACGACCAAGAGGCGGCAAGCAGGAGGTGACAACTGGGAGGCGACTAGGAGGTGATGCGGTTGCATGGCAGGCCGATAGCGAACCCAAGGCCTGCGACAGGCGGCTGGGGGGCAGGGTCCATAGCCTACTACAGGCCGTACAGACTTGTAAAGGCCGTTGGCCCCCCCTCAAATTGCTTTCTTAAAAAACTTTTTTGAAAGAATTTTTCACAATTATTTTCATTTCGGCCTGGGTATGCCATAAAAACTGCCGATTTTTTTTTTAATAAATTTTCTTTTTCTAAGTTTTTTTAACGAATTTCTCAAAATTCGTGCCCAAAAATTGGGCAAAAACCATTTTTTTTTCCCAGAGGCTAAAGTTGTCCAAATTGGACAAATTTTATATGAAAATGAGAGTTTTTGGGTGTTCGGAACTGAACGGTGAGGTCCATTTGAGCCCAAAATGCCCAAAAAACAAAGAAGCACCCCCGATCCAAATAAAAAGCTCTAAAAAAACTTGAAACCCTAGCCTCCAAAAAATCTTCTGAAAAATCAAGAATAGGCAGCAACAGATCTAAGCTCTGATACCATGAAGAAGTTGATAAATACAAATTCAAAGATCCCAAGAACACCTGCAAGCAAAATACCTGTCACAAGAGAAGAATGGAGGCAAAAAAATAATAATGGCTCTGAAGAAAAAGATTATCATTCAGAGAGGGAATCAATAAAAAAGTACAATACAATCCTTATAAAAGGAGAATATGCAACCCTAAAGGTGTGCAACCCTAAAAAAACCCTAAAGGGATAATGTGTATTTAATAATGAGAATAAATTACCTACAATATTATTAAATGCCTAAGTTTAGCTTAAGCGTAGAGTATAATAGTCTAATAATTAAATAAATAATTATTAGCCACAACATGATAACTCTAACAGCTTTGTTATCATCATTCGTTGGTTTAGGAAAAAGTGAAACTTATTTATATGATCTGCCATTTTTTACCTTGATTATAACACAAAGACACACTACTTATGAGCTTAACTCACATAGTGACAACTTTAGGCCAAATTAATAATAATAAAAACAATTAGATTTAAACGTAAGAACAAAATCCATTTTTCATGAATTTAATGTAATATTATTGACTGTGACTCACAGTGATAATTGAACATATGATACTTGAAGTAATGCCTCGATTACTTATGATCTTATCTCACAGAGTGACAACTTTAGGTCAACTTAATAATAATAAAAACAATTAGATTTAAATGTAAGATCAAAATCCATTTTTCATGAATTTAATGTAATCTTATTGACCATGACTCATAGTGATAATTGAACATATGATACTTGAAGTAATGCCTCTTCTTCTGCTAACAACTTCTTAATTTCAAAATATATTTTAAAATTATTTCTATGTTTTCTCTCTCTTATTATTCACCTTTCCAATGCAAATTGTATCATCAAATTTCATTAAGAAATGAAAAAAATATTGCATTTTTTGTGAGGTTATTACAAACGCCAATATTCTTGTTGCTTCACCTTGAATATTGTGACCCAACTCTAGATTACACCTTGGGAATGATCAACCACTCTCTTTTTGTTGCTATCATTGGCGGTTCCTCCCACAGGTAATGTTGGGACAACTAGTAGGTGAACTCACAAAACAACTCCAATCAAATCAAATAACTCTACAATAGGGTGATGTAACCACATTTTTTATTATCTTTTCTAACAAATTGTGATATCATTTTATCAGACACATTATGTAATATTTGTACAAGTAATCAACACAATGCCTTAAATGAACATGAAGAACGTATTGATTTTTGTTGTCAAACAGAAAGAGCAGGAGAGTAGGAAGACTAGTGGTAGTAGCACCAAAGTGTATTATGTGAAGACATGATCACCAATAGACAATAGGAAATATTAGACGTTATTATATCTCTCTTTGCTTTGATACCAATTAACTTCTAGAGCATTACACAAATATTTTTCCTGTTATCACTATCTCAAATCATTTGTGAGATTAATTTTTCAATAGGAAGAAGTCCTCCTTAATTAATTTCTTATAAAATTTGACCTAATCTTAGAATTATTTTAACTCATAATCAACACAACAATATGAACATTAATAATACTTTTTCCAACAACTACATCATTTCGAATGGAAACAAATATTAATCTTATACTACACACATTTCAGATTTGTAACTATGGTCATCATTTAATTCTTCAATAATTTTTATTGAAAAAACTAATATAACTAGTTTAAATTACAAGATAAAAAAATAATACCAAACCCATATCAATTCAATCGAGAAATAACTATTTCAATACAATTATATTACAAATTGTAATACATTAACCCTTAATAATAAGTTTTAGATTTGGAAAAAAAACATTTCATCTACTTTAAATTACAAAGATAAAATTATGATATTGCACTTATAAAATATTTTTATTTATTTAAAACCATTAAAATCATATTGAAAGAATATAAAAAATTAATATGATTCAATTAATTTTAGTTAAACTTGCAATAGGTTAAATTCAATACAAATTATATAATTACGTGTTTAGTTAATTTTAATAGTTAAATAAATATATATTTACTATTTTAATTATAGTTTTTGAAACGTGATTCAAGATAATTTTTTTTTATATATATTGAAAGAAAAATGACAAAATCCTTATTAAATCATTTCTAAAATTTAAATAGATTATATCTATGATTACATAAATAAATTAGATCACGTGGAAGCTTTTTCCAATTTATCTTATATTGTATGGTAAGGTATACATTTCCATAGAGAAATTAAATTGTCCCTTTTTTTTTTTTTTCTTTTCCAAAATTAGGTTTAAGAAATTTATTAAACAATATAATTCAATTAACTTAATTGAGAGTTATGATGTATCATATAATAAAAATTATAAATTTGGAAATAAATAATAAGAAAATAGTTATTTGTTGACATTGAAAATTGAGTCTATTATTTTGATCATAATTTTCAAACCTTTATTAGAAATTGTTTTATTTTTAGTATGGAAAAAACAAGTGAAATTTGAATTGTAGGATTCTTGAAAATTGGCTAGTCATATCCATAAGCATAGATTTGAACCTTTTGTGAGGAATTGAACTTTGATAATGAATTTGAATTTAATGTTTCTGACTCTCAATACTATAATTTTTTTTTTCTTGGATACCATACTTACAATGATACAATTGGTAATGTTTATGAACACCTTTGAGGAGTTTGCTACGTAGTGAATTCTTCCTTGGTGAAATAATTGGATAGGGCAACTTAATAGATAGGAATGGAGATCAAAGATAATTAATCATGCAATATTTCTTAAATGTTGATATAAGTAGATGTAGTGGGAGAAAAATGAACCACTTTGACAGGTGGATAACAACCTCTTGGGGACTCACTAATTAACCTTCTCCACTCAGAATGAGTACAAAGCCTAAGGCTATCAAGTACCCCAGAGATAACATGAGATGGGTCACAAAGATCTTCTAACGACCTCTACCAACTCTTTACTTGAGGATGCATGCATAGATCATGGATGACAACGTGACATGTTGGCATCCTATACAAACAGAGTATGGAGTTCTGTGCAGAAATGTAGAGTGATGAGATATGTGTTCTAGATGAATTTAAACTAAACAAATGTACAATAGGAAGCGAAAACAACTATAAATATTTAAATAGAAGAATGAAAGAAGGGAAAGGACTAGTCTCACAATGGGTCCATAGTTGAAGCCTCTAGCAAAATGACTCTTCTCTGATGCAACCTACACACAAGCCATGAAAGAAAATGTTGAGGTTGTGTTTTAGAGGTCTGTCATGGTCAGACCCCTATTTTGTTGTTTCCACCTCCACAAACTAGGATAGAATAATAGATAAACCAATAGATGAGATATAAAGTAAATGCAACAATCTAATATGCTAATGTAGATATAATGAGAAGAGAAGAACTCCCCTTCCACATCAAAATCAAAAAGCTTGTCGAATGAAGAAGAAGAAGAAGCAAAAGGTCCTCCTCAAAGCACAAAAATGGTGTCCAAAATATGAGAGAGCCAAGATGCTTGAGAAAAATATTGGAGATTGAAAGAGAATGATTCCAATGCTAGAGAGAGATTGAGTAGATTGAACAGAGTCCATTGAGACCAAAAATGAAGCTCCAAAGGCAAGATAAGCAAGTTGGGAGCAAAATTGATGTCTATGGCTGCGATAAGAAGCATTACAAAAGGCCACCTTCAAATTGCATATTTGCGGAATGCTAGTGTGATGCGAGAATGTCTCCATGACGCATAGGTTCCACAAGCCAAATAATCAATTTAGTTGAGAAAAGGACAAAAGGGAGGGTGATGGGGCAAGCCAAGCAAACAAAAGGACAAGGAGGTGAAGGAATTCTCCAATCATCTTGAAGCGAAGGTGCTTCTATGTCATGGAATTGCATAGGGTGCAATTTATGACATTAGAATAGATAATGAAACAATGATTCTCATGCAATGTTGATGCACGTCATAGTAAAATCTCTAAAATGATTCTTTTATACATAAATTTAATTAGGATTAGTTAGGTGATAAGTAAAACAAAACATGCTTCAAGTTGGCACATAACAACTAGTGGGAAATAACACAATTGGTAATGTTTAGGAACACCTTCGAAGAGTTTGTTAGCTAGTAAATTATTCTTTGTTGATGAAACCCCTAGATAGGCCAACATCATAGTTAGGAATGAAGATCAAAGATAAATAATCATGCAATATATTTTAAATGTTGATATAATTAGATTTAATGAAACATTGATTTTCATGGAATGTCGATGCTCGTAATTGTGAAAGCTCTAAAATGATTCTTTAATACATAAATTGAATGAGGGTTAGTTAGGTGATAAGAAAAACATCACATGCTTCAAGTTGTTGCATAAAAACTACTAGGAAAGGGAAATTGGATTTAAATTTCAAGATTTTGAAGTTTATTGTAACAAATTGTGTAGAATGGGTCAATCCCTAAACTTTAAATCTAAATTTGGTCAAAATATGGGTAGATTAAAAATCATGGTTTGTACTTGGGAATAAGTGTAGAAGGAATCAAATAAGGCTTGAGTTATGCATCACGTTTTAATGGAAATCACACCATTTGTATGCTTGTAAGTGTTTAAAATCAATTAGGTCAAATTAAACCCAAAACAAAGAGCAAAAGTGCAAGGTACACAATTTTTCATAATTACATCTTGCTTCCACTTTGACATAAGCATGTACATACATTAGTGATTATGTATGTCAAAGTAAAATTTAGTAGTGAACATGAAATTAAAAATGTGCACAAACATTTGAAAAAAATATATGGATATGGTTATGGAAGTTGCTTTTTGGTACATTCTACATTGTAATGAGTGCTCCATCTTAAAAAACATACAAAAATGTAAAAATTTATTCAATGACATCTTATAATAATTGTTATGTAGTTTGTCTGCAATCAAAAAAGAAGGGAAATGAGTACATATTCTACTTGAAATTTGAAGTAGGAAATTATTGATGGCAATTTTTTTGACAAGTAATGCTTGGAGCAATAGATTTTGAAAATGTAATTGATTATAGGGTAATCAAAACAATCATACTTAAAAAAGGAATGTTATTGACCTTCTATGTATCCCTCCAATTAGTTACATGCAAAGATTGTAATTGATTTGGAGAAAAATAAAAAATATATGTTGTAAACTCGGGAAAGCTTAATACTATAGGAAGCAAGGTGCCCTCATTGTTGACTTTAATTAGGGCTATGGATTGCAACCATGAATTCTTAAATAAAGGATCTCGCTACAAGCACAAACAAGTGTGAGATCATCATGAGAAGAATTAGGAAAATGTATATGATCATATGTAATAAAACATGTTAGCATAATTTGCTAATATTAACATGAATATGGGATATTAGAATAAAAGTATAATATTTAAGCATAACTCAATCATGGAGTACTATGAAATTGTATACAAGTAGAGATCATGTTAGTGAAAAATGCAATCAATGATTCTAACCTTCATAATTATAATCATATGATAATTATGTATGCATATCATCATCATGCTAGAATGGTGGCAAATGTTATAAAGGATATGCACCCAAAGTGGGAGACAATAGAAAGTAATGTATATGTGTAAATAGGTAAAGCATGGAGTCTTCAATTCTCAACCAATGATATAGTCATAATATGTCAAATCATATTTATTGTCGTTCTTTCTTACCAAAGATGATTATATGGCCTTCTTCATGATATGAAATATTACTCTTAGTAAAGATGTTTGAAGGATGTATAACTATTTTTTTTCCCTTTCTGTCTTATTCTTGTGTTTGTAGAGGGGGCTTCAGATGTAGTTTGTGTTTGTGTATCATTGTAGATGTTTTTGGGATGTATTTAGTAGGAGTCATAGAAGATGAAGTATGAGGCTGCATAAGCCTTACTTTCTTTTCTTCTTGTGGTATCTCAGCATACAACTTACTATGCTCATTATTAGAGTAAGTCTTGTCATTTAATTTTATGGGAATAAATCCTTTATGTTCATGATCGTGATTATCCTTAACTTTTGTTAATTATGTGTTACTGATATCTTGAATTTGATGTTTGTGTCTGATGCATTCATTCATTTATCTATGAAATTCCCATGTATGCAACATTTGATAAGCATAAAAATACTTATGTGATGCAAACTTTTGGTTTGATGTTTTCATGATGATCCTCCTTATTAGAAATTATAGATTTGCATTTTGATTGGCCTAATTTTCCAAATTTTAAATTAATGACATATCATGTGGCTTGAATGAGAATGGATACTAGAAATACAATTTTGTAATGGAGAATCTTTCAACAAAAACACAATCACATTTGCACACACTAGCACATTATTTTTAAAATGAAGGATAAAGCTTGCAAGACACTTATTAAACCATCAATAAATAAACTTTGAAGATAAACATTCTTAACAAAAAACCCATTTTAGTTGTAGACACTTAAAATTGTCCCTTACCTAGCCACACCTAATTTTAGCCTACCCTAGCATGCTTAAGTTTACTTAGGCCATGTAATCCTCACTTATGATTTCATCTAGAGTTTATTTATCCTTTATGAAGGGAAATTCATTATTTTTGTATTATTTTATGCAATATACATATATTATTGTTTGTGTTTTTTTGGTTTCATAGTCTTTTTGACCTCAATAGATTTTTTTTTTTGTGATAGTCTTCAATTGTAGGTTATCCTTGGAAGTTGTAGGGTTGAGGAATCAACTCCAACATAGTATTAGAGTTCTAAAATTATGATTTTTTGTGTTCTTTTTAAGAGATCAAGTTTTGAGTATTCAAATAGTAAATCTTGAAGCAAAACACACCTCACCAATGTATCCAAAATGTCCAAAATCCTTAAGATGGATTATTCAAATAGTACAATTAGGATCTATAAAATTTGGACAATTTTTTTTAAAGCTCAAGAAATTTGTCCAAATGTTTTATAGAGCACATGTATGTCAACTTCATTCAAAATATCTAGATTATATAGGGTCATATATAATGTACTCTTGTGGCTATCATTGTTGCAACTTGCACATACACCAAATTACTTATCATTTTTCGATGCTATTGCACAAATTTATAATATGGGCATTTAAATTTTTCGTGATGATTTTTTTTTTTTTTGATTTTTTTATTATTCTAGTAACTGTTTCTTGTTTTGCAATCTATCAATTGATTGATAGTGTGAACATGTAGGAGCAAGTGTTACTGCCATATGGCCATTGGTTCAACCTTATGACAAATTTCTCTTATCTAGTGACATTTATCAAGATGTCGGTCGAAATTACCAATAACCCACCTTCTATGACCACCAAACCTTTTCTCGATATTTATAAGTGGTTTCATGATATAAACTAGCAATTTGGTGGCATAGGTCAATGGTTTTATCCTCCAAATGACAATTTTTCCTTCTATATGTTGGTAAATAGTAGGTAGTTTCATACTTTATAGGAATATTTTGACCACTAGGGAATATATTAGTGACTAGGTTTTTTTTCTAAAAAACTTTTTTCTAAAAAGAGTTTTTTTTTTTTTTTTTTTTTTTTGTGCATGAATTGGGCATATGATGTCAAAATCTAGCAAATGAGATATCATTGGAAGACTAGGTACAAGGACTTTCTAGTGGTGTAAGTATTTTTCTTAGATTGTGCTAGTGATATATATTTTTTTATCTTCTATCGAAGTTAGATCTTTTTTTTGGTTGTCGAGATCATAAATTTTTGTTTGGATGTTCATTTTTGTAGTTCTTGTGGTTATTGGAAAGGAATTTTAGAGATCTTCACATCTATCCATGCATTTTTTTCAAAATCTATCCAAGTATCTTTTATTTAAAGTTTGTCATTATTTCACATTTTGCCTAATGAATATTTTGGTACTTGAATATTTTTAGTTTGTGTGAGATGACTTCATTTGATCTAATCTATATGTATTTTCAGTCTTTTGTCTTTTATGAGTATTTTAAGGATCCGTTGAATTAACTTTTTCATTTGTAAATACACAGATAAAATGTCACCATTGCATATGCATTTTGTGAATTTTTGTGTTGTGCCAATTTTTATACGTGCACTACTTTTAAAGTGTTGTGTGGATTTGTTGTGTGTTCTTTGTCATTTTCACACATGCTTATCTATCTTCATGCATGTGTGTCTTGGTTTGCACACACTTTTTCAATTGCATGTACTATTTGTGTTCTAATGATATATCTTCATCTTCATGTGTTGCATTGTAAAATAGTTTCAGTGGACCTATCATCTCTTTCTTATTAATATTATGGGTGGGTATCATACTATTGGTGCTATTGTTTCTTTGGTTTTAATTTTGAGTGAGTTACATGTGTGGTTTTTATTCCTATGTACTAGGCAAATGTAGTGGTTGGTCACCTATGCATTTCAGTGAAATGGAACACATACAATATAAACATTTGACATCCTATTTGTGGATGCAACCTTCTATCCTCAGTTGATCAATTTATTCAAACTATTGAAATCTACATTTTTTTACTTACATTAGTGTCATTGTGGTCATTCCTTTTGATTGATGCGTCATTTGTACCTTCGATTGTCAGATTGTTGCCTTTGCTAACATTTGATCATTGTTTGAGTAGTGTTATTAATATTGCTCATAATTTTTTTTGTCTTCTTCGTCTTGATCATCATCCTCATTTTAAAGGAGCTTCATTAGTTTTAACATTAGTCATCTTTCAATAGTTGTTTGTAACTTTTTTGTGTTTTGGTGGTGTTCTTCATATTCATATTTATGTTTTTTTTTTTTGGAGGTTTCTTAGTATTTTATTTTCTCATGTTGTAGTGTCATAAATTGTATCCTCGTACAATTTCATATTTATTTGGGCCTCACTTTAATGTTTCTATCTTCTATGCCTTCATTATGTCTGATTTTGCTCAGACCAATGCCAAATATGTGATTTTTGCCCTCTGTTTTGACTTCTTGACCTGTATTAACCTAGATGGACTAGACTAGGGTGCTAGGAATCATAGTCTAGGCCAAAAGGTCCCTATTTTGAATCCTCTAACCGTCGAAAAATAGTTGAGTGGGAAATGATTTACAATTTCAGCCTTTTTTGTAATTTGCAACATGTTTCGTGAGGATAGGTATAAAAACAATTCTTATTCCACTCATTTGAAACATCTCTCATCAAGGAATTTATTCCACATCAAACATTCTAATTGAGGAAGCAATCAAGCATCATTAAGAGAACAAAGGCGAGATCAAGTATTCAAATTTTTATGCATTCAAGATGGCATCCATGATCAATTTTATATGAAGACATGCGCATGAGTTCTACATGACAACATCAACCTTTTTATGTAGACTTCAAGGTAAAAGAGATTCATAAAAGGAAGGTATAACATTTCAATTTATCATTTATTTTCAAATCTAGCCTCTACCTTGCAAGGGTAAGCTCTCTTATATTTCATTCATCATTAAAAGGTTAATTCTAAACCCGGGGTTTGACCTAAGTAAACCCCTATCAACCAACAAATTTTTTACTTTGTTGTGTGTGTATGTTATAGGCTCAAAATAGAAGGAATATGCATCCAAAAAGTGCAGATTGAGACACATAGAACTAGATTTCGAAGAAGTAGAAAACCCTCAATAGTGGCAATCACTGAACAGTCTTTAACACCTTTCTGATGAACTTTAGGAGAATATTCTAAGCGACATCCTAATCCTGAATCGTTATCAATATCCGCATTTGACACCTTCAAGACTAGGTTGCCTAGCCCAATACTTTGGCACTTTCGAGCTCAAATTGTAGACATAGGTTCTTCTCTAACTCTCATTTCTAAATCTATATTCAGAGTTGTAATCTATTTTGTAGCTTGTTGTTTATGTTGATTACTCTCAATTTTGTATCATTAGCCCTATTGTTTTGTATTTAATCATTCTTTCTTATCCAACTACATCTATAACAAACATGGAAATCAACCAATTATTTTGTATCATTAGCCCTATTGTTTTGTATTTAATCATTCTTTCTTATCCAACTACATCTATAACAAACATGGAAATCAACCAATTATTATGCCAAGCTCTACCCTTAGGTCTGAAGTTGAGCCTATCGATTATTTCCTTAATGTATGTTGATGTGAATGGGTTTGATTCTTAGTTTGCATGATTAGACTAGTCAATCCCATTCCCTCGACACTCCACGTGTCGTTTCTTTAGAGAAGAATTTCTTCTCATGGGGTGTTCTTATTTTCTCTGTATATGAAAGATCTTTTTGATTTGTACATGGGTACTTTATCAAGTCTAATTGTTTAAACCTATTTTTTATTTTTTCCTTAGGTTACACTTAAGGGGAGTGCTGAGAGTAAAAGGTAATTTCCTAATTAATTTTTAGTAACTATTAGTTTTTTTTTATATACA
Organism: Cryptomeria japonica; assembly: GCF_030272615.1. Taxonomy (NCBI): domain Eukaryota; kingdom Viridiplantae; phylum Streptophyta; class Pinopsida; order Cupressales; family Cupressaceae; genus Cryptomeria; species Cryptomeria japonica. Next base: position 10,048,848 of record NC_081409.1, read on the forward strand.
ATCATACTTAAGCTCATTTAGGTCATGTGTTTTTTAATTTCTCAAGTCATAAGATGAGAACACATGCCATGGTTTAATTTAGTCCTCACCCAATATTTCGTGCAAGTTTTTGTAATCCTTTATTAAGACAATACATCTTTATTATATTATTCTATTCAATGCACATTCTTTATGATTCAAGTACTATTTGGATCAATAATTTTTTGTCTTCATAACAGTTCAATTTTTTTTTTCTCTTTCTATGATAAATGTTTGATTGTAGGTGATCATTGAGAATTGTAGGGTTGAGGAATTGACTTTAACATATGTAGACCATCATAAAATGATATTATGTGCCTTCCTCCATTGTAGAATATCCTCATTATAATTTATTAGGTTGCTACACCTTCCTCTAGATGACGTATGACATTTCTTATAATTGTAAGAATGACATGCACTCGCACACAGTTCCAATAGGGAAGATATCACTATCTACATTCTTATTGAATTTGATTTTGTAGTTATATGGTTTTAGGTTAATTACTTTACTAATTATTAGAGGATATTGTATAAATCATTTTGTATTTTACTTAGATTGCAATTCGATTGATTTACTACTTTCTTGAGTTTACTATGTTATTTATGTTGCAAGGTGTGTGCACTTGGTCTTCTTTTGATGTGCAACACAACACTTGGGTTTGTGACATGGCTTAATCGCGTCCTGTGGATTCTATAAGTCTAGTGATTGTATTGGGCATTAATAGGTTGATCTTTTGGTGCAACGCCAACCGTACTTCTAACAAATGGTATCAGAGCCTGGCTCACAAGTTCAAACTCTCTCACTTGCGCTTGGGGGGTGGGGGGATTCTTGCAAAGTCTATGCCCTTGGTCTCCTTGTTGTGCAGCGCAACGCTCGGGTTTGTGACATGGCTTGGTCTCCTTGTTGTGCAGTGCAACGCTTGGGTTTGTGACATGGCTTAACTGCTTCTTGTGGATTCTATTAGTGGTTGTATTGGGCATTAACATGTCGATCTTTTGGTGCAACGACAACCGTACTTCAAACAATTTATGTATAAATTAGTATATAGAGTGTTTTTTGATTCATTGATGTTTATTTTTTGCACCATTGAATGTGTTTCAAAATGTAAGCACTTGATTTTAATTTGTGTAAGTAGTATTATTGCTTTTATTTTTGACTTAAAATATTTTTGAAGCTCCATATATTTTCTAAAGTAAATTTTATCAATTTTTATTTTAAATAAAATCTATCAACATTTATTTTAGTATATATAATGTAATATATATGTTTCTTTTCCAAATGTTTCATATTTTTATATTAATATAATTCTATCATTTATATTTGACTTGATCTATGAGATGGATTGAGATGTTTTGGTTTAATAAAAGTATTTTCTTTATTTCTTACAATATTATTTTAGATAAATAATAACATATTACATTTGTCTTGAGTTATTGATTTATACAAAAATTATTTTCTTTAGATTTCTTTTTAAAACTAAAATATTCGAACATTGAAAATAAAATATAAAAAAGCTTAAATTACATTTATTAGAAAACAATAATATAAAACTCAAATTTGAAAAGTTATTAAGAGAGATGAATGTGGAATTAGAAACTTCAAGAAGTATGGTATACATATGATAAACTGAAAAAATAAATAAAAATAAAATCATTTTATGGGGTTGAATATGGGTATAGTGAAATTTCAAGAATTATGGTATATGTTAAAGTGAAAAAGAAAAAAAAAAACAATTCCTTGTATGGGTTTGAATATGGAGTATAGTTGTTTTTCTTGGGATATGCTTTTTGAATATCTATGGATGTCAACTGTTAATTTTTTCGGAACATGCATATGAGGCTGCAACCTTAGAGCTTCGTAGGGCCATGACTATTCTAGAGGTTGACCCCTTGTTCCTTGCTTTGTAGGTCAAGGTGTTTGACAACAAACAAAAATTGTTGATAATCATTTTTGCAAAGGTGCTCAAATTAAAGTAGGCTTCACTAGCTCAAAGTTGGAGATAAAGCCCCTAAAAAAATCCAATCTCTCAAAGCTTGTCATACTTCCCATGATATCAAGAAGATTAGGGATGGGAAAAAATGCCATTGCAAGTCTTTTGACCATTCTTCAAGCCTTTGCCAATCAAGAAACTTTGCCTAAAAGAGAACCAATCCATCAAGAATGCATCTGAGTTTTTCCTCACCAACTTTCTTCCTCAGAACAATCCTTCTATGGTCAATTGTTCTCCATAACTAACCTTACAAAGGTTGTTCACATTGTGGCCAATGATAAGTCTCTCAAGTGTGCTAGCTTCTTTTGTGAGTTTTATAAGGCCCTTTAGAACTATGTTGATGAGGATCTACATAAAGTTTATCTTGAAGCATACCACTACAAGTCATTAGAGAAAGTAACTAAAAAAAAATCATCCGTAAATCTAGAGACTTGGATGATATTCACAACTAGGACTCCATCACATTTCACAATGTTTATAGGATAATTGTAAAAGCTTTGGCCTTGAAGGTGTTTCATATCCTTCCTCAATTTGTGAAGCATAAGAAAATTGGATTCATCAAATCTAAATATATCCTAAAAAATATTATTGTCACCAAGGAAGGTATGGAATGGGCTAGGTATTCTCATTAGAAGACTTCATTTTTTTTTTCTAAATTAATTTTGTTGAAGCGTACAATCACATTGAATGATCATTCATTTTGGCCCATGCTTCACAATTTGGGTTTTCAACTCCATTTTATTCAATTATTTATCATATTTTTTTGGTAATTACTCAACTTGCATCCCTAGTAATGGGCAACAATCTAATGCTTTTGGGCTTTTCAAATCTATTCATCGGGGTTGATCCTTGGCTCCAACTCTTTATGTGCTTGTTGAAGGTTTTGGTTTTCTTTATAGCACATTTAGTGTTTCAAGGGTTGGTTAAAGGTATCATTTTACTTCAACTCTGTAGGTCAGCTTGTTAATGACCATTTTGCAAATGACTCATTTGTCACTCTCATTGAAGAGGAAAATATTAAAGAAATCCTCTAAGTACTTTGATAATTTTTGTGAGGCTTCTAGTTTCTCTATTCAATGCTACAAATAATCCTTCCATTCCATGCTTTGCTAGATTTATTCCTTTGGTTGATAATAGATTGATGACATAGAAGTTATAGATTCTTGGGCATCCTATTTGCTTTCCAAGCTTCACAACTATCTGTTTGGGAAGCTATTCTTACCATAATAGAAAAAAAGTTGGCTTATTGGATCATGAAACCCCTTTATTGAATCATGAAACCCCTTTCTTTGGCAAGGAAGTTTCAAGTTTTTTCAAAGATTCATGCTTATTACTTTTCGTGTTGGGCTCCTTCTAAAGCCTCTTACATGAAGTTTGATTTTTTTGAATGATTTCTTTGAGCTTCTACAAAAATCATAAAGGATTTCACAACATTGTCTGGGAATTCTATTTGCTTACCACTAGATTATGGTGGTTTGGGCCTTTTATTGACCTAAGACCAAGGCTTTGCTAATTGCATTAAGTGGATTATTTGTGTCCTTCACATTAACAAAGCTTGGAAAATTCTTGCTTGACATTGCATTGCCTTTGGCGATCCTTTTGATCAAGCTACTTGGAAGGGGATTGGGCTTCAAACCCTTCTCACCATGAAAGGCTCAATGTAGATTAAAGGGAATTTTGTGATAAAAAGCATTTGATGAGCTTTGGAAGCCATGAAACCCTAGCTCTTCTAAAACGGCTATGGATTTCGAGATGGGCTTTCCATAAACCAACAAAATATTTAATGGTCTTCTATTTCACAAATAAAAAATTAACTTTAGCAGTCCTCCTTCTAATGAAGTTTTTAAATTGGAATAAAGCCAAAATCAAGTTCCAGCTCTCCAATTAGCATCAAGAAACTTTTGGCTCAGTTTTGGAGGCAATTCCAACTAATATGGTTTACAAAATTGGTAATAATTCTTTTTGTCTCAACGGAAGGATTGAAAGTGGGGTCCAAATACTACTTTCAAGAAATACAAACCTCAATAGGGCCACCTTTGGCTTTCTCCCCACTTGTCCATAGTTGCTACTTTGAACCAGTGGTGGCATTTGTACTCAATGCAGATTTAATACCATTTGGTTAGTTGTGGAATCCAAATTGGCCCACTTTGCTTAGTATCATCTTCGAAGGCCTTTTTTGGTGCAAGAGGTACTCCCTCCTGCCTCGAACTCTCACAATTCAACACTAGCGGATTCTCTGCTCTCAAATTGAATTCACAATCACTGAATAAGATTGGAACGCGAATGGAATGCTCATATAGTTTTGTTAAAATTTAAAAACAAAACAACACTATAATAACTTTACAAAACTGGTCTTCACATTGGCGTCTATTCTGTATTCCTTTCTACCCAGTCATGTATTCCTATGTCCACCGTCCAAAGACTCCTATTCTGTTTGTTCTCCCTCTCTTCGTCTTTCCACGCTTTCTCTGTCCACGCCCTCCATGATTCTCAAACAAGGCTTATTCACAGTGACTTTAAATCTGCTCTTCCACTCCTTTACTCGCGCATATTGTTCACATTTTCTAGCTTTCCCTAAGCCACCTCTTTCTTGCATTTGTACATTCAACACTCAAAATTTCTTTTCTCCCTCTCTGCACAGCCCCACACACCTTTCTCTTCCTTGGTTGATTCTCCTTCTAGGCCACTACCACCTCTCTTTTCTTAAACCTCCATTCCCCATTCACCATCGATGCCTTCTCTTATATCACATATTCTGCAATTGTCTTTGTCGATGCGTTTTCACATTCTTGGATCGATGCCTATTCATTTCCCATACATGTCGTCCTTGTTTCTTGCAAACACATTTATCATTAAACTCCTTGTTTCTTGCAAACACATTTATCATTAAACTAACTGTCACCAGTCACAGCCTTTTTGATTCCCCTTGTGGCGTTTTACTTACTCCTCGATGTCTTCTCTTGTTATCGGCTTTCATAAGACTTTTAATTTTTGCAGCTGTATGGTGCCTTCCCATCGCACTTGTGTTTTATTGATTTGGCATCTCCCACATAGGTCATAGAGGTCTATGCACTAAAATCATAGAGCTAGTTGCAGGTCGTTTTTCTTGTATCATGCTCTCAAGAGTTGTCTTCTGTAGTTCCTGATCCGGAGCCGACAATATGATTAGAAAAAACAAAACTCTGCAAGTTGATGGAGAGATGCCGATTGGTGATCCGCCAGAATGCTCCTGCATCATTTTTGTGGGGTCCAAATAGCTTCATTTGGGTGCTCTTGATCCCCATTTCCCTCGTGGGCAGTGGAAGTCTCTTTAAGTATCTTTTTAGCTTATTTCTCAAAGCCCAACATTTCTGAACTTAGATCCATGACACCCCTCACAAATTTAATCTGATTTGGCATTCTTTTGAGGTAGAGATTCTCTTTAGCATATAAAAAGATAAATTTTTTTCATTTTTGCTAATGATTCCGTTAATTAATATCATTATTTTTTAAAGAAATTGTTAGTTATAACTAGTTAAAACTTTTATTATAAATTCAGGTACAAAGTAACAAAATTGAGCTTTAGGTGGCGCATTTATAGGTGCTCCTTAACCACTAGGACAATGCCCCTTTATAGTGGTTAGAGTTCCTCAATTTCCTTCCTCTTCTAGGGGCTACTCACCTCCTTGTGAGCATCAATGTGGAGGGTGTCTTTTTGCTTGTGCTACCAAAGAGGCTTGCTCTTAGGTTTCTTACTTGACTACTAGAGGAAACTGTGGTTGATGGGGTTGGTCGTTGATCTAGGCGGATTTCGTCACGACAGTTATTAAAAGCGACGTGGAGGGGGGTTGAAAACCTTGACCTTCCCCCCTACAATATTTCCTCTCCACCACTAAACCATCCGCCTTGTTCGAGATATGGCAGGCATGTTTTCTATTTAAAAGTGTAATAAATGTTAAAGATCCAAAAATGGCGGTGATGGGTTTTGGACCTGCCACCTCCGATCACCCATTTTCAGCAATTTGCCAAATGCGTTATCCGCTTACAAGATTTTGTTTAGTGTTGAAGGCAGTCCATGGAAATAGTGGCTCGGGTTTAGCTCGAGCCCCATGTGTACAGCATGGTTAAAACAACCCAAACAAACTTAAAAATTGTGGAGGGATTGTTAAGCTCGAATAACATGAGCCATAAAAATATTAAAATATTATTAAACTCGAAAACCTTAAAAAGGTTTTAAAGGTTTTTATTTGTTTAAGGGCTTAATATAGGAGATTGGGGGGATAATATGGTTAACCCCAATTGGGTGTTAGAGTAAAAGGTATTAGTTTACTTAATTAATTAAATCATATTGATTTAATAATTAAGTCACCTTTTCTCTATTTCACTTAAGCTAAACTTAGGAATATTAATAATTAATTCATTATCAAGTATCAATTGCTTTTAGGGTTTACGTTTTTAGGTTTTGATCTCCTTTTATAAGGATTAATCCCTTTGTAATCCTTAACCAATCTAATTATTATGATTGCATTCTTTTGCTTTAGGTTTTCAAAGCAATCTTTGTGTTTTGTGAATCTTCCATTGTTGTGATAGGTTACTTGCATACAAGTGTTCACTACATTCTGTGAGGTTGTATTCTACAACTTTAACATAATATCAGAACTTCAAACCCGTGGCTTTCCTGTTCTTCAAATTGGTAGATTCTACCTATAGCAGGTCTTCTGTGCAATTTGGGTTGATTTGGGACTCACCATTGAATTTGACACATGTCAAATAGTCAAGATTGACCTTTTGTTTGTCAATTTTTTATTCACGGGGCCAGATCTGTGAGGGTTTGAAAATTCAGTTTTTTTTTGTGATCCAGGGGGGAACCTATTTTTTGGAGCAATTTGGGCAAAAAAGGACATCACGGTTGGCTTCTGGAGGTCGATTCCACAAATTTTGATATATAATTCGATCTATTTGGGCATTGTTGACCTCTGAGGCAAAAATAATTTTGTCTGTTCAGCCGTACCGCTTGCACGCACTACGAGAAAAAAATTCCCCTGTGGAGGCCGTCGGGTACTGTCGACAGTCCCACCCCTAACGGCCTCCACGACCCTTGCCTATTGTTTTTTATCGGTCGATGGTTTTTCCCTGCCTAGGTTGCCGCAATAGGCCATCGCCTCCACTCCTTCGACCCTCCTCTCTCGCCGCCGCCACTACCATTTCCGCTGTCGATTTTATATCCCGACAACTTGCCCTATTTCAGACGCCCATGGACTTTTCTGGCCTCTTGTTGATCGCCGCCAAATTTTGGGCAACTATTTTCTGGGGGAATTTTTTCTAGTCAAGCGAGTATTTTCTGGCGAACTTTTTTCTGGCAGGGAGATTTGTTTTTGGTCTGTGGGAGAATCTTTTTGGCATATTCCACTGACATCAGCAATGGTACAACAACCTTGCATGGCCCCTGTTACCCTCTCTGTGCCGTAAAAGAGGTTTTTTTCATTTGGCCATAACTTGGGCATATTATATTTTTTTTGGCAAACTAGATATCATTGGAAAGCTCGTTTTGTCTACTTTCTTGATATGTGGGTTTCATCACCTGTTTTTTTTGTTGGTACATTCTACAACCATTTGAAGTTAGAGGTGTTGTTTTCAGTCCCTAGCTCGTAACTTTTCACCAGTTTCTCCATTTTTCGCGATTCCAGTGGCATTGGGACGGTGTTTCAGAGCTCTTCATAGACATCCATGCACTTTTTCCATCTTTTACTCCATGTACATTTTATTCAGTTTTTTGTGTTTTCACTTTGGTGAATTACTTGGACTTTTGAGCTCGTGGAAACGTATAGTTTGCATGGGATGATTCGTTTTTGGTTGTTCTTCATGTATTTCCATTCTTGTGTCTTTTTTTGGCATTATGAGCTTTCATTGTAAGCACTTATGATTTTATAATCGCACTGAGATAAAGCGCCTCTGTATTGCACATGTATTATGGGATCTTGCACATCAGTTTTGTGCCTTATTGTACTCGTAGTATGATATAAAGTGCCATGGGGGTTTGATGTTTGTTTTTGTTTGCCTTCATACCTTTCTCATGCATGTGTGCCTTGGTTTGCACACCCTTTGTATTTGCTTGTACTTTCATGTCTGCATGGTTAGATATTCTTGGTTCTTCTTCATGCACTACATAAGGGATTTCAGGTTCAATGCACCTGTCATACCTCTCCCTTGTCAACATTATGGGGGGGTTTCTACTGTTGGTGCTAATGCTTCCTTGGTTTTGTGTTGGAGTGAGCTATGCATTCAGTATTTGTTCCTATGTACTAGGTGGATGCAACGGATGGTTATGCATGCATTTTGGTGAGATGAAACACTTACCATATGCACACTCTTGCATTCCTATTTCTGGAGGCAACCTTCCTTTTTTCACTTGACAGACTATTGGTACTTTTGCCACTTGTCTCTTCGAGTTCCAGATGTTTTGCATGTGTTTGCTATCTGATTCGGATTCGAGTAGTGTCATTGAGGGTACTCATGCAAATTCATGTCTTCTTGATCCTGATCATCTTTTGTTTTAGAGGAAGTTCTTATTTCAACATCTTAGTAGTCATTCTACGACAGAGTTTGCAACTTCTTCATGCTCGTCTTTTGTTCCTATCTTTTGGAACATTCTTGTTTGGAGGCTTCTTAGTCCTTCACTTGAGCTTTTATCTCTTTTTGGAGAGGAGTTTTGTTCCCACAAGGTTTTCTCCTTTTTTCTCCACTTTACAAAGATTTCATTGTACTTGGGTACCTCATCAGGCCTTGTTGTCGAGACCCATTTTTAGCTTTTTAGCATCTAGTCCTTAGTTTTTTTTGGCTTCTCCCTAACTTCATCTTAAGGGGGGGGGGTGTGTTAGAGTAAAAATTATTATTTTACTTAATTAATTAAATCATATTGATTTAATAATTAAGTCACCTTTTCTCTATTTCACT